>NW_028262358.1:93253716-93556746 GCF_047370975.1 Nipponia nippon | reverse complement strand
ACTGTGAAAGGCTTCTCAGCACCTTCCCAGCTTTAAAGAGGCAGTGGCTGTGGGAGGAATTCTCTGGGGCATTTCTGCTCAGACAGACTTAATGCCTCCTTGAGCGATCCGGGTTACGCTTAAAAAAAAGTAAGGAAAGGAATGTACGTACGGGGACAAGTCAGCACAGGAGGAGGAGGGATACGGCTTTGTTCTTCCCTACCTCTTCAGGATGAAAAGAGCCTAATCTTTGTCCATGGTTACCAAGATCTCTAACTGCCACTCTTATTTGATCCCAAGAAACAGTGCTACCTGGGGAAATCAATGGATGACGCACTGCCATGATGGCAATTAGCGAAACAGAAAAATAGAACACATTTTGTCTATGCTCTGAGACCCCTGAAGACTGTCATTTTGAATTATAAGACTTGAATAAAGTCCTGTAGCACTCTGACACCCAAACTGTAGTCAGCCACTTGCTTCATAACATTTCATCAAAAATACATTAAAGGCAGTGGATAATATATACACTTTTAAATAGAAAATACATACAGAAGTTTTAGACTATTTTAGGACTGTAGAAAATGTGAGTTCTACCTGCATTATTTTTTTAATTCCTATTCTACACAATTAACTTGCTGGGTACTATCTTGTTTGACTGAACGGCATGAAGTCAGAAGAGGCTACTCGGGGAAAGCAGCCAGTCCTTCAGTGAAGAAAGCTGGGAAAGATCTTAATTGGGAAATTCCTACCTGCTGGGCTCCAGCTGGGCCAGCAGACTGGCCTGCCTCAGGTTTCAGCCGATGATCAAAATAACATTAAACTGTGAAAGACCTCTGATAGAGAGCAAAGAGAAGAAAGAGACATCTGGAAGGAAGCATCAGGACTGCCTTCCTCTCCCAGGCCAGCAACAGGGGGTTCAGCATTGTGCAGACCTCACCCAAAACCGGCCAAGAAACATCCAAGTTCAGGTAAGATCCAGCTGGACAGGCCTGGTGACATTTTCTCTGACGGCTTTGATGATCAAGCAGTGCTTTGTGGTGAAGATGCTACTTTTCAGCTGTCCAGAGGCTTTCCAGGCGCTGAACCCAGCTGAGGGAGTTGTTTTACTACAGCTGATCAACAGAGAGCTTTCACACCAAGACCAAATCTGAGTGATCAAAGAGATCCCTCCCCCTAAATTCATAGTAGTAACAAATGAGTCAAGAGAAGAGAGAACTTAACAGTGACTAAAAGAAGTCTAAAGTGCAGTTTCCCTTGTACCCAAAAGCTGTGGATACAGTTTCATTGCAAGTTAAATTTTTATTCGATGTACAATGATACCCAGCTGCGTAGGCCATTTTGATATCCCTTACTAAGTGTCTCTGACAAGGATGCTAATCTAAGGTAAAAGATGCGGTGCAAATACTGCCATTAAACATGAACATAGTTACTAAAAAAATATCCACTAGGGAAAAAACTGTGCTCTCAAAATAATTCCTAATCATTTTATAAAAGGAAATCAACGCTTAAAGCATAGTAAAAGAAACTTAAAAAAATTCTGATGCTCCAAAGCTTTCTGGTAAGTTACGCTTTTTTTTTTTTTTTTTTTTTTTTGTAAATACTGGATGAATTTAATGGCAAAAAAATAGATAAGCAATCTGTCTGGAAAAGGTAATGAATTTCTTAGCTTTGAATATACACAGTTGTTTTCAAGAGCCACACCTGGTTGACTGCTGATAAACTGAGATTCAAAAAAATAAAATTCATTAACCCAACAGAAGCCTCATCTGATGTATTCGCAACAAGCATAGCCTCATGAACATTTATACTACACTAGATGGAAATTTCACCCAAAATGAAGGAGCAATGAATAATTTGCTTCATTCAATATGAAACATAATGATTTTTAACCTCAGGCTCACGATTTGAGCTCGTCCTTGTTTTTTGTGGTGGTCCCCCCTGAAAGCATATCCTTATCAAGGTTATCTTGTAGATCTGCTGATGCGTTATTTGAAGAATTCTCAGTGTCACATAAATCTTTCTCTAGAATGCCTAGGTGATTTCCACAGTCATCGTTCAGATTTTCATCATCTTTTTTGGAATGAGAAGCATCCTCCTTTCTGTCTGAAGTATCATGAACTTCTTCTGATTTTGAAAGCTGGCCGGTATCAGTATCACTGTTCTTTTCACTGTTGTTCTGCCTAACAGCATCACAGTTCATTTCTTGTTCATCCTGGTCATTTTCTTCCCCGTTTTTTGTGAGTTCTACCTTTCTTTCTTCAGTTGTTTTACCAGCTGAGCTTCTACTTGCCAATGTATTCTTAGGCTCTTTTGATTTCTTATGCTTAGAAATATAACTATTGTGAATAGAAATTGGAGATGCTGGCTTTTTATTTGTTTTGCTTCCCTCCAACTTCTGTTTTCTTGGGGGTCCCCAGATAAAATGCTCTGAGGGCGTATAATGTTGCTGGGCAAATCTCAGGAGTTTCCTCCTTTCTCTTCGGTCTCTAATAGTATACACAAAATATTCTAGAGCACTTTGCTTAATGTTGGGAATGGTATCTTCCACAAGAGCTTCATGGAGAATAAATTTTACCAGGGGAGATTTGAAGCTCTCATATCCAAGCTCGCCAAGACTTTTCAGAATTCGAGTGATTCTCAAGTAGTTGTGTTGAGACCTTTGGAAGAAAAGGGTGAAAAATTCCATTGAATCAGAAAAAAAAAAAAAACCACCTTACAGATACAGAACTGGAACTGCAATTCCTCGCTCCTTTTTATCACTCCACACGTGTACTTCGGACTTCCTATACTTTAATTTCTCACAGCTGCTGACGCTTGCTAGCACCTCCTTTGCTAGGATGTTGTGAGTGAAAATTAGCGTCTGTAAAATGCACTGAGGCAACAGGCTGAAGAAAAAATAAAATCAAAGTGTGTACTGATTTTGATTCCTTCTGCTGTATGTATTCTCTTTGAGGAGAAAACCCAGTCACTTTATAAAATACGGGTTTTGCAGTGTATTGCAGTAATACAGCTACAGAACAGGACTGGTTGCACTTCACTTAAGCTGTTTAAAAGCTGGGTCTCCAGTCTAGACTAACTACCTGCACTTCTGATACAGTCACTGCTGGGAGAAAAACAGGCGCCTCTGGAGAGCAACTCCCACTGTTGCAACAAGTGTCTAAGATAAATGGAACCAACTATCTTCTGGAAGCGCTTGTGAAGAGCTCTTTCTCTCATAAAGTACACCTAACTAAACAGTAAAACTTAAATGCCTAAATTTTAGATGGCTAAAATTAGGTAACAAAAAGTCCCAGTTCCTGACTTAAAACTGCGTAGCTACTCACTGGTGAGAATATAGGAATTACACTGTAATATATAGAATATATATAATATAGGAATTACACTGTAAAAATATGCAGTGAGTAACATTGGGCTTCCTGAAACCATTTTATCTGTGGCCTGCGTCTGAGCCCACACCCATATTGACTCATGTAATATTTAAATAAAATTAATAGCAAATTATTCCCATTATTCACCCAAAATTATGCATCAGCAATTCTACCTACAAGCTTTCATTTGGACAGGAGAACAAAATACTGCAAGAAAACAATCTTCAGCTCTAAGGTCAGAGGTATTAGGAAAGCGATCACAAGATTTGGAAAGAAATTTTGATACAATTAATCCACATGGGACAAAATTCAGTGCAAACTTACGCTCCACACAATGCCAATGAAAAGCGACAGATGTAATTTGCTGAAAGTTGGGCTAAAGTTTGACTTAATGCATGTCTAAACCTCTCCAGTTAAGCACTGCAATTAAGAAGTATTAAATACATAATATTTCATGTTTTGAGGAGGGAGGGAAATCTTGTTATTTAGCTTCCATACAGGTGTGGAGAATTTGATTTTTCTCAAAAAGAAATGTGAATACAAAAATAAGCCACTCATGCTTTCCAACTGAGAAGCAGTGCTTTGGGATCAGGTGAAAATGCGTTCAGTAGCATGACAAACAAATGAATTCAGAACTGTGATCTTCTTCAGCACCATCTGAAGTTGTATTTTCAGGGAACTCAATGATGTCAGTTAGACTGGTAATGGGCGAGAAGCACAATCAAAAAAAGGGGAAGGAGGAACACACACACATACAGACACAAATAAGGCACTGACTATTTCTTTTTCTCTTTTTCCTGGCAATCTTTGGAAAATATACCGACCCTTTCTCTAGAAAACAAAAAGCTAATGAGATTCTATGGCAATTCTAGAGAGTGGAGTGCATGTCATTACTTACTCATTCAAATGTTGAAATCTTTCTTGCCAGTTAGCAGCTCGTGCTACGTTTCCAGTTTTATCAATTAGTTTTATTCCAAAAAACTCCAACATCATTTTGTAAGCCAAAAGGAATCTTCTAATTGCTTCTTTTGTTTTCTTGAATTCCTAATAAACAAAGAATACATCCAAAATTCTAAGTGGCACTAAAGCAAGTACTTCTGCATTGTATAAAACAACTCTACATAACAAAAAGCAGTTATGTATCAAAATTAATGTGATGGTTTGTATTGAGCTCAATTTGTATTACCTCAATTTCATATGTAGTTAATTCTTTAGCATAGAAGTTCAGACCTTGTTCCCTCAGTGGGAAAAGCCTGTTAAAAGAAAAAGCACATTACGGCTCATACTATATGAACACTTAATCAAATTAATGCTTTGAAACAGAAATAGGTAATAAGTGACAAACCACTGTATGTAAGTGTGGTTATGTTCCAGTTTTTCATAGTCTCCTTTCCATTTATTTAGGACTTCTTCAATATAAACCCCTGCATAAAAATAATTTGAGAACTGTTAGGTAGCCATCAAAAACAGCATTCAGCTACATAAAGTACATGCCATGCTCACATAACGATAGAATACATACTTTAATTCTCTTTCACATACTATGGGAAATAAGGTCTTTCACAGCCCTAAAGAAATTCATTTTAATTTAAAGTTAATTTAGTTACTAAAACTTAATTAAAAGTAAGAGATTTATCAAATTTCAATAGAAACAAAACCAACTTAACTGAGTTACCAGCAGAGGGTACGTGACAATAACCTCTGTAAAATATACTTCCCCAAAAGTTCTCACGTCCTAGATCCCTTTATCACACTGGTAATTAACAAACCACTTACATAAAATATTGCATCATGAATCACCTGCCATTGCTTTAACATGACAAAACTCTGCACATATATATATGCACACACAGACATACATACATATATATATACGTTTTCTCAATTAGCTGTGGCCAAGAGTCTTGCTGCCATTGCTATGAGTTTGACCTTGGGTTCTCAGGTCATGCTCAACAAATGAGAATTTCAGCTTTCAGTGGTCTCAAAACAGTTGTGGAGTTCAGTCAGTTCCTCTTGGAAAGACACGGTGATAGAAAAAGGGGACAAAGTACGTGTAAAGGGAAATTAATCATTCTTCGCACTGAGACTGTGCTCAGGAAATTCAGTCATGGGCCAGGGCACTTTTCCAGGCACTGCACAAATACACAAAGTACGTAAAACGATGTTCCTTGTTCCAAAATCTGTACAGTCTCTTTCCATGAATGAATGGCTCAGTGTTAGCCTGTTTCTACTCTGAAACCAACAACAGTTTTACCACAGCCGCATGGCCTCTCCCAAAGTCAAACAGCATAAGAGTAGCCTAAAAAGCCCAAAGCCCAACGTAGACAGTCTCCTATTATACATAGGAGATCTCTCTCTCCCCCCAGTGAAAATTTCCACTTGGATCTCAATGACAAAGGAAAACTCATTCGGTACTTTCCTTCAAGAAATGGAGCAAGCAGCCAGTCAAAGGGGCTGCTAAGAACATGTGGTTTCCAGTGCAGGTAAGGCTGAAAAAGGACCTTGCAAAGAGGACCTCCTGCCATCACCGCACTGTATCCAACCTACATTTCAAGTATTGGAAAACTCGCTGCTCAGTTCCAGGGTGGAGACACGCATAGGCCAGCTCTGAGTAAGAACCACAAGCTAAATCTGTAGGTCGTGGAATTAAACTTCAGATCTAGTTTTGCACTAGAAATGTCTTTTTTTTTAATAACATTCCCCAGTAGTTCCGTCCCTAACGTGGTAGCTTAGACTCACTCTGAACTCTCTCACAGAATCACAGACTTAGGTCAAGGTGGTGGCTACTCTTTCCCATTCTCAGTAAAAACTTCTAAGTAACCTGAGCTCACAGCCACCAACACTTCAGCCTCCATAGCCTATCAGCTACCTTTGACACTACCAACTGGGGTTTTCTCCTAAAATATTAAGAGAAAATTTATTTTTTACAGATTTTAGGAAGGAAGCCCTCCTCTAGCTTTCATGACTATCTCCTCCCGTGGCTAATCCTCTTGAATTGCTCCTTCATTTTGCACTTTAAAGGATCCCCCGCCCCAGACCTTTTCTGGCGTTCAGTTTCAGGTTCATGTGGTCCTCAAGTTCACATGGACCTCAATGCCCTTCTCCTTCTTTCTGTATCTGTTCTCTGTGTTAACGTCTCCCGAATTTGCTGCCGCTGTACTGGTAATTCACAGATCTAACTCTTCTTCCAGTCAAGCTAAAAACACAGTCTTCAGCATCTGCCAGTGGCTATCAAGATAAAGCTGAAGATGATGAAAACAAAGGTCTTATTTTTCTTTCACACAACCTGACTTGTTTTCTCACTTGCTGAGGACTTTATCACTATCTTGCCTATGAACAGCTCTCATCTTCAACCTTCCTATATGTACATCTTTACATCCTTCTATATAACATTCCTTCCCATCCAGCTTCCTATCAGCACTTTGACGTTTTGCATCTCAACATCCTCTTTCCTGCCCTTGAAAAGTGCCCTCTTGTCACGCTTATATCTACCCTGAATGCTGCCGGTAAGATCATGTTTCCAGACCACGGCTTTTTTATATTGCCTTTTTTTTTTTTTTTTGCTTTGCATTCTTTCATTGTGAAGCCCTTCTCTGTAACATCAGACAAAAACTATACGCCTTCACTTCCAAAGCCTTTTGAGACCCGTCCCTTCCTACCGCATCAGAACCCACTTGTTGCTATGAGATTGATCCTGCCTCCGATAGGATCCTGCCTCAACAGCAGCCTCCACGTCTCACTTCTTCTGGACTCCAGTGTGCACATTGGTATTTCCTCCCAAGCTGCTCTCATGCTGAGAGGATCTTTCTGCAAACTCCTTCAAAGTAACCTCCTCATCATTCTTTTAAAACTTTTAAAAGCTTATTTTTGGCCTGCAATTTTTTTTTTTTGCCAATGGCTAAGGTCTCATGTGCCGAGACTCCTGTCTACCATTCTAACCAAGATTTTTATTGCCTCCTTTTGCTTCCCCATCTGTCTGCTGCCCTCCTGTCTCTCATACTTTGCTTGCAGACTCTCTAGAGCAGGGTTTGTCGTCTTTCAGCTCGTCCTGTGTTTGTGCAGAACCTTGCATCTGAGGTTCCTGCTCCACTACCAGACTGGTCCCATTAGGGACTTTGAGAAATGATTTTATTATTGTTATTATAATAAACACACGAGATAGTTACAACACATTCTTTTTCCCTTACACAGCGTTCAGGATAACACCCATATCCCTGCCAGTCCTATTCAAGCAGGAAGAGTTTGTGCAGTATAATGGAGCAACTTTATCTTTGTTTAATAAAAGGTAGTGCCACTACTGTAAACCAGCGGTACAAACAACACCCTGCACTACATCATGCTGACAACGCATGAGAAAAGCACCACCTCCCTAGAGCGAAAGCGAACTCTGGTTTAAGCATAACCTGCTCCTATGTTATCAACATGTTACTCCAACACGGGAGGTTCAGGTCGTACAAACTAACTGTACACCTTTAATTTGTCAGCACCGCATTTATCACTACAGTTTCACTTTGTTACTACTATTAGTGAGCATTCTTTCGTTATCACTATTATTGCTACAGATTACTCACCATCAGGTTTAAAAGGGATTTTATTTTTGTAAAAGCGGAGATTGCACAAGTCATTTTGATATCGAAGATCTTTAAAGTTCTGCTGAAAGAAAGGAAACAGAACATTTTCAGCCTACAAAAACCTATCAAGAGTATCCAGAACGTGATACTGTGCTCTCTGAATAATTTGAGGACAAAAAAAATTCAGAGTTTTATGAAAGCTGGAAATTACTTAGAATTACTTTTACACTTAAAGATTCAGTTTAAGAATCTGCAAGTTCCTTCTGACTGGTCCCTTCTCCTACTGAGGCAGAGGTTAGAGCAGCAAGCACAGCAGCACCTTGACTTTGGTCTCAAGGATCTTTCAAGATGCAAATAATAATAAGTCCAAACTCTATCATCTATCCTCTTTGATGTTCAAGGCACAAGCCTTTTTCTGGGCTCCTACTGCTGTTCCCAGGCTTACACATTGCACAGGTCTGCACGTACACCGAGGATGAAAAGACATCGCACTAGTTTCACTCCTCTCCCACTGGCATATGTTGGGCCTCTGCATCAGCTTTTTGATTCTTCTCATTTCTCATATTTATGAGGCACCACAAAGGTTTAGGAACGTTTGGGTTGTGTGCTGTCTTCTAATAAAAAGGCAGTTTTAAACCATAAAATATTCTTACTGGATACTGGTGTCGGTACTTGTATAGATCTCTCGCTGCGTAGAAGCTTCTCTTTGGCCTGGCTGTCAGCTCAGTTCCATCACCACTCTGAAACAGTTAGAAAGTAGACAATAACTATACACAAACACACTAAATAGCGAATTTGTGTAATATTAAAAGAATTATTTTTCATGATGGATTTCAGCAACATAAACATACAGAAGTGCATGTATTTGCCTACTGTTTGGTCAAACACTGAAAATCTCCCTGCTGAATACTTAACACCACACACTTTAAACCTAAAATAAAAAATAAAATAAAATACAAAAGCAAGACTATGATATGTCCTTCCAATGACATTGACCTTGCTTTAAATCAACAGGTTGATTGTCATTTACAAATGCAAGCCTTCAAAGTAACCCAGCGAGCGCCAGCACAAGATGAAATAAGTAACGGAACATGAAAATGCAGAGACGCTCCTCAATTTGAGCAGGAAATCATACTATTTGCAAAGACTATCTGTCATGCCTACATTGACTTCATTGCTATCGTTGCATCCTGTAGAAGAAAATGAACAGTCATGGACAAGCCAAACTGCAGTTCTGACACCTGCTTGAACCGTTTCCTATTATTTGTTTCTCAGAACTTAAATTTAAAGCCTAGTAAAAAGAGCCACTAAATCCCAAACCAAAAACCTGCTTAGAAAAAACACATATGTACGAGAACTTGTACTGGCCCCCAGCTGTTCGGAAGCTGTGTCCTGAAACGACCAGAGCCCATCAAGGTCAATGGAAATAATCCCACCGACTTCAGAGACCCCTTGAAAAAGCTGCACGCATTGAAGAGAAACAGAAAATGAAGCATTAGTGTCCAGTGACTTCAACTTGCTACCAACTTTATTTTCTTTGTAATTTCTTTATCACCATACTGCAGCAAAGAGTTTTGTATTCTTCAGTCTCATAAAATAAGTCTCTACACTAAAATCAAAGGCCAAATGAGAGAAAAAAAAAAATCGCTCCACTCCTTGCAATACACATGCAATGGGTTAAAGTCAAGCCTAAAAAGGGAAGTTCCCTGTGAGTGCACCAGACATTTGCCTTTATTACTGCCCACCCCATTGCTTATTAATCTCACAGTAACGACAAACAAGCATCTGTTTTCATTCTTCCCTTTGCAAGGCCAAGCTTTGACCATACCTACAGGCAAAACGCGCTTACTTGAACAAGCAACGCCCCTTGACACTCAGCTACCAGGCGTCAGTATCACCACGTATCAAGCAGAAAAGGGAAAAACGCTTACGCTTATTTCATTTTGCACAGCTTCCGAATCAAATATAAACGCAACACGTCTAGCAGGACAAAAAAAGACCCAGCTGGTCCACCCAGCGTTCAGGTCTAACTCCAATAAAATTACTGGCAAAGCAACGCTTTATTTCTTTAGGGTTGGCATTTTTAAAGGTTCCTGAAAGACAGAAACTCTCTCTGAAAATGCCTCACTTCGGGCCCACAAATCCGCTGCCACGTATGATCCAATACTCAGATTTTTAACCCGTTTAATTAAGAGGCCAAGTTCCAGACTACACTTAATTTAAAGCAGAACCTTCTCTAGAAACGGGAGCAGCGGGACTGACAGCGACTTCGAGGCCTCCATCTCCTCCCACGAGCAGGTCACCCCAATGCCGGGGGGGAGCAATCAGCTCGTTTCTACTCCAGGCGAAAGCCGCTCGGTCGCAAGGCACCGCCGCTCCTCACGCAGCGGGAAGGTCCCCGGGCCGCGCCGCCTCGGCCGCCGGCAGCCGCCCGGGCCGAGCCGGGCCCGCCAGTGCCGCAGAGCGGGGAGGGGGGCAGCGGGGCTGCCCCGGCACGGCCCGGGGGCCCGGCTGGGCTCGGCTCCACCCGTCCCCCGGCGCCGGGGAGCGCAGCGGGGCAGCGGCGGGAGCGCCCGGGCCGGCGCCGCACGGCGCAGACGCCGGCGGGAAGCGGCGGCCCCCCCCCGCCGCCCCGCGCCCTGCCTCCCCCGCCCCGCGGCGGCCGCTCCTCCCGGCCCGCCGCGCACGGCCGCCGGCCCGGCGGGCAGGGCGAGGCGGGGCGCGCCCGGCGCTGGCGGTACCTGCTCGGGGCTGGCGGCGTCCGCCTCTGCCCGCTCCCCTTCCTCCGGCGGCGGCGGGGAAGGGGGCGGCGGGGGCTCCTGCGGCCGGCAGTCTGCGGCGGGCAGCTCGGCCGGCTCTTCCCCGCCTCCCGCGGCGGTGCACACCCCCTCCTGCCGCCGCGGCTCCCCGCCGGGATCCGCCGCCGCCGCCTCGGGCTCCGAGTCGGTCTCCCAGGTGGAGTCGCAGTCCTCCACCGTGGTGGGCTCCTTGAAGCTGACCCCGCTCAGCAGGCTGCCCATCGGGCAGGGCCGGGCCTGCCGCCGCCGCGCCGCCCGGAGGCCGCGGAGGCCGAGGGCTGGGAGCGGCCGCGGGGCTGCCTACGGCTGCGGCATGGCGGGGCGGGGCGGCGGCGGCCGGGGCTGCTCCCCCGCCCGGCCCCAGCCCACGGACAGGCGCAGGGCGGGGCTGGAGGCTCCGGGATTTCCACACCAGACACGCACGCACGCCCAGTCCCCCGCCCGCCCCACGCCGCCCGCCGCGCCCAGCCCCGGCGGCGGGCACCGGCCGCAGCGGGCCGCCGGCACCGCGGGGCGTCCCGGCGCCGCCCCGGGCAGCGCTCGGCCGGGTGCGGGGCCCCTGGGCCGCCAGGGAACGGGGCCGCGGCCGCGGGGCCGGGGCGGTCCTGGGGAGAGCCGTGCTCCGCAGGGAGATGGCGGAGATCTGCCCCCCGAGGAGGTGCGCCCCGGGGGGGTCTCCTCTTGGAGGGGACCTCGGTGTCCCCCGAAGGGTTACGAGAAAAGCAGGTGGGTGCGGACGTTTATCGAGGAGCGTGGGGACGGCAGCTGCCCCAGGGCAGCGGTCTGTGAAGGAGATGCGTATTTGGCAAGGGAAGCCGCCGTGTTACCAGCAGCGTGCCAGCACCGGCTGTCCACTAGCCATGGGGCAGGGCTGCGGCCAGGCGGACCTCAAGGAATACACAGGTGCCGGAGGGGACGGTAGTGGAGGGGGCCATAGTGGTGTAACCAGCCCGCTTCAGCTGCTTCCAAACCCCCTGAGAGTTTGGGGGTAAAACTGACGTGACATTCAAGGACGGATTTGGCAGGGGCAGTGGCAGTGTATTTTGTATTTGGCTAGAGCATGCCTTTTGGACAGAAGCACTGCCTGGAGAGAAGGCCGGATGAGCCGAAGGTTTAGCACGTTGTTTCAGTGGCTGCTCTCGCCCTCACGATTAAAAATGTGTTCTTCATTTCACACTCACGGATTTCTGCCTTTTCCTTAAAGGCAGTTCTGTGGTGTCCGGTATATTGACTGCTCCTAAAGACATGCACTATCATCAAGTCCTCCTCTTGGTAAACCAAACAGGTCGAGCTTCTTCAGCCTCTCGCCGTAAATTACCTTTCCCATTCCCTCACTCATTTTTGTGCCTTTTTTTCTGCCGCTGCTTCAATGTTTTAGCATCCTGTTCAAGCGCAGCTACCAGCAACCAGGATCGTCAGTGTAGAGACAGTATCGTCTATAGATTTTTGTTTCCCAATCCACTCTCTATAAACTGAAAGATCATTTTAACTCAAGTTGCCACAGCATCGTGTTTAGACGCATTTGTATCGCTCTCAGGCGTAACCCTCCTTCAAGCTCGTTTGCAGTGTGTGAGCTGCACGCACTGACACCAAGGACAGGGAATTCCTGGGAATATTCTGGTCCTCAGCCCTTGTTTGCTGTTGCGGCTCACCTAGGCGCAGCCACAGCTGCACGGCTGAGCTACGAGCCTGCCCTACGGCTCAGTCTGCTTCAGGTGCTCACGCCTCTGCCTCCCCCCACCATCACCTGCCCTGGCCAAGACAGTTCTCCTCTGCTTTTCGTGGAGATTTGTGAAGGCCCTTCAGCCTTCCCAGCACCCCTTAGTCACCATCGTGCCAGCTGCTGCCCTTCTCAGGACCCAGCTACTTCCACCCAGTCCAAGATCAAACCCAGTGGTCCCAGCCAAGACCCCCACCCCAACATTCAGCCCACCCCCCCGCCTCTATTTTAGCCCCAGTACTGGAGGTGGTCCCCATTCCACAATAATTGGACAGCAGGATGATCTTGCACGAATTGGTCAGTCTTGCCCACTCTTCTAGTGTTGGAAACAGTCATTTAGGGATACTTACTGAAGGATTTAAGAAACAGGACATTTACTTAACAGTCTTTAGCCTGACAAATCTTTCCACCTTATGAAAAATCAAAGCTTTAGAAACCTCCAGCGCAAAAGGTTGCATCTGAGTCTTCGTTTTAATAGCCACCAATGGACCTGTTTCTATACCGTTTACATATACTTTTGACCTCCGTTACATAGCGAGACAATGTTATACAGTTTAAATACATGTTATCTAGTATATATATGTTAGAATATAAGATATTATCATTTCGTATGATGCTGATTAGTTCTTTTTTTATGAGAAACAGAGTATGATTGCTCCCTATTTGGCTCCATGCTATTCACAATCTTATAGACCTCTACCACTTCAGTACCTATTGTTTTTCTTCCAAGATGCAAGGTCCTACCCTGTTCAGTCTTACCTAGCATGAAAGCCATTGCATTCCTCTCGTCGTCCTTGTGACCTTGTCCTTTAGGTTTTCAAGCTCTACTGGAACTTTTTTGAAATGTGATATCCAGGAATGCATGCAGATACAGGAATGTTCAGCCTCATTCTTGCCAGTGGAGAGTGCTTTACTATGGAATAAAAAATCCCCATCCAGAGGGCACAAGCAAGGTTATAAGAGGGCAGGCAAGCAGTAAGGCTGGATGCTAGAGCTGCAGTTGGGGGAACATTGTCTTTTATAAAACTCATGCTTATGTCTCACATTTTTGGAGAGTTCCCTCTTCTTTGGCCTTATTTGGAGGAAAGGCAGATTTGTTTCCTGCTTCCACAGTATCTCTTCCCACGCTGTTGGCATAGTTTGAAGGAACTGACTTAAGAAATTCTGATGTCTGGAACCCATTTTTCTTGACTGCCTGCTGACTAGCTATTTCCATTGACCAACATCAGCTGGTCCCAGTATAGACCAGCTCCGCTTCATCTTTTGTCAGTGCTCCCTCACGTTGACTGTGTTCATACTAGGGAAGTGGAGCCTCAAAAGCATGCCTTGTGCATGTATCAAAAATCAGGTGAAGGTTTTAATGATATTTAGTTTGCATGGCAATTAATCCCACAAACTAAAGATCTTCCTCTAAGAAAGCTCTGTCTCTTGTGCAAATAACTGCACCTTATTATAGAAAGCTCTGTTCTACCTGAAGAGCAAAGCTATCAGCCAAATCTCATCGCACAGCTTTAGGGGGATTTTTAAAGGATCTGGATCTCAGACCACTGATACGAACTGGGAATCAGATTAATTGACTTGGTATTGCTATGGGAAGCCAGTGCTAAGAGCAGAAGTCTGCTTTGACTTACTTACAGTAGTCCATGCTGCTGAGGTGATGTGATGGAGTTTCCTGAAGTACTGGGATGTACTTTTGAGGTCTCTTGAGGGTTGATAACTAGGTATACCATATTGCTTGCAATCTATACAAGAGGTAACAGAAATGAGGCTGGCTGAAGCCTAATCGAGTGGTGGTGGATTGCCAGGGTGGTGCAGGTTTTCCTAGCCAACCAGAAATGTTGTAAGGTGTTATTCACTGCTGTAAAGGAGCTTATTATAAGGTAGGCTAGAAGAAATCTCAAATTGGAAACTGAATTGACTGATTGTTGGTATGGCACTTTAAAAAAAGGCAGTGACACCAATGATGTGAGCCTTCAAAATGTTTCAGATACCCATCCAAATAATTTCGGTTTTAGCTGGGCGCGGCTCTCGTGCAACTGATTTTCAGCCTTTAGCTTATCATTGGACAGTGGCTAGTTTCTAAGTGAGTTTGCTCAGGAAAAGAAAATTGAACAGCTCTTACGTAGATCACCATCCAGCAAGAATCGCTCCTTAGACAGTGATGAGGCATCCAGTTGGTGCTTGTTGAGACCCAGCTGCACTGTTGTGCAGCTGAACGAGGAACGAAGGGTTGCTTCCCTGAAAGAGTCATCTGCTATCTTTAACATATTACTCGCGACCATCTCTCAGCTGCCCAGAAGAGCATGGGTTTGACTTTTTGAGATAAGAACACTCTAAGCTTTGGTTGTGGTGGGGCAGATCTGCACTTTGCCAGGTGTGTGCATTTTTTCCATGAACAATGCCTCCTTTCACAGCTGCAGCTTATTGCTGGTTCTGGTTGTGAACTGGAGGCAGTCAGGATCCATGAAGAGGCTCTAGCACCTTACATAGCTTCTTAGAGTGGTATTTGAGAGCTTGAACAGATCCCCACAAGACACAATTTAATTAAAAAAAAAAAAATTATTTCAGTTATCTCACAGTTGTAATTGACAGTGATTTTTGAGAAGGTGGTGAATTTTTAGCACTTGAGTTCACCAAAGTATTCCAGTACAACAGAAGATGAGTAAGTGCTAAAGCCAGGAGGACCTGTTTTGATCAGTCTGACTTCTGCATAACACAGGCCAGAGGAGTTCTTATCCTACCCATTTCTGAAGAATGATAGAAGACCTAGGGAAATGCAGACCACTGTCGCATCAAAAACTGACTTTCATAAAGCTGATGAAAAAACATAAGCACTTGACTTCTGGTTATATACTTTTATATACATTTTAAACAGCACAAATTAATGAATTTTTTTTTTTTTCTTTCACGAGGACATGGTTTTATAAGGACTTCAAAATGGATACCACATCACTTTCTGGAAGCTAATGCTGCACGTATATCAGTGTGATAACTGCAAAATTTTATTAAAAATTAAATATGAGGTAATTGTAATACTTCATCATTATCTTGGGAGGATGTTTTGAATAGGATACCAGAGAGGTCAATTAACAACTGTGGAGAGTCTTACCAACCTAATATTAAGGTGCTATAAAGCTGGGAGGGATTATGCATCCTGAGAGGATATGAATAGACTACAAAACCACTTTGATAAATGGCAGAAGAGTGCAAAATAAATAACACTGGTAAAATGAAATTTAGTTCAGATAATGTAAAACGATTCATAGTGGATACTTAAACATACAAAGGTAGATTTTAGAAATGCAGAAAGGCAGCAATACAACAGAAATATCTGGGAGTCACAGTATTATTAACGTAAGTTTGGACAAGGGTCTGAATATATTTGGACACCAACATACATTTGGGCAAGCATACAATGTATGTATGACAATGGTTAGTATGCAATAGCTGTAGCTGACTGGTATTTTAATGGGGTTTGTTACCTTGTTGGCTTATTTTTGAAAGGAACCGGGCATTCTGACTATGGTGAATTTTAATTCTCTTCTTTAGTTCAGTAATGCCCCAGATTGCTAAATGCCAAGCCTGATGCAGTATCTATAGAAGGTGAATCTAATTTATAACATTCTCCATAATTTTCCTCTAGTGAATGTCACTGGAAATGATTAACTAACTGGAAACTCAGAAGTCAGGTTGTATATTTGCGTAAATTTGTTTCTATTGAAATTGGAAATTAATTTGCAGAGAAGAAAAGACTTCACATAGATCATGCTAGACATTACAGATCAGTGTATTAAGCTCACTAAAGTCAGTGAAGTTCTTCCTTTTTTTGCTGGATTATGATTACAACCCTGAAGACCTTAACTAAAGCCCTGTTTATTGGAGTGTCTTGTACTAGGGCTCTGTAAGGGCTCACAGCCAAAGTAAGCCCAGAACAAATGAATAAAAGAGCGTATTACCTTGAGATGGTCTGTCTAGGTGGCCAGAGAAGTACTCTCAGTCTAGTTCTTAAGCCTCTAAGATTCTGCTCAGTTTCTTCCCAGACTGGCCTTTCAAATATGGCACAAGGCTGCAGCCAGTTTCTTGAGAGGAAATTAATCGAGTTGTAGGATGCAACATGGTCTAAATGAGCTGCTGTGCAGCAACCCATGATTTATAGCTAGGGTCCTACATCACCCTTGTGATGGATGGAAACCAGCTGCCTGGGTTAGCATGCTCAGCTTTCCTGCAGCTAGGGCTTGACTATGGTGCAGCAGCAGGTCAGCTGCCTGACACCATTAAGAAATAACATTTACTTGCCAGAAATTCACGCAGGGTTAGGTGATGCCATTAAGTTTTGCTGAAGGGCTCCTGGACTGCACCAGGCAAGCTAGTAATTTTGGCAGTGGAACATAGAAAGAGATTCTTCTCCCTGAAAGACAAACTGAGAGTGTGATTCAGAAGCCTGGATGCAGGCATCCAAGTGCCCTTGGAGATCCCTCAGTGTATCCATCTTCTGCTGCAGAAGGGCATTGGTGCTCCGTAGGCTCAGTAGGTCCTGTGGTGCAGCTGCCAGTCCCATGCAGATGTCTTGGCTACTCTAGGACATCTCAAGGGGAACGACACACCTGCTAGGTGTATGCTTATCACATATGGGCATAGGCCAACTATGCCTATGTGTGACTGGTTGGTTGGCTGAATCACTTTGAAAGCTGCATGGACTGTATTGACCAGAGCTCCATTTATCTAATGGATGCTTACACCCCTAGTTAGCTTGTAGGCATACAGCTATATGTAAACAACTAAATTTAGGTGTTTTATTACAAACTCGATCCTGCCCCTAATCTTCCTGAGCATCCATATTTCTTTTGGGAAGGTGTACTACAGACTGTCTTTGCCATTGGCTGTGTAAATGGACATTTCTGATCTGACAGCACACAGTATCTCCTGCCTTGAACTTCCAGAATTCCTAAACCAGGTACCTTATACCTGTGCTGGATGTAGGACCTGACTTATCAGTGTACTCAGAGTAGGCCCAACCCCCCCAAAACTCTGTGATTGTCTTCTCTGGGACATTAACCAGAGACACAGACTAACATCCTTCTTATGCCTGAGCAGGCTTCTTATTTGGGGGATTTATATGCCCTGAGGCATCTAACGTGTAGATGCCTAGGCCTGAGCTAATCACATAACGCTCCTTGTGTAGTCAATGGAAAAAAACAGGCACCTCCAGAGGATGATCAGTGTCATCCTAAGACAGGCATTTTAAATATGTAGGCTGAATCACTAAAGAGTTGTTTGTATCTACTGATTATAAAGGAAGCCAAGGTCTAGCCAAACTCAGGTTTAGACATCAGACTTTCAAATTGCAAAAATTACATGACATCACCCAGTTCCACACTCTTAAGGTTTTCTGAAGCTATTGAATTTTGAATGGAATACCCAACTTCCTATAGGAACAGGAGTGGGAACCCAACTGAACTGGTGGTGAGCATCCCTTTCCCTGACATGAGGAATATCTGTAATGAGGTCATACCATGTAATACATTTCCAGTGAGAGACGGAGAGGACCCTTGTTTCAGAGTATCTGTTGCCAGATATGTAGAACTCAAATCTCCTTAGGAAGAGATAGGGCTTTAAACCTTCCTGCCACATCCTATTGAATTTCTTATGCATAAGATTATAAAGATAAGGAGACTAACAAGAAAGTTGCCTCCTCCTTGGTCTTTGAATGAATAGGCAGTCTTTGGCTCTATGGCCAACAGAGAAGTATGAAAGGGATCCCTACAAATAAAAAAGTCCATGTTAAATGATATGCATTTGTGCAGTTCTGTAGTTTGCTTTTGGATGGACAATTGTGGATTTCATACAGTTTGTCAAGGATGATTTGAAAATGCCTAAAATCATTGATCTCTAAGACCTCAGCAGTTAGTTCCAGTCAGAGGCTGGCACAAGGCCAAATAACACGTGTGACAGCTGCAGGCAGTGACTCTGCCATCACCTGTTTTTCATCCTTTTCCATATCATGCTTTGTATGTCACCTGTAGAAAACCTATATAAATGCATAAACTGGGGAAGAAGTTTATCAGGGAAGCCATTTTTAATTAGGTCACTGACGCTCCACAGGGCTTTTAGCTTGTGATTAAGGCAAACACACGTAAACTGAGATATAAAAGCAAGCAAACAAACACAACGAGAAACAGAAACCACCACCAATACTGGCTTTCATTTACTTATCACAGGCCCAGAGATTTTTCACAACTGTTCAGGCTAGTTTACTTAGTTAAACTACGTAGCACAGCATTAAAACACAGGTCCAGCTCCCCAGCTGCACTGGGGCAGAGTTATCTTCTGCATCAGCCCTGCCTGTTACTCTTTGATGGTGCCTCAGAGTGACGCTTCCCCATCCCTGCCAAACTCTGGATGACTTCAGGGTGGGCAGGCTGGAGGGAGAAGACTGCACAGCCGAAGAATTCAACTACTTTGGAGTGATGAGGAGCAAGAAATGGCCCATAGTTTGTGACACGAACCTGATTTGAGATGGGACTGAAGCGTGTTATACTTCACATAATGTGAGCTTCAGAGAAAACTCTGTAAGCAGTTAGTGAACTGTTGTGGTTTAACCCCAGCTGGCAACTAAGCACCACACAGCCACTCACTCACCCCCCCGCGGTGGGATGGGGGAGAGAATCAGAAGAGTAAAAGTGAGAAAACTTGTGGGTTGAGATAAAGGCAGTTTAATAGGTAAAGCAAAAGCTGCGCGCACAAGCAAAGCAAGGAATTCATTCACTACTTCCCATCGGCAGGCAGGTGTTCAGCCATCTCCAGGAAAGCAGGGCTCCATCATGCATAACGGTTACTTGGGAAGTCGAATGCCATCACTCCAAACGTCCCCCCCTTCCTTCTTCTTCCCCCAGGTTTATATGCTGAGCATGACGCCATATGGTATGGAATAGCCCCTTGGCCAGTCTGGGTCATCCCCCCTGGCTGTGCCCCCTCCCAGCTTCTTGTGCACCTGGCAGAACACGAGAAGCTGAAAAGTCCTTGACTATTGTAAACTCTGCTCAGCAAGAACCAAAATGTCAGTGTGTTATCAACGTTATCCTCATCCTAAATACAAACCAAAGCACTACACCAGCTACTAAGAAGAAAATTAACTCTATCCCAGCTGAAACCAGGACATGAACACAGATTCTGGAATGAAAGGAGTGATTTTTTTTTATCTTAATTGTTGCCTCTATAATATTCCCTATCACAGGCTTCCCGAGATCACCACAGGACAGCCTCATCATAATGCTACTGTGTTCTTCTATTCTGAAGAAAACATGTTAGTAGAGCTGTAAAAGCCTCTCCCCCTTTATCCCCATGGTGCCACCAATACATTAAGTATACTTGCCATCTCACCAGAGCATGCAAGTTGGTAAGTTTAAAGAGATGAAATTCTGCTTCTAGTGAAACTGGGGAGCTAACAAAGTATAGGGAATATTTTCCTGATATGGAGAATCTGAGTTGTGTGTTAACAAATAATGGTAACAAATGTTCACTTTAGGAATCTGATGCAGTGACCAAAATTATCTGAACACAGTGAGCATCTGCAGTATTCCAGAATTAGCCTGTTTCATTTTGTAACATGCCATGTTACAGCGTGAAGCCACCTGGCAGCTGGAGTACAGGCAGCCTTTGATATGCTCGGGAAAGGCATCGCTCTTCTTTCACATTGGTGTTTGACCAGGCTGAATGAACCAGTGGCATCCGAAGGGGCTCACTTCTGTCTTGAATAAAAAGAAGAGTGAATAAGCACATCACTGTCCTTTTGCATGTGGCAAAGCGGGCCAGCAAAATATTGGTGGTAATGTGCTAAAATACAATGAGTGCTTTGTCCTCCTTCAGTACATCACCTCCAGGAGTTTGTTTGCAGCCAGATTTGGGAGGAGTCAATTTGTCGAAAAAAACCCTAGGTGAGCCAGGAAATTCCAGGATTTGGGGATGAACAATGGCATTGTTAAAAAACAGCAAAACTAAAAAAAGCCCCACATTGTCACCATAATTACAGATAAAATCAGAATTAACAGTGGACAAAGCTGTTAAAATACATTGTCAACCAAAGGTCATTACAAAGCAAAACACAAACCAGGACACAGGCAAAAGAGCACAGCCATATCCAGACTCAGCAGGCAGAGCTGAGGACAGCCAAAAAAGAAAAGGACTGATCCAGGCCAGGGATGAGAAGCAAGGAGCAGCTTCCTTGCTGGGTAAACGCAGCTTATTCAGAGGACGGGAGGATCCTTACCAAGAGGATAAGAGCAACTAAACGATATACTTCATCATTGTCATAACCTAAAAAAAATCCCCATACTCATCCTACAACAGAAATGTATGGCTAACAAACCAAAGGCAATTTTTATTCTTTAAATTGATGTTAAAAAGGACAAAACACAATTGTTTTTTCTTAAGAACATTAAAGCGATGGCATTTCCTGGCTTGCTGTGCTTTATGGTGGTGTTTCTTTGTAGTGGGAGGCTACAAGTTAAGATCAGAAGATAACGTTAACATTGCAAGGAATACAGGAGAAAAAAACCACGATGCATGTTTGTGCTCATTAAATGAATTCTTCAAAGGAATCAGGATGAAAACAAAATAAAGATTGCCAGCTATGCATAAGTAACAATATTGAGTGTTCTGGATGTTTTTTAAGGGAGCTGGCTGAAACTCTCACATAAGCAGTTCACCCTCATGCAGGTGTTTGCAGTTTCTAGAATGTAATGATCATCTCCCTGTTCTGCTCCAGATGAAAATAATGATTACAATTTCATAGAAATGCAAAAATGTCACCCTCTAACACCACTCCTAGCTGTCCTCAAGCAGGGAAATACTTGACAGGTCTGAGGACGTGCCAGAGTGAAAAACAAGGCATCCATGGTAGTGTAAGCATCATGTTAGGGCTAAAAAGATAGAATAGGAACAGTCCTTTTCAGCACTGTCGGTTTGAGCAGACACAGCAGTGGGACATGTATCTAACCGCTTTGGCGTGTTCTTTAATTTACATTACAAAGGAATGTTTTTGGCAGAAAGTCGGTGTAAGCAGTATTCATTATTCCTTTAAGGGGCTTGATAATTCAGTATGTTAATGCACTGCAGGCTATCAACGCTGTCAACAATCCACAAAGATATAAATTAAACCTTGTTCCAGCATCAGTATTTCTGTATGCAGTCCTGAGATTTAACAGGATTGGAGCTCAGATCATGGGGTGAAAACTAGTGATGGCTGATATGTTTGTGAGACATTTGGGGCCAGACAGAAAACACCAGGAGCTGATTAAAACTTGTGAAAGAAGTCATCATTAGCACACTGGGTATGAAAATGACAGAAAATGAGAAGAGTGATTCAATCTGACAAAAAAAAACCCAACCCTTAAGAGGAATCCTAAAGTACATCTCTGAAGTCTGGCTCAGATACAGAAAGGACAAGTGGGCTTCTCATGCAGCTTTGGACATCTACAGCATGGGTGCCTCTAAATGGTTGCTCAGAGTCCCCTTACAGTCAGTAGAGAAAAACTGGAACTTTTAGGTCATGAATCATTTAATCCTAACATAGACCTTTAAACTAGGCCTGATGAAGTGTCTCTTTCTTGTTATCTTTATAAAGGGAAAGCACCTGACTGACATGTAGACATCTACACTGAAGATACCTAAAGTTACCCAAGACGAGATCCATCTTCAGTACCTAGACACATTTTAATTTACCCAGCTGAGCTTGTTCTGCCTGGCCATCTGACGAATGACTGACAAACTCAGCTGGTTTAAAGGGCCCTTGCAAAGCTTGGTCCCACCAGGAGGGCAGCTCAGCACTGCTGCAGTGGTGTCACACAGAAGTCACAGTGCAACTCTCGGCACCCAACTTTGCTGCAATAAAGTAGCTGGCAAGTCTCCACAGACTTGCTCTGCGGGGAGTTGTCCTGGTTTCAGCTGGGACAGAGTTAATTTTCTTCTTAGTAGCTGGTACAGTGCTGTGTTTTGGATTTAGGATGAGAATAATGTTGATAACACAAGTGATGTTTTAGTTGTTGCTAAGCAGTGCTTACACTAGTTAAGGACTTTTCAGCTTCCCGTGCTCTGCCCGGTGCACAAGAAGCTGGGAGGGGGCACAGCCAGGGGGGATGACCCAGACTGGCCAAGGGGCTATTCCATACCATATGGCGTCATGCTCAGCATATAAAGCTGGGGGAAGAAGGAGGAAGGGGGGGACATTCGCCGTGACGGTGTTTGTCTTCCCAAGTAACCGTTACGTGTGATGGAGCCCTGCTTTCCTGAGGATGGCTGAACACCTGCCTGCCGATGGGAAGTAGTGAGGGGGAGTGAGCGAGTGGCTGTGTGGGGCTTAGTTGACAGCTGGGGTTAAACCACAACAGGAATGAAGGAAGAAGACGACTCACACAGCAAGACATTTAAGACTGTAATCTGAATTTGGTGCTTTGAGGCTGCATCTATATTAGTGTTTCAGTCTGGATCAGAAGAGAGCTTTTAAAGCTAATTTTTTTTTTTTTTTTTTAGATCAAGTAAACTGGAAAATGGAGTCCAGGAGTGTACCCAACACCCAGATACAATGGGCATTCAGTCCATGGGACGAGACTAGGACTATTCTGAAAAAGAAAAAATCCCTAACATGTTTATAGTGTGAGTGTCAGGTCCTCAAAACTGGCTGTTTTGCTCTACAGGTCTGCCATTGGTTTGCACTACTTGCTAACGTAACATAAGGTGAATAGGACCCTGGAAGAGTCCCTCGCTCCATTAACCATTGGAGGAGTTTAGGAAGACGAGATAGCTAAGTTAGCATACTCAAAAGTGAATGAAATGAGTAATCACCAAATGGACTGTAGGCTGGTTTTCCAAAATCTAGTGTTTAAACAAAGGAAAACATCAATTAAACCTAAGCAGAAACAAGTCCTGCACAAGGCATGAATTAACTGAAGATGCAAAATACCTGCTGATTACCGATTACTCTTCTGGGCCTAGAGTTAGTATATCTGTCTGTGATGGCCAGTAAATTCAAAATACAGCTACCCATGGGATTTCGTTTATAGGAGTACAGCTTCAGCACTTCATCCAAGCATAAATTGTACTAAACTAACCATGACATTATTACCTACTGGTTAATGTGGCTGCAAAAGAACAATATAAACTGCAAAACAAAGCACGAATACCATTTCCAGCACTACTGGCCTAGCTAGTGCACCAGTTACTCCAGTGAGAAGTAAGATTGCACACCTGATAATGAAGTATTATCATCTCTACCAGAGTCCCAATACAAAAGAACATTAGGTTAAATCTTTTCATTACATGATGGTACAAGAAGCTGATGAGAAACACCACTAACCAGGGCTCTACCAAGATGATTCTTCTACGATTGTATGATTCTATAAGATGGCCTGAATCATACTGAACTCAGCTTAAAGACAGTCCTGAATTTCTGTAGGTTTTGGATGAACCCTTTGGAAAAGGCAGACCTGGAGCGGTACTTGGATGGGAGACTGCCTGGGAACACTTGGTGCTGCAGGTTTTTGGTGAGTTACCAACACTGTTTTAGCCACAGATCCAAAACACAGCACCACTATGAAGAAAGTTAACTCCATCCTAGCCAGGCCAGTACGCTGCCCAAATTCTCCCACACACCTTGCCACCCAGGAATCGGCTGCCTCAGGGCAGACTCCCGTGTTGCATCCCCTGCCAGCTGGCTACCCTTGCAAGAAGACAAAATCAGGTTCACAGCCCACATCTGTACGAGAGCTCTTATTGACTAGGGATGGTCAAAACAAAGTTTGAATTTTATAGGTGTAGAGTTAAAGTCATTCTACAGATATTTTATCCTTAATACACCTCTTTTATAGAGCAAACAACTGATGAGATATCCTTGTTCCAATATACTTCAAAAAGGTTGTTTTGTTTTGTTTTGTTTTTTAAAGTAAAAGCTATTTTGATCCTTTGGTAGCAGCTTTGCTAAAATTTTACTCAGAGTAGCCTTCTCAGGAAAATTCAATTTTAACCACATACTCAGATTGAACTATGAGGGTTGGAACAGTTTACTAGTCTTAAAAAAAGGGACTATGGAAACGTGCCAAATCTATTTTTTTTTTTAATCAAAACTACTAAAGGGCAAAGTATGCAAAGTATGTCATTTTTTTCTTCCTGAGAATCAAAGTGTCCATTTTTTTAGAGGAAGTATAAAGGGTTTTGTAACTTCCCTGAAAGCATGCAAATACATTGCATGCGGAAGACCTTAAAGCTTGTGAAGCAATGAAGGCGCTCATAGATAATGTCATATGAAGCAATTCTTGCAATGATCACTTGGAGCATAGCTCCAGGGTGTAGTGGTCTGGCTGGGACGGACTTCACTTAATTGACAGCAGCCCACATGGTGCGGTGTTTTGAATTTGTGGCTAATGCAGTGTTGGTAACACACCAACGGGCTGTTGATGAGCAGTGCTTGCACAGTGTCAAGGATTTCTCTTTTTCTCACTCTGCCCCTCAGCGAGTAGGCTGCGGGTGCACAAGCGGTTGGGAGGGGTCGCAGCCAGGACAGCTGACACAAACTGGCCAGAGGGATGTTCCACGCCATACAGCATCATGCTCAGCAATAAAAACTGAGGTAGAGGAAGAAGTAGGGACAGGGGGTGGCTTCCTAGGTGGCCAGTGTTCAGAGACTGGCTGGGCATTGGTCTGCCTATGGGAGACGGTGAGACACTTCCTTTGGTTCGCGTGTTTTTTTCTTTTTCCTTTACCTATTAAACTGTCTTTATCTCAACCCACAAGTTGTCTCACTTTTGGTCCTCCTATTTTCTCCCTCTGTCCTGCTGGAGTGGGGGAGTGAGCAAGCAGCTATGTGGGTGCTTGGCTGCTGGCCAAGGTCAACCCACCACAGTCCTTTTTGGCACCCGACATGGGGCTTGAGGGGTTCAAGATAATGACAGATTTGATCGGAGTATGCTAGACTGAGTTTACAGCTGTTACAGCTATTTAGCTGCTACTTGGCAGGCTGGTACTTGCTGTTGCTGGTTCCGATGATGGCATATTTGCTCCCTTACCTGCTCCATTACTTGCTCCCTTTCTTGCTGTACATTGAATTCCAGGGCTTATTAATGGTTTCTTTCAGCTTTTGCTGTTTTCTGTGTCGTTTATCACTTTGTTGTGCCTTGTCTGGGAAACCTATGATAAAAGCACTGACCTTGAGCCCAGCCTGGTATTTGGCCCCTGCATCGCTGCCCTCCCAGTCTCTGGAGAATCAGATTGGATACTAGGAAAAATTTCTTCACCAGAAGGGTAGTCAGGCACTGGAACAGGCTGCCCAGGGAAGTGGTTGAGTCTCCGTCCCTGGAGGTATTTAAAAGGCGTATAGATGTGGTGCTTAGGGACATGGTTTAGACTTGGCAGTGCTCGGTTAACAGTTGGACTTGATGATCTTAAGGGTCTTTTCCAACCTAAACGATTCTATGATTCTATGATGAGGGATGGTCAAGAAACTGAGCGGTCATTGCAATAAGGCTGGAAACATCTACCCCAGAAGAGAAGGGGGAGGTGCCGTTCTTCACTCTCACCACAAAGCGGCTCCCAGAGGAGAGGAGGAAGGTGTAATTGCTGCTGTCTCCATGAAATGGAGGGCTAAATGTAATGTTCTACAAGGAACCACAACATTTTCACTTTTGCATACTATATACAAACTTCACTTTCACTTTTGCATACTATATACAAAACTAAAGGGGCACAATTCAATACATCTCTTAATAGCTAATGTTCTTTAAAAACGGAAATTTAAAATCAATCCTTGTGATCTTTGTTCAAAAGTATTCCTACTTTCACTCAAATAAAATCAGGCACTAATACAATTGCAGCTTCTCTGCATGGCAACAAAACAGCACAGACAATTCTGGTCCTCTGTGGGTGTCTCTGCATATAACATGCTTTCACACACTGATGTAATGCTGCTTCTTCATTCTCTAACCCTTCCCATTCATTTGCAAAGGAGGTATACATTAAAATAACCAAGAATTCTTCTGTTGAAAGCATTTACTTCCTCCAGGAATGGAGACGGCTAGAAAAGCTAGGCGATATAACAATTTAGAGAAAATCATACAGCTTCAGCTGTGAACAAAAAGTTGCATCCTTCCTCATGCCTACCTTTCATAACAGCAGCATCACTCCTGTTCTCCTTGTAAATGAGCCTCTTATTGCTTGTATTAAACTAACATCCACCGGTCCCAATCAAGGACTTATTGTGCCATGTCCCTGTACAAAGCCATAGCAAGCCATTTCCCTGAACTTGAGGAACTCACTTGGGATCTCACTCATGTAAGCGCTGCTGCGAAAGTCATATAGCGTATGGCAGTACAGGAGCACTGTTCACCTGCAAAACCAACTCTAAATTAAGACAAAATGCAACCAAGTGATGTGAAAATTGAACACAGAGAGCGTGGGAGGGTGGATGAGATGGGTAACACTGAGAAAGTGGTGTGTCTTCACTTTGGTGGGCTGCAAGCACAGGGTGCAGGACTCAGGGACGGATCACTTGGTTTCCTGGCCCCAGGGTTTACCTCAGGTTCCTGTCAGGCATCAGCAAAGGTCTGTGAGATGCCAACGCCTGGCTTGTGCAATGTTATTCCCCTACAACACGTGAAGCGCACATCAGCACGAGCCCTGCCCCGAGGGCACAGACCACAGAGTCTGGCAGCAGAGCTGACCCCTGCTTCTCCAGCTGCAGGTAGGTTTGCTTGATGCTAAGGTAGAAGGTTTGCACCCATGCTGACACCAGCACAGGCTACAGAAATGCCCAGACCACTGTCCCCTGTTGGGTAGCTCCTGCTGTACCTATTCCCTACAAAGCTGAGTCACTGGAGACAAAGTGCAAAGACAGTGTTCAGTTGAAGTGACACGCGTGACAAGGCATTCAAAACAAGAATACAGCATTGACAAGGTATTGTGGTAAATGCCATGGTAACCGAAAGAATTTAACTGAGAACATGCTGTGTAGGATCTCTGCCTACTTGGCCCAGCTAGTGAAAATCAGCTTTCTTTCACTCCCATATCGAATTCTTCGTCCCTAGTGTGATATTAACTCTGCACATATCCAGGCTGAGCATTCCTCCAACACCAGGCAAGAGCTAGTTATGAAGCCATTCTTTCTGCTGCTGCTCTTACACCAACGCTTGAGGTTAATGAAATGGAGGTACACCATGCTCACAGGCTCTGAGCAGACTTCTTCAGTGTTAGACAGCAGAGAGGGTGTGATTCAATTGCCCAAGTTCAGGTATCTGGTAACATCTGAGATGTCCAGAGGAATCACAGATGTCCAGTATAGCAAGATATGACACAGGGCTTCTGCTGGATTTACACCCTAAAAGCAGCATCTGTTGGCCAAGCAGGACACCTGAGGACATCTCAGTTGGAAGACACTTTTGCATGGACAATTTAAGAGACAGCACAGGATGGGACTCTGGTTGGGAATTCAGACATTAAGTGTTTAAGTGTTCACTTCTGTGCTGTGTCTCCAAGCCCCACAACAGTCAGTGGGAAATCTAACCAACAAGGTTTATTGTAGTCAATGACAACCTAACCAACACAGCTCAGGAAACCTAAAAATGATTTCATAGAATCATTTAAGTTGGAAAAGACCCTTAAGATCATCAAGTCCAACCGTTAACCTAGAACTGCCAAGTCCACCACTAACCCATGTCCTTAAGTGCCACGTCTACACATCTTTTAAACACCTCCGGAGATGGTGACTCAACCACTTCCCTGGGCAGCCTGTTCCAATGCTTGACAACCTTTCAGTGAAGAAATTTTTCCTAATATCCAATCTAAACTTCCCCTGGTGCAACTTGAGGCCATTTCCTCTCGTCCTATTGCTTGTTACTTGGGAAAAGAGACAAACCCCCACCTCGCTACAACCTCCTTTCAGGTAGTTGTAGGCAGTGGTAAGGTCTCCCCTGAACCTCCTTTTCTCCAGACCAAACCATCCCAGTTCCCTCAGCTGCTCCTCATAAGACTCGTGCTCTAGACCCTTCACGAGCTTCATTGCCCTTCTTTGGACACACTCCAGCACCTCAATGTCTTTCTCGTAGCGAGGGGACCAAAACTGAACACAATTTGACGTGTGGCCTCACCAGTGCCTCATTGCAGAGTAGACATGTGATGGCTAGTTAGCTGAGGCTCTCTACTCTCACTGAAGTTGGAGTATACAGCAGTAGCAAGGCTGTACACACCTACACTAAGGCATCAGTCTCAAGCAGGATCCTTTTCACCTAGCCAGAGCATTTTTGACAACTATGTTCTGTAAGACAAAAAGCATCATTGCCTAGTTTTTACTTTTAAGGCAGTGCATTGGTTTGGTGGTGGGTTGTGGCAACTACAGCAGTGAGTTATTCACACAAAACCCACATTGCAAATAGGTAAAAACAGCCAGCCTTTCCTTACTTATTAAAAATGTTACAAAAATGTTGCTCCTTTTCTTGTATGACAGCACAATGACAGTCATGTTTATGTCGTATCTCTCCACTGAAATGATCCAAAGTCATAAAGCCTCAAAAATTCAACTGAAGTTAGACAGTTGCTAAGCTAAGACTGGCATCATCCTGACCCAGGCTGACTGTATTTCCCCATGCTTCTATATCCATCTGCTATTTTCCTTCTGTTATGCCACGATTATCTATTACTTGGAGCAAGGGAATGACTTTTTATTTTGTGGCTGTTCAAGACTAAGGAATAGGTGCTACAAGAATACAAATCACCAGTACCGCAGTGCCTGTGATGACTTACTTTCCTGTGCTAGCTTGCCTCTTCTGCAGGAGACCTGAAATCCTTGCATGCTTTTTGTGAAGAGGCATGTACTTTTTTAACACTTGCACCTCCAATAACTAGTCAAAACAATTTACAATAATCAATCTTTTAAGCTTTACTGCAGAGCATCAACATACTCAGCAGGAGCCAAGACCACTGGTTATTTTCTTTAGATTTGCAACAGGTGGTGTCAGGTGCTCTTATCAACCAAAACCAGTAACGGGGTGACAGGTATGTGAAGGGAGAGCTAAGCATGGAGCAAACCAGGGGCAGGTTTTGTTCATGGGCTGAGCAGTTAGGCCAGGAAACAGGCTGAAGTCAGTAGAAGAGACTGGACTTCCATTGCAGCAGCTTTCTGCTGGTATTTGTAAAGTAATTACATCAGTAATTCTGCAAGAAGGAATCTCTGAGAAATCTGCTCCCACTAAGGAAAGTGCAGTAGCTATGGTTACCAAGCAAACAGGGAGAGGAGGCAAAGCTGAACCACAGCTCTGGGCAGCGTGCACCATTTTTAACACCAAAACCCTAGTTTTAGCTTTCCAATATACAACTGAGAACAGCCACCCACGTTCCCCATTACGGTATGTATGTGTATATATTTAGATATACATATACACACATGCAGACAGCTATATAGTAGGATGAGGGGATGACAAAGAGTACAAAAAATGTAGACCATCATACAACTATGAAGTTCGTTACGTACTCATGGGCAACAATCTTGTACGCTTGGTTAGACAGCCCAGGGCCAGCACCACGGGACTTTCCCCAGGGAACTTCTGCTGCCACAAAGAGGAAATGGGTGTCTTCATTTGCCCCTGAGGACTTCTCAAGAGGTACAAGCAGTTCCCTGTAAGGGAACTATGTCTATATTGCAGGCTTAGTGCAACCCTTCTAGAAAAGCTCCAATTAACCTTAAGGATAATGAGCATAAGTACTACTGTTGTGTAGCAGCAGCAACGTGGAACTTGGCATGTGCCATAAATCCCTCTGAGAAACTGGGTAAATATTTAAGCAATTAATCCACAATGAATTTCATATAAGATGGCTTCACGTAGTAATCAAGCTCATTAACTGGTGTTTTTGAAACAGGGTGGGGATAGTTTAGTGGGCTGTAGCACTGCCTGCATGATGGGTGTTGTAAGGGAGAGTTTACCTACTGCAGTTTCCCAAGCTCTTCACACCTCCAGTCAGCAACAGCGTGGCCACATCCACTCCAGGCATTGATTTGGACCTGGGCATGCCTGCATAGCTGCCTTCACATCTTTGATGGCAACGTCTTAAAGCCACACCTATGCTGCCCAGAAAGAGTCCTCTCCTGAGTGGCCACGAACATGGCCCATTCCACCTCCTTCCCACGCTGCTGTGCCACAGACAGTCCCCAGATGCTTGCTGCAGCACAGTGCCTGAAACGCTGTCAGACAAAGCACCCTGGACGCTTGAGTTCCTGGGCTATCTGGACAGTATGCCTGGCTGTGCCTCAGTGCACACCTGCAGTCTAATCATGGTTTCTTTAGCATACCATGTAGACATACACTCTGAGGCTCCCGTTCAAATTAAGTCATCTAGGTTTCCTCTTCAGTCACAAGGAAGAAGCAGGCACCATCATCTCACTCATCTCAGGGACCTCCTCAGCACAAATCCCTTTCAAGCTGTTTATATCACTAAGCTAGTTATCTAGACTACCTCTGTAGACTAGCTAAGAGTTTGGTCTCCAAAGTTAGGTGAACTGAATCCCGTCCCTTACTAGATAAAATTTCCTGAAGATGGAATGGGCTGCTACCAGTTTGTCCCTATGAATCTCTTCTCCAAAAGGACAATAGGACAGCAGTGGCTGTTCGGTAACAGATAGAGCAGGGCCCTCTGCTTTGACACCAACTTCTAGATGAAACAGTGTTTAATAGCACTGAGACACTCTGGAGCATCCGAGGTGTCCAGGCAGGGCTGGCAGATATGACTCGAGACTTTTGTGAGACCGGTGTCCTTTTGGAGCAGTAGCTGGGAACCAGGAGGATGGCATGAGGGCATCTTGGCTAGCACTGGACACCTAACCATGTCTACTTGAGAGCTGGGTGTGTGACCTACCTGTAAAACCAAGGCAGACATTGTCAAATGACCCTGGAGGTTGACTCAGCTTGACCCACAACAGACATCGTTGCAACCAGAACACCCACACAAGATGGGATACAGGATTTAACAGAAACTCACAGCCTCCTGGAGCAGTAGCTGGAGGCCAGGCAGGATATCTAGTAATTAACTGGACATCTGTGCTTGGGGATCTGAACTGAGCCCATAGATTCTTGTTGCTTCAGTGGGCTATTATGGGAAAGTCAAAGCAGTTTACAAGAAATTAAACTAAAACCTGTATCAGCTTTCATCCACCCGCTTCCAAGAAATGGCAAAATTTAGTCTTCTATTAAGTCTTTCTGGACATTAGAGGCAGTCTTCAGTGTAGTTATGTCTACACAGGGCTGGCTGGTGTGACACTGGAGTCATGAGATACCAGTGCCCTTTTGGACCAGAAGCAAGAAGCCAGACAGGCCTAGGGCAGCAGGTGCCTAATGCAGGGACAACCAAACCACATTTACCTCATAGGCAAGATGCACATAGTTTTAATATTTATTTTAAAGACATAAGGCTTAAATCACTTTCATCTTGAAAATGAAGATAAAACAATAGACATTTAGTTTTAGGGCAGTAGGTTTTCACAGAGGGCTTCAGTTTCTAGCTTCTTTCAGCATGATCACAGGCTGAAATCAGTTGTAATAGAAACAAAATTATGTGAATTCAAACCCAATTTCTTTCCAACAATGAAAAGAATAAGGCTTACTTTATTCAAACCAGTATACTGACCTCCTGCGCTCATAGAGACAGGAAACTTTTTTCTATGCTGTAAGTAATGTTAAATCAAACTGAAGATTTAAGAAAAGAATTCAGAGTAAAAAACAACACTACAGACACTGGTAAGGAGTTTCATCTTAACCAACAGAACCCAAGAAAAATGAATCACAGAAAGTCTTCTCATCTTGAGAAATTTATGCATCCTATAATCCCCAATGGGAACAATCGCATCTGATAAAAATCTTTAGACCAAAATTAGAAAGTAACAATAAAGCTGACAGAACTGCCTGAAATACATATTTTAGCAAAGAGTTATTAGAAAGTCAGCATAAAGTGCCTCTTAATCATACTCATCATGTATCTATTGGCAGTAAATCCAAGCAACCCTAGTTTTATACACCTCTGCAGGCTTTATTTTATTGCTTACTTGCTTAGTAAATTTAGACTAGGTATATTGGCAATGTGTCTATGGTGTCACCTGGAAAAGGCAAATTTCTATCACTCATTATAAGCCTGCTTTAAAATACGCAGTGCTTGGAGCCAAAGGCATGAGTTTGCAAAGATCAAATTATTGGTCAAACCATTAAAAAGATCCATCTTCAGAATATTTTTTAGTCTTGGTGCAGTCATCTCAGTAACTCTGCCTTGAAGTGCACCCAGAACTTTTAACCAGTGGCAGTCAAGATCTTAGAGAGGAAGCAGTGATAAACCTCCAATCCTCATAACTTCCAATTTTCATTTTAACAAGGCATCTATGAATCTGAGCTAATCAGAAGATCCATATATACTACCAGGTAGTGACTTAGCAACACTGTGTGTAAAAATTATAGTGAACAAATCAAATAGGCAGTGATGTATCATTGAGCTAAGAGCTAATTTCTGTCAAATTCTAGTCATTACATCTTCGTTAACTTCTGCATGACTTTTCCACAAAAGCACCCACTAAAAAGCTTACTGCAGGATACCATTTGCTATACAAATTGTAAGTAAGAGGCTTTGCAGATATATTTAGTATATTAAACTTTTGAGTTACTAGCAATTCAAACAAACGCTTTAGAAGTTAAGAATCTCTAAATCCCATAATCTCCTGGATCTTCCAGTTCCCCCAGGAAAAGACAGATAAACCTGGACTTCTTCCCAGTCCCACTTGCTAAAGAATGAATAGCATTAATATTGCCAGAGCAGGATGTGAGAAAACATGCAACACTTTCCACCAGGCACCATGAAGTCCCATGTCAGATGTCACAAGAGTTTCCAAGCTATTTCATAGTATTCTAACAAGCAAAAGGAAAAATTAATTCAGTGTTTAAAAATTAAACATTCAAGTTCTCATCATAATCAGTATTAAAACAGGATGGAGAATTTACGTGAAGTCTGACAATAGGCTTTTACATGCCACTAACACACAGTAAATTATTTTAAAAAGACAGTTATTATTTCAAATGTTCAAGAACTACTGACAAGGGACTAATTCATAATATTGGATTACTGGTCTTAGTAAAATGGACACTATTGTCTCCAAAAGCCTAAGTTATTGTGAAATCTCAGACATGTTGTCTGCTTTCAACTATGTTTAACACTGCTTTATTATTTAAAAATACAACTTTGAAAGTAAGATGACAAGAACTAAATTTGTTTGGCCTAAAGGGAGAAGAATTAAAGGAAACAGCTAGATAACTATATAAATATTCACAGAAAAAAATAACGAAAGGAAGAGAAATATTTCCCCTGGGGATTAGTTGTAATGGTGTAAAGGGCTAAAGCTGAAAAAAAAAACCAGTTTAAGCTCTGTATCAGGAAAAAGTGTTTTTGAAGACAATATGGTGGGCTGGACAGAAAGGAAACTTTGTGACTGCTTTTCAAGTGCATCAATTGATCCTCTTCCTTTGCTCCCTCCGAGGCAACTAGAGGTGTTTTTCAGCCATTTCAGGCCCAATTTGTTGGGTTTTGCTATCTGATTCTCAAAGTAAAAGGAAAAGCGAAACAGTTGGTGCTTGTATCTTTTCACAAGTCACTCAAATTATTTGAATTGTTGAAAGATTACAGGATTAGAAACGCTCAGAAACTTCTCTCCTCCAGTTTCACCCACTTCATGGATACCATTAACCGATGGAGAGGATGTCTTAGCTTCTAGATAATCTGCAGGAAGTTATGCAGACAGACGAGGAAGATAAAGAAAATGCTGTGATACCTACCAATGTACTTGGGCAGTGCAGGACTCTATGAACCTGCATGAGAGAAGGTATACAGTATCCCGCACATGAGAGGTGTTAAGGTACCACTGGAACCTGCATGAGAGAAGGTATACAGTATCCCGCACATGAGAGGTGTTAAGGTACCACTGGAACCTGCATGAGAGAAGGTATACAGTATCCTGCACATGAGAGGTGTTAAGGTACCACTGTAGAAGAGGTTTTGAGAAAGCAGCTAAACACTGGACGTGACTATCAACTCAGTCTCCAGGTGGTGGGGAGGTATTAAAGATGAGATGATATTCTAAAGAATTATGCTTTAGCTTATACAGAAACATCTCGAGTTAGTCCTCAGGGTATTTCTTTGCATTTTGTAAGATGAACAGGACTGTGCCTGCATATATGGCTAAAAATTAATAATTGGATCATTCTCTCATAGACACAACACAACAAAATCTGTTGCTACTAACCTCAGAAAAAGCAATGTCATTCCCTTCCCCAATGCATCTGCCACAAAAGTATACTGCCCCTCCCTCCCCCTTCGACCAACAGGTTAGCATTTACGGATAAATAATGCTGAAAAATGTCCTGGAATGAACTGCAAGCACAAAAGCTTGGCTTCTCTGATTAGACAAAGCTACAACACCCATTCACCTTCCTCCAAAATGCAAGAAGAAATCAGTGCTGCCCTGTAAAAGACAGGGTGAGAGGCCCTGCGCACCTCTCATTGAAATGAACGGAAAAATTCTCACACTCATGAAGGAAAACAAAAAATAGTTCACATTTGCTGGAAAGAAATAAAACCTATATACATAAAAAAGTAAAAATACCTTAAGCTAGAGAATAGTCACGGGGCTTTGAAGCATGCCAGACTGTATCTGACATGGATAAAATTCATGTATTTGACTGAATACCATACAACTAGAAGGCCCATGGAAAAAAAACAGAAAATACTGCTTAGGTAACTTTTTGACTTTTTTCCTCTCTTTTCTGAGAGTATCCTTATTTCACATTGAGAAGGTTTAAGTGAGAACGAAAGGAAAAGAGAAAGGAAAAGAGAAAGGAAAAGAGAAAGGAAAAGAGAAAGGAAAAGAGAAAGGAAGCGAAGATGAAACTGCAACTCCATGAAAACATTTCTTCTAACTTGCATCCTTTGGCATCATTTTGTTAAATTGATGTTGGCTCTTAGGTAGACACTGTCTTCCTTTAAGTCTGGCTTCAGCTGCGGTCAGATGCCTGCTGCAGAGCAGCTGGCCCAGACTTTGTTGTTGTTGTTGGCAGTGCTTGGTTTTGTTTTTGTTTTTGTTTTTTTTTTTAAATGTTGTTAGGGTGACACCCTCTTCCCCCCCCCCCCCCCCCAGCTGGAGGTTGGCACCTGGCACCAGTGGCCTGGCAGCATGCTTCTGGGCACGCCTTATCCTTGCGCTCCCTTCGCTACCTTGCACGGGCACCCAGATCTATCGTAAATACCACTGAAGGCTGCTTAAAAGAGGAGGCCTTATAAAATCTGCTGTGCCAGCTGAGTGGCTGGCAGCAGCAACCCCCAGCAGCAGACTGGTAACAAGCTACAACTGGGCAAGGTGGATCTCAGCATCCCAGCAATTTCTGTGCTGATTTGGATCACCAGAGTCCCTGTGTCCAAACACAGGTCTATATTAGTTTCAGAAATCAGACCTGGAGCCTTATGCAACTAATTAGTCAAGCTCCTGTACGTCGACAGGGATTAAATCCACAATTAATGTCTAGGGATTTTATGCTCCTCTTCTTCTGCTTCCTTAACAACTCCAAGCATGACTTTTTGCTTGGGTTTTTTGTTCGTTTTTTAAAGAACTGTGCTTGCCTTGCCAGTAAGCAGAGATGAGGACTGTGCAGCAAATCGTTGCCTATTCACAGGACAGAAAAGCAGGGCTCATTCAATAAAAAGTGAAATTAAAACCCAATTCTGTTTCTCCACCTATGTTATTTAATAAACTATTTGTTCTGAACTGTGACCTCTGACAAAGGATGAATAAAAATATCTTTCTTAATGGAGACAGCCAAAACACAGTTAAATGGTGGTTGAGATAGAGCAATAAACATATATTAAAGCAGTAAATCAGTTTGTGTTCAAAATTCATCCCAGCTCTGTCCTGCCTTTTATAACAGCTAGATCCCAACCGCACACTGAAATCAGTGTGCATTTTATGTATTCTCCGAAGACTTTGGAGGCCAAAAATCTAAGCACCACCAAGCTTCCTTCATAATGAATATGCTTTTTTGGGGCATGCTTGGAAGCTCATTAGAAGTACCAGGAATTCACTAATTTCCATGGACTTTGGGTCAGGCCAAGAGTACCTTGGCCAGGATACAACACCAAATGACTTGGCTTCCAACACAATTTTAGAGTAGGTACCAGCAACAAAGATTTGCATCTAAACCCACACAGATTTCTGTGGCATGTGATGTGAACTGCTCCCACAGGAAGGCACTACTTCCAAGTTGCGTTATCAAGAAATATTCCCTGCCTTTGGCATAATTGTTCAGTAATATGCATTTTGTGTATGGAATAAAACAGAAATGCTGACAGGCCAGCTTTTACGGCTGCTGACACAAACTTTCTGAGCATAGCTGTGTAAGATCTGCTGACACAAACCTTCTCCTTGAGAACAGCTGCAATTGCCTCCTGCTTTGGGGAGGGGATGGGGGGTTTCTTTTCTTTCTTTTTCTGCCTCCTGCAGAGAACTCCAAAATGCTGGCTGCGCTGATAGGGCTGAAGTACCTACCAATGCCTGGTTATGCTACAGATGCGAACATATAAAAGACAAAGTCAGTTGCCCTCCTGGCTTCATCCTCCATTTGTCTTTCAGATTATTTAATAATCCCGCACTCAGCAGTATTTGGATAAAATGGACAGTTGTCAAAAGCGCTCCAGTTAAAGCTGAATACAGCATTATGCCTAGTCTTCTAAACTGATAAGCACTTGGGATAGGCAAAATTCTCACAAAGAGTCAGATGTAAGGGACCATTTACTTGAAGGTTAGTGAGCACATTCACAGAAGACAAGTGCAGCTAGAGGGTAAGGCAGCAGTTTCTCAGGCTCTGCATTTCAGGGCACAGCTAGCATGTAAGTGTTTTACAAGATACTCAAGGAGCCTCCCAGCTCCCCGTTCAGCAGAGATAATTAAGAGCTTATGTCTCCCTTTCATCAACAAAGTGCTTAAGGACATGCTTAAAAGTATTTTGCTGATTTAGGGCCTCAGTAACTTGTCTGCAAGGATCTGAATGCCCACAACTCCCCCTTGAAAGCAAAAGTGCATTTGGGTCCTGGAGGAATTGATGTGCATTGCAAAGTCTTTCCTAACAGTTGCCACAATAGAAGCCTCATTGCTTAATCTAGATATCCTACAGCAATTACTGCCAAGTCACATCTGGGTTGATACAGTAGGCATTTTGAAATTCCAGATTTTCTCACGTTGCGAATGCTCATTTTATTGGTCCTATAGTTGCCTTAACATAGCACAAGGTTAGTCTGACTTTCTAACCACCCTGTTACTTACAAGTGTCTCAAACTCACAGATTTTGTCAGCAGAGCTGGTCACTTCCTCAGTATGACCATACTCAGGTGAAAAGGCTTAAAGTGCAGCACTCACCAGAACAGTTTGATTGTTTATCCTGAGCAAAAGCTTGGAGCTCCCGAAAGAGCAATTACAAAAAAGTCAAACTAACACCTTTGCACAATGAGAAGTTATAAATAAAAAAAATCAGTACTTGTGCTGCAAGATGCCATAAGACCAGGGTGTGGGGTGCTAAGCCCGAGTCAACCATGCTTTCCCACTGGTTGCAAGAGAAGTTGTGTGTCAGCAGACATCAGGCACACACTCAGAACTAGCTTTTTTTTTTTTTCCCTGTTCACATCATAAAGATGATTAGAATAATGTAGTGTCTATCCAGTGAAACCCCCTGTGTTGCAGACAGAAACCAACACTGCCACATTGCTCAGCTCAGTCGGATGCAGAGAGAAAGCCTGGGAGACAGAAGAAATACTGCAGGGACAGACAAGTCGGTACACTGGGCTTTCTTGTAACGCAAATTACCAAGCCTTGCCTGTTCCTGATCTTTTCTTGTAAGAACTGTAGAAAGTGAAGCCATCCACAGCTCCCCAGCATACTGACTTTATCGCCTAATTATACACAGAAATTTTGATAGAAAAATTTATCTTACATTTCCGCAAAATGAAAACATGAAACAAACTATCCCGCAAAGCTCCAGGGTTTAGAGATGTCTGCAGCCTTTCTTCAAATAGATTTTCTTTTCCTGCACCAAAGGCATGATTTGGAGTCTCATACCATCCTTAAAAAGCCATCTAAGATTGTATAATATTATCATCTTGTCCTTTGCTGTCTTTCCTCAAAGATTTCCTCTAGAATATAGTGGGACAGAGAAGGAGGTACTCCTGGGGTGACAAAAATAAATTGAAAAGAGCTAGCAGGATGCAAACATAACTGGCCTCTGTCAACTGTGCAGCTTGGAGTTGGAGCTCTGAAAATGCTAACAGAGAGTTCTGTGCTTCCTCTAGGTTTGAAGGTCTTACCTCTCCCCACCTCCCCAAACAGGGGACATGACAGGCAAAAAGCAATAAAATAATGTTTCTGAAACCTGCAGACTGATTAGCAGTGAGACTAAGGTACCCAGATGCTGGCACATTAAGGAGGACTTCACAAAAGCAAGGCCTGTGCTTTCTGCAATCTGCTGCAAACATCTCCAAAAATAGGCCAAATCTGCTGTAATTCATGGACTAGCTAGCTGCAAAAATATTTCAGACTTCCTTAATCATCTATTGCCTAAATCCTAAACGAGCAGGCAGAGTGCAGCATTCACCTTGACTTAAAGCAGAAAAATCACTTTTCCTGTCCCAAAACAGAAACCGGCAGTCAGAAAATGAGAGTTATTAAGCTAGGCTATGTCCTCTCACTCATTAAGACCTGACCTTTATTACTAGATCATTACCTCAAATTATTCCCAGTTTCTCCTCAAGGCAGCATAAGACAGTTATCTCATGCGTCTGAGCCGGAGGCCGTGTCCCTCAGCCAAGCAAGACGATGGCAGGGCAGGCCGGCCCAACGGCCTCGTACCGGTGTTAGCCCAGCCAGCGGGCCCCACAGGAGACTGAGGAAATAAAATTATTTCTTTTAATTCTGTGGGTAGGGATTTTAGATTGTTTTTCGGCTGGATGGAGAACGGAGTGCTGAGGGAGAATAGCAAATTTGCGTTGTACCAAACCAGCAGGCGTGCTGAAGACTTTTATTATAATTATTTTTTAATGTTTCAGAGGCAGCAGGGGCAGCCACCCCACCTCTGTCAGCCCCGCAGCCTCCAGCGACAAAAAAATCCTCAAACATAAATCCATGTTATCAGACTTATTTTCCGCTCTGTTCTCGCAGCCCTGCCTCTGGTCCCCTCGCACCAGCCACCACAGGGACCAGCAGGAGTATGGACAGCTCCCATTTTGTACCGCGGCACTTGATGAACCTTGTAGACACTGCAGAGCTGCCTCCAAAATGCTGCTCCAGAGGAGGCCAGCGTTTAAAGGAGGCCTTCCAAAATCACTTGTTGATAGAAGACAAGTTCTTAGAGTAGCTTGATTTGATGCAGGTGGTTTGGGTAACGTAGTTCAATCCCTGGCTGCTTTATATGTTGCTTTTTGTTCAGCATGCCCAAGAAGATAATTTTGTCATGAATTACCTTTCCCTCTCAGAATCAGGCTGTATTCCCTGCTGTCCTCAGCGCCTTCCTTTGGTGGTGCTGGGACTTCGGTTACAGGTGACCAGAGCAAAAGCCTTCTTCCAGAGGAACACGACGCCACAGACCAGGCTCTTTGCAGATGACCTTGCCCTCTCCAGGCTGAGCAGCAGCAATAGCTGGTTGTCACTGGACTGATGTGGGAGGACCAGTCCTTCCTTCACCAAGGGAGAAGTCCATGCAATAGGACTTAGAATAGGTATAGATGGTCTTTTCCAGACAATTAAAAGTTCTGTTTCTGCCAGCTGGACACAAGACTGTTTCAAGCTAAAGGTCTATCAAGTCTCATCTTCAAAAAAGGTTCCCTGTTCTCTCCTGGTACAGTACTTCCAGTTTCTCCCTCACGAGCCCACACTGGCAGAGCAGTCTCACATTTTGCTGCCTTTTGATTATATACACACACAGCCCACCTTTTGCATTTTATGTCCTCTTGTGCAGAATTTCATGCCATCTCCTCTCCTTGAAATCAGCTGCTGAGGCTCTACGTTAAGTAGCAAGCTCTGTCCTTACCCAGGTTTGCTCTTCTCTTTGTTTCCTAAGACTCCTCTCTACTCAAGCCATCCTCCAGTTGCTTCTGCTAAGCCCTTCTGCAGCCCTGTTTCTAGGTCGGTCTCTGGTGGCAACCGTACCAACTTTAGCTCCTCTTGAACTTCCCAGGGTAGCTACCTTCTCAGCCCAATTTCTCTCAGTCCCCTAGCTACAAAATGCAAGATGTGGGAGATGGATCAGCTGAGAGTTAGTACTCAATTCCTCTTAGTGGGATCAGGCAAGCTCCATGGAGCAGATAGGCAAGCAAGAGGGAAGAAGAGCAGGAGCTGCCAGTGAAAGGCAAGGCACAATCTCAGAAGGGTATAGCCATGTCTGCTAAATATTGATCTCTACAGGACTTTCAGCATCAGCAGGAATTAAGTTGGACCTTTTGGCCTTTTGAAAAATTCTCCTCTACTTTCTTCTCTGTGCATGATCAGCTCGATTGACTCTTTTTCCTGCACCTCCCCTCCCCACAAGAAAATTGTATCCCAAACATAACCGGATGCTTCCATACTTAAGAAATGAGAGATTAAGATGACTTAATTTGGAAAATATACTCTCAAGCAGGCTATATGTCAAGGTCTTCAGTGTATAAAACAACTGGCTTTTCCATGAACAGTGGAGTAAAGCTGGCCAAAATACGAGAACACAAGAAGTTGTGGGGGACACATGCAGGTTAGAGCACCGCTTTGGTTTTGTTAAAGTTGTCAAGATTTCAACACTTGCTTTCATTTTTTAATTGGGTAGAAGAGAGATGTGCTTCAGTCTTCTGCATCCCTCTGGAGTCCCAGCATCTGTGCTGCAGGTTTGCCATCACTGTTCATGCACAAGTCACAGTTTGGATCCAAGCACCTTTCTCAAAAGCTCATTCAAAGTAAAGAATATTTCCATAAAAAAGTTTCGTTTTCAACAAGTTGTCAAGAACTTGTCTATGCCTAAAACCTCTCTGTTATTATTAAAGCAGGGTGTGCATTTCAAACGGATTGGATGACTCAAAAATCAAATTATTTTTGGAAGCTCCTGTTCTATTCACAGAAGCGTCAGGGAGCGGTGTTCAGAAGAAGTCCGTGTATAGGCAAGTCCCAGGAGCCAGGTAACAAAAAAGCCAATGTTCCTGCTTGAAAAAGTGAAGCTTTCTCCCCCTGCCCATATCTTTTGGTGTCTCAGTTCAAATTATCTTCAGAAGAGCAGACATTAAAAAACCCCTTACACTGCTAAGCCACGTGAACTAGCCCTGCTGGTGACAGCCATATGCATTCGTTCTTCCTTCAGGTTAACATGAAGAGAAACGAAACTCGACAGACCTGTGAAGTTTCTTTAAAGTTCAGCAGGGGAGTTGGAGGGGAAAGGTTTCAAGGACACAGAGGTCCAGCCTACCGCCCCTGCTAAGATCTTGCTCTTTACAAGCCTCAGAGCATCCAGTCTGTGACTGACTCTCTCACATCCCCGCAGAACTGGAGGGTAGTACTAAACCAGCAATACTAAAAAGCCCGTGAAGGCCTCACCAGAAATCTTTGCACAGCATAGGAATCTTGACTCAAATGGACTGAAGCAAAATCCTTACTTCCCCCTCTTCACTAGAGACAAATACAGATTACAGAGAAAGGAAGGGAGGGGAGTAAAACCAGCCTAACATCCTAACGATTCCAGCAACATCAAATAGATCAAAAGAACAGCATGATCGACTTAAAAAAAACAAAAACAAAACAAACCCAAAACAAAAAAAAACCCAACAAACAAACCAAACGACCCACAGCAAGCAAGAAATCATTGCGAACTTTTATGCACCTAAAATCCACATGTATTTTTCAAACTGCTCAAACTGGGACATAACAGCATCAACTACCTTTCCTCTCATTTCAGATTAAAATGTAAAATAGAAATTGCATTTTTGTTAAAAAACTCAAAATAAATCTTGCTTTTAAAATTAAGTGACAGACCACAATCTGAAGCAGGAACTTCTGTATTCCTTTATAGGTAATTACCTTACTTGCTGTAAACAATGCATTTGGCATACGTTCAGACATCATTCTAGCCTGCAAAAATACTCAAAGAAACCAAATACAGGTATACATATATTCAAGCCCTAACCAGCATTTTTCATTTCCCACCCCCGCATTTCTACAAATTTGTTCTATTGTACATATAAAAATCTTACATTTGCCTCTGAAAGACCTTAAATCAACTCAGTTCAAGTCTTTGAGCCGGACCTCTTTCTTTTTCTGCCAAGAATCTGGAGTTTCTTTTCTGGCTGCCAATAATTATTCCGTTCCTGTAGACAAAGATGTAAATCCATGCTGTTCTCCATTTAAATTTATCTTTAAAAATTCCACAGGGACTTCAGGGGAAAACTTTCCATTCAGTTTGTCTCTGGAGTTTCCTGAACTGACAGTTCAGACATCAATTGGTCTATAACATTCTTCATTTTTGATCCTTTTTCTCCCCCACTTGGAAGAGCTCAGCAGTTCATAGAAAAACCTTACCAGATATTTTCCATTGAACTTCTTATGTCCTCTGAGTTTCAGTCCTGCTCATTTCCTATCCTAACCAAGCCATACTACATGGTGAGTTCACATAGCTCTAACCGAATCTCCGAGCTAAAGAGCAGCAAAGCCCCACTGAAGAGCATTTGGGCTAACACACACATCTCTGCAGGGGAGAAAAACATTAAGTATAGGTGAAAACACACTGTCAGAATAAAGTTTGCCACTGGAAGTATCAGAAAATAGACCTTTGTTACCAGTAGAACTTGTCTCCTAAGGTGTGGTATCATCAAGCACCCCTCAGTTTGGGCACTTGCTGAGATTTTAGAGCATGCAAACTTCACCAAGGCTAATCACAAAAGGCAGCTGATACTTTTCACTTTCAACAGGGAAAGCAGGTGATAAATATCCTCAGAAGAGCCCTTTCCTAGGGTGAAAAGGGAGGCACTGCAATGGTCGTCAGAAGGGCCAGGGTCCCCAGAAGTCAATACGACAGACTTCTAGCCATGAACACGAGTGGCTGTGGGCCTTTTCATGAGCGTCAGGAAGAGCAGAGAAGTTTGGTCACTCCTGTTTTTGCAAACATATACGCTATGACACACACCTACTCTGAGTGGCAACAGAGACAACTGGTTTTGTCACTTCTAATTTCAAAGGCTGTATGCTACGCACAATTACTCCAAGGCAATAAAACATGATCTATTTCAATTTAGATTTGATCTGCTCTTCCATGCAGGCAGCACAAAGCATATTGTAGCATTTCATCAATTAGAATCATAGAATCATTGAATCATTTAGGCTGGAAAAGACCTTTAAGATCACCGAGTTCAACCGTAAACCTAACACTGCCAAGTCCACTACTAAACCATGTCCCCAAGTGCCACATCTACATGTCTTTTAAATACCTCACATTAAATTGCACATAGTCAAGCTGCAAGATCTTAATTAGCAGCTCAGTTAATATCAATAAAAAAAAATCTACCACTGTGCGTATTTCATCTGTACTTTGTGAACGAAGCATAATCTAGTGGCATCTCAACATCCTTACCAAAACTGTTTGCAAGCTAGGCACGTTGCACAAAGTTCAACTATTTACAAAGTTCACAGCTATATAGAACCATCTCTTTTTAGCCAAGGAACAAAACATGAATTTCATAGATCCTGGAATTATTTCATTTGTCAACATCAACCTATCCCTTGCCCATCAGAGCTGAGTTATTTTAGCAGCACTTTTTCAGAACACCTGAGCCAGCAGGTGCTTTAGGCTATACAGAAACAACTGGAGGAAGGCAGCCTTCAAATGACGCAAAGCCCTGAAGACCTTAGTTGGTGGCAATGCTCAGAGTATTTCTGCTGAACTAAGTAATGAAGCAGGGTTGGCTGGACCCTTCCGTAGCCTAAGAATATACCCAAGGTCTCAGAAAGTGGGGTGAGGCTGGCTTGGAGCTGACTTCCATGCTGCTGAGCATGGGCAGCTCCCAATACCCCAGCTGCCTGGGTGTGACTGTACAAACTGCGGGCTGCCCTGTAAGCACACGCTTAAAAACACCACTAGAAGAGGTGCTGTATGCCCGCTTGGCACCCATGGGAGGACAGCATCACAACAGAAGCACAAGAAGGAGCTCTCAGCAGCCTTTATGATAACCCTGCATTACGTCTTGTAATAAGCACATCCTTTCCGCTTCCCCAGCGGTACAACCGAGCAGTGCAATCTATCTAAATCCTAACGAAAGGCTGGAACACAATGAGAAAAACTAGCTTGTGATGGTATGATTTTGGGAAACATGCTTCACTGCAAAGAGAGAGAGACTCCTAAACAAGGTGGGGTTCCGCATTTACAGAGGAAGCGTCATCTTCTTTCACAAAGGAGAAAACCAAGCACAGAGTCCGTCCAAAGCCAGGACTACAGCCCATCTTTCTGCACTATTAACAGCTTAATAACAGGACCAAGGCAGCAAAAAAAATCCCCTATTAACTGCAGCAGGAAAAAAAAATGGATCCTCTTGTGGAGCGGAGTCAGTGTTGCAAACGTAAGGCTTACACAACACAGCCTCGCTCTACTCTCCCTTTTGGAGAGTTAAATAAGGTGTAATTTAGCTATCATATTACACTATTTAAAATAAGCAAGTCCTCAGCTTCTCTTCGGAGGTACTTTGTAGTTATCTACTGCAATGCTTAGCTGAAGTTTGCTTATTATATAAAGTGGTTGCTACAAAAGCATATTTCCATTTAATTCACACTAACAGCCTTAAAACCAAAGGTCAAAAATAAGGAAACAAAAGCCTAACTGTAGCTAAGTAGGTCTTGGATGGAGCCCAGAGCTGACAAGAACCAAAAGTTTCACACAAGAATAAAAGAAACTTCAGCTTTTGCACTGTTTAATTAAATGTGCTTTTTAAGAGAATCAGTTTACAAATAAAAAGGTTCTTAAAAAACAGAACCTAATTTTGAAGAAAACCTGAATCAAACAAAAAAAGTGTTTGCTAAGATTTTAAGTTAATGTATTTTTAAGCTTTAAAAATCTTTGTTTGCATATGAATGCATATTTGTACTGCAGATGTTCCACACCTGTTTGCATTTTGCAGAAGGACAGTTGCTTTTACATGTTTTTATCTCAATCATAGCACAGAGAAAATTCAAATCTAGAATCCCTTCTCTCATTTCGGGGGCAGTTATGACTGAAGTCCACGTAATGTGTTTTTCTTCTCCTCTTTCATTCAAAGCAAACTCCTTTTCTTTTTTTTCTTCTTCAATTTAGATATAGGTCTTCAAAGTAGAATAGCTTGTCATAGACCTTTAAATTCTCCTGCGCTGAATTAGAATCAGTAACAGTGAGATTTACTGCATAAAAAAGAACTTGACTTTTGTGTTAGCATCAAGGACAATTGCTGCTCTCTTTCACTGTATCATCAAGGAAGTGTTTACACTTAAAATCAACAGTATATTATTTTTCTCCCTTTGGATGACAAGTCAGTCACCTCTCTTCCCCCTTCCCCTCTCCTTTCCCTCACTAGCAGCTCTTTGAAACTTCTAATGCAATGTTTTTCTAGTATTTCACTTATAAACCTCAAGGTCAGATTGCAATCTCCAAACAGGCAACAGCTCTGCCCAAGGACTCCCACACATTCTTTCTTCCCCCAGTCACTCTCTATATTACCAAAACCGGATGTTAAGCAATTACCTAGACAGACTATGTAATCAAAAATGTAGCTTTAAAAAAAAAAGGGGGGGGGGGAAATATTCTTCTTCACCTTCTATGTTAAGAGTTTAGAGGGAGAAAATTACCTAAACTTAAGTTCAGAAACAAGGAAACATGATAAGAACTATCCTCTCTTCCTCATTAAAAACAAAACAAAACAAAACATAATCAATGTAGCACGTTGGGCTTAACATGCAAGAATGATATTGTCCCGGGTGGTACCAAGAATCACTTTGAGCGAGGCACTTTTGCATCTTGGCAGAACCACCCTTCAAGGGGAAAAAAAAGTGGTAGCTATCCAGATTATCTCTCCATGGACCCAATCCAAAGCTCGTTACTGGCAACAGGCTTTTGAAACAGCCCCGTATGTTTTTTCACAATGGGAAAGCTCTATATTTAATTGACAGACTGGAAAGAATCTTAAACTCTTTGAAGTCTGAGATTAACAAGAGAAAAGGATATAATGTTTGCCTTTGGCTTGGCAAGTGATACCTAGGGGAAAAAAACCCTCTGTGATCTAGAAAAAATGCAATTTATACAATGTTCAGTATGGTGCAAGTACATCAGAGGACACCTTTACAATTAAAGGTCTGGAGGTAGCAAAATTACTGGTTGCTCTCTATTACCAACACAATTTAGTTATTGGACTTTACAAACAAATCTTTCAAAGAGAAGCATGAATGGCGCTCAAAAAAATGAAAAATTTAATTAAAACAATTTTATCTGGATTTATTTTAGCACCATGCTTGCAACTGCGTTCAAACAGCATTAACAGAATCTAATATCAAATAAAATACAAAAATATACAAAATCCTGTAACTGCACCATTTTATTGTTTTAGGATTTCCTAATCTATTTAGAATAAACTCTGTTCTAGCTCTTCAGAAAAGTGGCCATATTTGAAGGAATCAGCACTTCCAGTAGCATTTTAGGACACAGTACCCTGGTGGAGTAAGCCATTACTCAGCTGATCCACATAAAAGCTGTTTTGCTTATTTAGTTTTCAGTGGGGTCAAGCCACTGAATTAGCTCGCAGTTTAAACAAACATTAATGTCAGCACAAGCAAAAGGGCAGGAAAGCATGGCCAAGGAAGAATGTACGAGAAAGACTCCAACAGTCCCAACTTACACTGCTGAAACTGAAGATGGAATTTCACTATTAAATGCACAAATAAGTAATGCTAAATATAGAGAAGTTTTTCCAACTGACACAAAGTAATGATTCCAAACCTAAAGCAAATCTAAATAAGAATAACATAAAAATACCACACCCCACAAATTCAGGTTGCTATCTCCTTTCAGGAGGTTGTCTTTCCCCTACAGCATAGCCTGCAATCAGTATTGTCATGCAGTGGAGGATGCAACTGTGTGCTCCATCACCCTCGGAAATATCTCTCTGCCAAAGGAACCATGTGTATTAGGAAATGCTACCCTCTATCGTTTGACTAGTCTGAACAGCTAAATGTCTCCTTAAAACAATCGTTATAGGAGGCTAACTCAGCTTTTCTTAGAAATTACTACACAAATCAGGAGTTAAAACCCCACAAACCTGAAGCACTGGTGTTTGTTACTGCACAGCCAGACCTCAACCTTCTTTTCACTCAACTTACTCCTTGGCTACAGCACTCGAATGGGCCCTGTGACTGGCTTCCCCTCCAATTCCTTTTTCCAAAAGGCAGGCAAGCCAGAGCCTGAAAAATAATTATTGCTTCAAATAACTGACTTTTTTTTTTTTTAGCTCTGCTTAACAGTTTGAATTCTTTTTTGTCCATTTTGTTGAACTACTAGTTCAAATCCTTACACGATCTTTTACCATTCTCCTGTTGTCTTCCCACTCCCATCACTTTCCAAACACTGATATTTAAACTCTCAGAATAGCCCTTATTTCAAAGATTTTATACTTAAATGCCTTTGCTAAAAAGCTGAAGCAGCAGGATCTGAAGACATAAGAATGCTACTGCAAAAGGAGCTAGGTGATCTTTGATTTCAACTGTATTATGAAAAATTTCTTAGAGAGTACAAAAGGTGTCCTCTCCCATAAATAAGAAAAAAAGGGAAAAAAAAAAAAAAAAAAAAGAGGGGAGCAGTATTCTTTCTGCCAAAGTCACTCCTTAAGAAGAGCTGCAAAATTACACTTTATGAGGATTTAGACCATGCCAGCAGGATATTAGATTTAAAAGGATAGTTATTTTTTCATAGAATCATAGAATCATTAAGGTTGGAAAAGACCCTTAAGATCATTGAGTCCAACCGTTAACCGAGCACTGCCAAGTCCACCACTAACCCATGTCCTTGAGCACCATGTCTACCCGTCTTTTAAATACCTCCAGGGATGGAGACTCAACCACTTCCCTGGGCAGCCTCTTCCAGTGCCTGACTACCCTTTTGGTAAAGAAGTTTTTCCTAATATCCAACCTAAACTTCCCCTGGTGCAGCTTGAGGCCGTTTCCTCTCGTCCTATCCCTTGTTACTTGGGAGAAGAGACTGACCCCCACCTCGCTACAACCTCCCTTCAGGTAGTTGTAGAGAGCAATAAGGTCTCCCCTCAGCCTCCTCTTCTCCAGGCTAAACAACCCCAGCTCCCTCAGCCGCTCCTCCTAAGACTTGTTCTCTAGACCCTTCACCAGCTTCATTGCCCTTCTCTGGACACGCTCCAGCACCTCGATGTCCTTCTTGTAGTGAGGGGCCCAAAACTGAACACAGCACTCGAGGTGCGGCCTCACCAGTGCTGAGTACAGGGGCACTATCACCTCCCTGGTCCTGCTGGCCACACTATTTCTGATACAAGCCAGGATGCCATTGGCCTTCTTGGCCACCTGAGCACACTGCTGGCTCATGTTCAGGTGGCTGTCAACCAACACCCCCAGGTCCTTTTCTGCCAGGCAGCTTTCCAGCCACTCCTGCCCAAGCCTGTCGCGTTACGTGAGGTTGTTGTGACCCAAGTGCAGGACTCGGCACTTAGCCTTGTTGAAATCTCATGCAGTTGGCCCCAGCCCAACGATCCAGCCTGTCCAGGTCCCTCTGCAGGGCCCTCCTACCCTCCAGGAGATCGACACTTCCACCCAACCTGGTGTCATCTGTGAACTTAACTGAGGGCACACTCAATCCCCTCCTCCAGATCATCAGTGAAGATACTGAACAGGACCGGCCCCTACACTGAGCGCTGGGGAACACCACTCGTGACCGGCCGCCAACTGGATTTGACTCCCTTCACCACCACTCTCTGGGCTCGGCCGTCCAGCCAGTTTTTAACCCAGTGCAGAGTGCACTTCTCCAAGCCGTGAGCAGCCAGCTTCTCCAGGAGAAAGCTATGGGAGACCGTGTCAAAGGCCTTACTAAAGTCCAAGTAGACAACATCCACAGCCTTTCCCTCATCCACTAAACGAGTCACCTTGTCATAGAAGGAGACCAGGTTAGTGAAGCAGGACCTCCCTTTTTCAGCTTATTCTACATTTAAAATGAGAAGCTCTACTTGGCTAACAGCAAACAGAATGAAAGAAACACAAGCAGGAAGAGGAAGATTGCCAGGACAAAGCACAAAGAATAATACAGTCTGTGGGGCAAGTGGCAGGGAACAGCAAGTGGAAGACATAAGGTAAACACGTTTGTATCTCTAATTCAGTTAATTTAGAGGTGGAGTTAATCAGTGTTGACACCTCTGAATTTCTTCAAGAAGAAACTGAAATTTGAAGTCCCATAGAACCTTTTTGCTTTCTGACCTCTGTTACTAGCTCTTTTGGGTAGGAAACAAGAATTGAGCAAATCTTAGAAAACAAGAACCAAACATTTAAGGATGATTCTGATTAAATACACTGATGATGTGTCAACCTGAGGATGCCTACACTGTAACTTGGATGTACCACCACCTATAAACAAGCAGCGCGACAGGTCTGTTTTAACCACTGCTTAAGGATGAAAGTATTGTAATGTATTATTGCTACTATTTAAGTTTCTCTCAAGCCAGCAGCACAGCTAAAGCATATCGTAAGTCCCTTCTGACCTCGGCCAGAACACAAGACACTGATAACATGATATAATGCTATTATTTGTTTACTGACACCGTAACGTAGAATATGAAATACAGGTTGTCAGAAATACAATCAACACAGAGCTCACAATATTCCACCCTCATCCTCCAGATGATTTCCAAGGCAGGGAGAGTAAACAGCCTCCTCCCAGCTTTCTTAGTTTCCACAGCTGAGAGTGTAGGATGTTTACAGTACCTGTCACTCAGAGCTCTTGAAAACAGACCAAATGTCAGCAGACCTAGTACAGACTTCATCCCTGATTGCCAGAAACATGCAGATGTCAAGTAAAGGGAGGAAAAAAATCCATACCCACGACTATTTTATACCATATGAATCCCAATCAATGTCAAGTCCTTTGTGCACAAGTTGGGAGGTGTAAGAAAGAAGTTCAAAATAAAGCTGAGCTTCAGCATCTCCAGAGGACAGCCACTGTTATTGCCACTGTGGTATTGTAAGGCTTCCTGCCAGTTCACTCCAAAATACTCCTGAGTGTCTTGAAGTTGTGCCTGCAGAACAGAGAGAATTCACCATTTTAATGAGTGCACATAAATACACTAACAAACAAACAATCAAGTAGAAAAATTGTATTTGCATTCCACAAGTAAAAGCCGTCCTGTAATTCTTCCAAAGGACTGGAAGCTTTTAACACTTTTTAAAAGCAATATCCTAGAGTGCTGGCTTAGAGGAATGCCTACAATATCTGGCTTATTTTTAATTATCACAGGAATGACAGTTCTGTGACACCTTTGAATACTGTGAGGAAAAGTATACTTTTAAAGACACGGCTTGGTAAATTTAAGAGTTTGGTTATACAACAACAGATTACTGTTAACAGCAGTCTAGGCATGTTTGAGATTATATTTTCCTCTCAGAGGCAGATTAAATATTCAGTTTCCTTAAATCTATCACCTCTGCGGGAAAAAGAAAAAAACAAAATAAAAAATGAGAATCTAATCTTAAATAACAAAAAGGTTTTCTCATGTAGAACAAAAGCCAAAATCCTCAGAAGAGAAAAAATTCCACTTAAACAGGTTTTAGTACAACATAAGAAACACTTTGGGACAAGATTATTAATAGTTTCTACTTCAAAAAACAATGCACGTGCAAAAAAACATATGCAAGTGACTGGGGACCCTGAATCGTCTTACAGAATCACAGCAACCTACTTTAAGAAAAGTTAAATTGCTATTGAAAAGGCAGAACATATTTATCTGAGTGCTTAACCCATAGAAGGGTTGCCCCAATACTGGTACTGTTCTCACCATTATATGAACACCCTTTATAACACAGTATATTAGCCAGCTTTCTGAAGAAACAGATTTCCTTTGGGCATAAAGTACGTTTCAGTTGGACCAAAGTTACTATACAATTTTCTCCTCTACCATTACCTGCATCTCATTCTAGTACTTCTGAAAATCAGGCCACATATCTAAAAGCCCAGTCCTTGCAGTCACAAAAATCCCCAGTGGGGATTCCTTTGATCAAGACAGAGAACTACAGCAGCAGGGGAGGGGAAGAGGGGGACTATGTAACTGCACACCCCACTTTATCATTCATAAGAAGGCCTAAAGATTTGCAGGAACCTGAAAATTTGAAATAAACCTGAAGGTACAGATCACCTTCACCTTCCAGTATGCTACAAAATAATATGAACTGCAAGGGCAATGGAGGCAAAAATTGCAAGAATTAAAAGGTTTACTTTTCAAGCTGTCTGTCATGAATAAATCAGCTCTCTGGTCAGCAGCAGAACCACCTACGCTAGTTCTGCGCTCAAAAGATGCATTTCTTCCAAAAAACTCCACCAATTTTACATGTTGACTGGGGTCATGGGTTGGATCTCTCTAAGATGCACAGTGGAAGAAGGAAATCCCTGTCCTTTAATCAAGCAGCCAAGCTAGTCAGAGTGCCAGGTAACCCTGCAAGAAACACGACAGCCTTGTGTTGGCTCAACAATGAACCCAGCAGTAGAAACAAAAGCATAAAGTGCAGAAAGAAAAAAATCACAGAGCCGCACCCTCAGAACAAGAAAAAGGAGTAAATCATAGAATAATCCAGGTGTGAACACACCTCAGGAGGTCATCTAGTCCCAGCCCCTGCTGGAGGAGGTGCCACCTTCCAAGTCCCACGTGAACAGCTGCTAGAGACCTTATATTTCTCATTCGAGGTTTTCCAGATTAAGTACGATTTGCAGAAGGCACTTCACCCTTTTACAAGAGAGGGCGGAAAAATAATACTGTGGTAGTCTCTGACTGAATTTACCACGGTACTCTCAACCTTTGGCAGACAGGCATCTTATATTGCTATTGTTAACAGATCCTATTTTGATCCTCTAAGGGCTATGATGAAATTCTTTTTTATATTGAAGTGATCAATCATGATATCATCTTGATTTGCATCTTTTATTACTGTTGGTTAGAACTTCTGTTTACTATTACTTTATTTTCCCTGTACAATTCAAACTTCAGGGCTTCCAATCAGACAGCTGACTTTGAAAATGTTAACCCATGTTACACCCTCTAACATTACAACAGTTTTCCCAGGTTTAATATATGGAAAATAAATGGAAACAAAAAAATTACACACACATACCCCCAATAAACCCGTATGTCCCCAAGGCAAAAAAACCCCAAACTATGTAAATCCAGAGAGCATGGATATAGTATTTGCAAAAAAGAAAGTAGCAGGAAAAACCCCAAAATGTCTGCCTTGGCTTTTTTCTATAGCAATAAAGAATTCTGCTTTCAAAATAAGCCTATGAACTATCAGAGCTGTTGGCCTCATATCTAAGAAAAATTTGTGAAAGCCAGTGCAATAACAGGCAACATACTATCAGCACACACAGGAAAACTTGTCAAGGCAAATGATACAGTGACAAGGAAATACTCAAACAGATGAAGGAAAAAAAACAATCCAGAAATTCAGAACAAGAAAAATCAGAATAAAAACTAAGCAATTTATTATTGTCTCATACTATTATGGAATCCCAAACACTTTTGGGACTTGCTATATGTTCTTCAGCTTCAGCATTTAAATCACAGAATGGCTTGGGCTGGAAGGGACCTTAAGATCATTTAACTCCAGCCCCCCTGCCATGGGCAGTGACGCCACCCACCAGACCAGGTTGCTCAGGGCCCCGTTCATCCTGGCCTTGAACACTGCCAGGGACGGAGCATCCACAACCTCTCTGGGCAACCTGTTCCAGTGCCTCACCACCCTCCGAGTAAAGAATCTGAGTAAATGAATGATACAAGTGACTTAGGACTTCGAAAGTCAGTTTTGCATATATATTTCAGATATGCTTCCCACCAGATAGTCATAACAACTTCAAACAATGTAAGGAAATCTTCTGGTAACAACTGCATTTATACTCAACGCAGTAATTCTTATTCTGAAGGGCCTACATTCGAAAAACGCGACAGGAGAATATGACAGCAATGAAACGATTACAGTAAGCACAGGTCCAGTATATTTCTACTGCTTCTCTATTGACTGCCTTTGACTTCCAAATCAATTCAGGTGATGATTATATTTTAACCAATATTTATGAAGTCTGAATGATGCTTTTAAGGTGAGATACTTGGGGAGGAGTAAGAAGTTGCATGCATCACATCCCTTTGCCAAAATAGATGCCTACCACTTGCTAGGCACAGTTCTTCATCTATGTCTAGGTACTCAGATAGCAGCAAAACAACCCCCGCCACCAGCTTTCGTTACAAAGCACGTCCTTCTATCAGTGTCTGAGAAGAAATAAAGCTGGCAATTTGCAAGCAAGTCCTGCACAAAGTTAGGCTAAAGTTCTGCAGCTGCGGGAGTTAATGGAAGGCACTACCTGCACAGATAGCCACACGGGTGATCATGGTCTCAGCAAAGCTATCACAACAGTAGGGATAAACTATAATACAGAGAGTTACGAAGGTAGCAGCTACTAAAAGAATGTAGTGCAACAACAAAAACCAACCACCCAAAACCCAAGTGAAGCACTGCCCCACCGTCACCTGGAAGGACGATATTCTGAATTGCACGATACAGGCCACGCTATAAAGAGACTGCTGTCGTTCCTTCGCTTTCATCTCACAACAAAGCACGAAAGGGAAGGACTGAAAAGAAAACCTTTTCTCTTGCCTCTTTAGCAGGTTAGATATTTCTTGTGATGAAAAGAAGTTGGGTGCCAACATACACAAATTACTCACTGCTCACTTTACAGAATGTTTGTTGTAGTGAAGGACCACTCAGTTATATCACCCAGCAGTAGATGACTGGAAAATAAAGAACAATTACCCTCAGTTTGTAAACAGGGAGAAAATTATATATAGTGTGAGGTATAACACCTTTACAGCCTTGTCAGATGAGGTGACATCCTTCTACTTTCCATGTACTCATGGCCCTCTGAAAAAGCTTATCTTTCTGCTGCCTCTGCATCAGGCATGCCATTAAAATGGCGGAAAGTATCACTGAACATTATGGATATTACGGCATTAGCAAAACTAATGAGGCACTATTTACATGGTAAGCCCTCTTATACTGCCTTTTACAAATAGAAGAAAGTTCAACGCGGCCTCCAAAACCTTCCTCAAAATCCATCTATAATGCACACAGGGAAGGCTAATCTGCCTACGAGAAGGCTACCTGATCCACCTGCAGTGACCCACTTGAGGGACAGAATACTTGTGCTGTATCCCTCTCCTGAACAGAGACACCTTAAACAGCAGGCCCAGGGAAGGCTTCAAGGGACTTAAAACTCCTCCCTCCTTGCCTAGTGGAGTCCTGGAGTAAAGACTGCGTGGTCTTTACATTTGGAGATATATCCCAAATTACCTCTTTCACTGACCTGCCACCCCTCAAAAGGCAACCAACAACATCTAAAGTACAACAGCCATGTCAGTTTGAAGTAAAAATTGAGATCTGGGCTTTGGAAGGAGCAGGCAAAGTGGCAGGAATCCTTAGAGCTTAGCTAGAGTCTGGTGGACCCCCCTTCATGTCTCCACCCTTACGCGGTAGCTGTGAAGACCACAAACCGCTCACTTCCACCGTTTTCCCACTACATGAAGCAGCATTTCCCTCAAAATTACCAAGTTTTTCTTCTCACCTGCCTGCTTCTGGAAGGGCACACAGCTTCAGTGAACAACTTCTGGTCCTGGTAACAATGATTTGTTATCTACTTTCTCCAAAAAACCCTGGCACATTTATAAGATTACTTCAAACCCATGCCAATGAATTCTGTGTTTTCTCCTGTCCTGACCATTCCGTGCCACATTTTGGACACATGCACTTATATATCTGGGTATGTATGGAGGAAACCCAGGGTCTCTGTCTCATGGGGAAGACCTAAAAATGGAGGTGGATGTCAGGGCTCTCCTTTAGCAACTGTATGTGCCTTCGGCTTCGAAGAAAGGAAACTATCCCATTTATTTCCTTTATTAAATAGCCTCCTTGCAGTGCTTCGAAGAGAGGGGAAAAAACATAAAATAATAAAAACGTTTCCATTTCCATGTAACTGCTATAAGACACACAGACTAAAAAAAAAAAAACCCACTGAAATTAAAGTCCTTAGTACATTTTTAAACTAGCTAAAAGAAATACTAGTTTTGGCAATTTTAAACTTTTTTCCTGGCAGTCAGAAGCAAGACAGTGGGAGAAGAACGGCCACCACACAGAAGCCACGAAACAGAACAGCCTGAAATACAAAAGCAAGCAGACTGTAGATAGGCAATTGCCCCATCTTTGAATGAAAAGCATTTCAAATGCCATATAAATGTATAAACTGCCACCAGATGTCAGTACAGCCTAGAGAATTGCTAGTTCAACCCTCCACTCCAGGCTGATAAGGCTATTTATTTAAAACCACCCCCCGACACCCCCGAGCTGTCCAGGTACACAAATCCAGGCCTGCCATCAGTCCTGAATGGGACGAGTCACACAAAATAGAAAGACTCACTTTCACACGGAGAAGCAGCCCTGGGGGCCTACCATATGATCTCATTTGCGTGTTATCAACATGCAAAAAAAACAAAATACAAAGCTGTACGAATAGGCCTCAGTTTCTACTGCCGCAGGACATCAAGAACCAGACTGATATTAAATAATCTCTAATTAAGGTTCAATGCCCTCCTCCCTCACGCTCGTCGGACTCTCTAGCTATGGCATGCATCTTTGCCCCACATGTTCGTAAATAGCTTTAGTCTCCTTAGATTATGCTGCAAAGTGTCGGGGAATATTTGGCAATGAGGTTGCTAAGCTAAATAAAGCTTTTCTGCAAAACAAGCATTAGCATGATTGTCCTTGTGCTACAGCAGAGGCTCCCTTCACCTTCTCCCCGTCTCCGATTTTTGACAAGAGTTATAAGCAAAGTATCTCCGGAGCATCTCCGGCTAAGGTGATTTTACTTAGAAAATTCTAATAGCAATGTTTATCTCATTTCTTCACACAAATAAATATCAAAATTTACAATTACTTAGTGGTAGAGATTACTTTCAGCAAGACAGACATGGCACAACATTTTTGCTGCTCAATGTCCAAATTCAGTTACACACTTTGCTACTAAAGCTACTAACTAGAAAAGTTTCACAGGCTACTTAAATAAAGGGCAGGACTTATTTTAGACCATTAGTGCATAGATTAAAAACAATGAAAAAAGGAATGCAACTACTCCCCCATCCCAAACATAACCTATATTATTTAGTCTTAGCAAGAATTTTCAGCTTTGCTCGTTTATAGATTGAGCTTTCTGTCCTACCACAACCAGAAAGTCTTACTCTGAAGAAAACACACATATTAAGAGAACACCAGAATTTGCAGAAACAAAGAAAAGAACTGTCAAGTGATTAAGAAATCCAACTAATGTAATTTTTCCTTGGCATAGAACCACTGGATGCTGGTGACATCCTGATTTTTGTGAGAAATACGCAGGTAAGCAAAGCAACAAACATACATTGACCTATGGAATTTTACATTAGGAAAACTTTATTTTTAATTCATTTCTTAGGTACAAGAGTAATATAAGAAACCAGGTTCATGGTTTTAATACTGGCTTATTGCACAACCTTACAAAAATCTCTTCAATTTTCTTACAAAATGCAGTCAACTCAGTGCATGTATATTCTTGCAGTCCAATGTAACAAACTTCGAAAATGAAATAATTAAAGGAAACTAGTTAAATTAAAAACCGTGAACAGAAAGTGAACTTTTTACGCTGATGACTAGGAAGAGAATTTACTGAAACATCTCTGTCATGCCTTATAGGGTGGTTTTAGCACAGCTCTGAGGTTTCAACTTAAGTTTTAAGCCTACCACACTCTTAAATTTCCTTTGCATGGTTTCATATCTCGATTTGAGTAAAATTGGAAGAGCAGCAAAAATACAGATACACAGAGGCTTTTTTGGAGCATTTGTGTTTTCTTAATATAGATGCTGGACAACTGGGATATTAATATGGGAAAGAGAAATAAAAAGCAGAGAGGCAGACAGCATCCTAGAATATTTACCTTATCTAATTCTGAAGAGGAGATGGAGTACAAGCTACCTAGTAGTTGAGCAGCAGCAACCTCAAAAAAATGAAGCTGAAGTAAATCACTTCACAGGAAATCCCCAAACCATTTAACATGGTATCAAAATTACATCCAAACAGAGTGCCTCTAATTTCGTACCCAAGCTAAGCCCTGGAACCTCCCTCTGATTCAGATGAGCTACATAGCCTCAAAAGTTTCTCTCCGAGGAGTCTGATCACGGACTCCGGAGGGAAGGCAAGTTCTGTTGCAAACCTAAGTGCTTAATTAAATATAAAACCTACAAGCATGTTCCACCTTGCTTTTGAGTTTCATCAGGAAACCTTTGCACAATTCCTATTTTGTTCCATACAACTGCAAGTCTTTGTCAGGTTAAAACAAGAGGTAATTTATGTGCACTCTCTAAGCCGGAATTTTTAATTCATGAGTCTTGGTTCTAATTGTAACAAAGACCCTTGAGGCTCATAGTTTCTCTCTGTTAACGTCTCTCCCTCAAGTTTTCTACACATAAGCACTTGTTTCTACAACAGGTCTTCTGCAAGCCATTTTCCCCTCACTTTTTGTACATGCAAAACATGCAAAAACCACCCCCAAGTGCCTCAGTTTTACCCGTGCCACTTGCTCAGTCCGAGTTCAACATGCCCTGGTGACACGTACTATTCCAGTCACTCTCTCTTCAGGAAGTCTCAAGAAGATTACTAGCATCAGAAGTACATGACTCAACAGCCAGCTTGCACACTATGCCAGAATAATAGAATAGCTGGCCCCTTTTCCCTAGGAAATGTAACTTCTTCAAAATCAAAGCTTTAAGAATGTAAATAAGAATTTCAGCTTCTGCAGGAGCAAGACTGCAAAGCTGCACTTAAAAGTTACTTAAGATTTCACATCAGCTGCAAAATTTGAGTAGAAAGAAACTTACAGTGAGTTACTATTTAGCACAACTTCATTTCCTAAAAATCTTTAAAGTTCACCCTTGAGCGTCAAAGGGATCTAAATTACCTAAACTATGCTCAGCTAGCCTCTAACGTTTCCTCTGCACCCACCAGGCAGCTAGCTCTGCTGCTGGATGAACTGCAGCAAATGGCATTCAAGCTGTGAGACTTTGATAGAGGCTGGCATTTCAATAGTTACCAGGCAGTATTTGCATGACCGAGCAGATGGAGTATGATGGATGCATCTTTTTTCCTCTACTGAAAAAAGTTCTAGATAAAGATGCTTTTAAGAAAGGGAAATTGCCAACCCGAAGTGTTGTCATTTTTACATGGACAAGTAGGAATGAGGTTTGGCACAACGCTTCAGAGACTTGTACAGTCAATTTTTCTTCCCGCTGTTGGTTTAAGAGTGATATTAAATTCACAGAGCAAGAATTAAGCAATGCAAGAAGCACTTCCTATTGCTAATGCTTATAGTTACTATAACCATGTTAAAATAGTTTTGTTGGTTCATTTGTTTATAATGATATCCCTTTTTTAAGTATTTACAAATAAGTTCTATGGAAAAGTATGCATTATTAGAGAGTTTCCATCCTTTAACTATTTTCCCCATCTTAGATCCTTCAGTCTCCTCACCTCTTCATTGACTACCCAGATTTTCATTTAATCTCTAAGCACAGTAGTTGCCTCAAGTTTCACTTTTCTCTTTCCATCCTAGACCTTCTTCAGGCTAACTTAGCTAACAGTGTTCTTGCCAAAGTCCAAAGATATTTGCACTATTCAATCCCCATGCATTTTTAGTTGTCAATCATCTTTTCTATGACAGTCCAGACCTAGCTCTGTTATTCAGCTACTTTTCTTCTTTTCTTCCCTATGAGAAGATCCCCCATTTGTTTCTGAAGTGGAGATCCTGAAAAGCTCTTCTGGACATCCAGTCTCTGGGTGATCCACTTCGCAATTTTAAAAAAATTGCCACCTTTGTGAACATGTTCTGTAAAACTGCCTCTACTCCAACTCTGTGTCCGTCGGTACATACGAAATCTTTCTTCATCTCTCCATCACTTCAAGAAAAATATGCCTGCCAACTCAAACACATCATTAATACTTGCAACTCCACAGACTCAGCCAAACACCCGGTCTTGCAGATTCTTTATGCATAAAATCTAAATTGCAGCCCTTTCAACTGATGCTTACATTTCTGTCCCATCCGGTGATTCTTCCTCTTCCAGGTTCACTTTTACACAATGTTCTCCAATGAAGGAAAGGCAAAAATCTTGCTGTGACTGTAACACACCCAGAAAACTACTGCCAGAAAGAATAGTCTAAGAAGTCATCCCTTTACATCCTCTTATGGCTACCCCTTCTCAGTTGAATCAAACAGCAGCTACTATCATGGTCTAGGCCTATCAAGGTCTACAATTATCTTTCCCCCCTGTTAAGCCATCTTCTCTACCTTCAGTTATCACATCATGTCAGCCTCTGCCCCCCACATTACAGTCTCTATTAAGCCTCAGTTGTGCTTTCCTCTACATTGTGTCTTAACAGAAACGCATTTCCAAATCCATAGCCTCCCTCACAGTCCTCCTTCCTCCTCTCCTCTTCACACTGCCTACAAAAAAGATTTAAGCAATGGACTGGTGTTACTGGTTTACCAGCCCCACCAGTGCTGCTTTGCCGGATGCTCCCCAGGTGCATCTACCCGTTGCGATCCAGAACTACGTCGGGGATCTCACAGAAACCACGGTGCTCAGCACCACCATGTGCTGCAGTCACATTGAACATCTGACCACCAACTTAAAGTCATTTAACCTATTTTAGGCTCAGGCTGCCAAAGAAAAAATTTGAGCAGTAATAGGTATTACTTGAAGCAGCAACCCTGAAACTGAAAAAAGGACTTAAACTCACCACTTGAACATAAAGATAGTAACAAAACTCACCTGAACATACTTTCTTTTCTCCTAAATAGGCAGTAACCTTAAAACTTCTTTATTAGTATTTCGGTGAGGCTCATCACTATGTTATGTGAGCAACCCAAGAAGATCAAGTTGCTCATCTGTATTAAACAACAGTTGCTGTGAGATGAAAACAAGCAGCGCTTCAGTTTTACAGAAACTCAGCTGAAGTTTCTATTTGCCAAAGGCGATGTATTTGAAACAAGGCATGGATCCAGTTGCCATTTGATCTGGCTCTTCCCAATGCGTAGATTTCAGGTAAATTCAATAGCTCCTCTCCCCCCACCACTGCAACACAAAGCTTTTCCCTCCGTGTGCTAACAGGATTAAGTATCACATTTAAATTTCATCAAACTCTACTTTGTTTTCTCACTCCTTCCCTGAATTAGCAGATTACTGCTGAAGCAGGCAATGAACACACGGCTTCTCCCACTCGTTAACATCACGGACACGCGGTGGCACAAATCCAGGCTGTTTTCCTGCAGAGGATATAGCTTCTGTGGATGTGAACAATCTCCAGCGAGAGCTTAACGCATCGGCCCATTTCCTCCGTTGGAAGGGAGTCTCCCAGCTCACGCTCTGAACAAACAGAGTCCCGGAGCCAGCCCATGGACAGTGTTTACAGAAACAGCAATGTCACCGATAGGAGAGTTTCTGATACTTTGGAACAAAAATAGTTTGAAGAAAAAAAAAAAAAAGGCAGGTTTTTTTTTTCTCCATGAAAAAGTAGTAAATTAAGCATTAGTCAAACATTGATACATTTTTCTAAGTTATTTTATATGGAGGCTTCTTTAAAAACCACATCTATTTTACCGTGGTTGAAGTAAATCTTACGCTGAACAAAGGAACTGAAAGGTACCCATTTAGCAACAGTTCTATATTTCCATCCCCACCTCTCCTCTTGCTGCCTAACTTATACATCTACAAATGAGGGGCCCAAGTAGTGCCAATATAAAATAAAGGAACGCTTTTTCTTCTGTGTTTTTTTTTTTTTTTTTTTTAATGCACTGAAAACCTTTATATTTTCACAAAGTTTGGGCAGTCTAAAGGCAGGGGTAACTGAAGTATTTACAAAGGCTCTGCACCGTCTGTAGTTCTTCATACATGCACTTTGACAACCCTATTTAATTAGCATCAACCTTTCACCACTTAGCATGCTGCTAAGTATGAGTCTATTTTTATTTTATTTTTTTTTAAGGAAGTGGAACAATACAGTGATCATCAGAAATAGTACATCAAAATAGTACGCGCTGTACCCCATACTTAAAACAAATAAATACAGACAACTATAATCCAAGAGTAGGATATATAAATATAAACTCTAAGCTTCGCACAGTTCATGAGAATTATAACTTTTGGAAAACCCAATCCATCTGGTAATTTAAGTGTTCTCGATCTCTCAGTTACTAACACAGGAATGAAGCAGAAAGCTGCTCTCGGCATGCATTTTGCCTATGAATCAAACTTGTAACATCATATGGTCAACGTATAAGACAAGGCAAGCAGGCATAAGATAAAAATATTTCATGTTTTTTTCCTGTTTCTATCTCAGTTCCAGCCCTACAACCCGCCTGATAACTACGACAGACACGGCTGGTAGGAAATAGGAGGCACAGAAGCGTCAGTCACAGGCAACGTGGATATCCAGGCTCCATCCGAGGAGCATGAAGGAAGAAACTCGAGGGTCAGCAGCAGAAGATAAGGGCAGAGACAGGCCCAGCGGAAGAATTTTCATAAGTAAATGGCCTGGCAATGGAAATAATATTTTAAAAACTTTCCATGCCTCCTCCCCCATTGAAGCTGCTAAATCGCATCCTGTTGCCCTGCTCAGGGCTGTGAATCATTGTGCTAACCTGGAATGGTGCCACTCACCTCCAGAGCTTCTCTCTGCTACAAAAATTAGCAGGCTACTTCTCACAAAAACTAATTTGCAAGAAACGCCTTCTAGACCCAACCACCAAACAGTGTACAGAGGCTTCATTTTCTTTCCCAAGTCTTACAGCACCAGGAAATCTTAGAAGCAGCACAGGAAAAAAAAAAAATTAAAAAAAATCAAGCTACCACCTACAGTTCTGCCTGTGCCCTTCCTGGCTAAAGATGAGAGCAGGCAGATAGTATTTCAGACTGCTCATTGCAAGTGACCTCTCCAACTACCACCACGTATTAACTTCCTGACCAAGCTAAGTGAAAGCCTGCCAAATATTAAAGAGAGAAGAAAGGGATGTAAGCAGCTCAGGTACTTCCTTTCTGGAGATATTTTTGACAAGGGCTGCAATTCTACGGGTCTACCTGAAGAACTGACATGTTCGGCAGGGTTCAGCAACATCCTGATTTGACCTTCTGCGCTAAACACAAACCCAAAGAGAGGGCTGACGGCAAGTGCCATGCAGGCTGTTTGTTAGGAGGCTATGCAAAATAATCAGAGCGCCTTGTGATGAGATGAAAAAGCCATGATGTCTACCTTCTCCCCTATCTTGACTTCTGTTTCTAGCTAGAAATACCCTACGTCCTCTTCAAAGTTGCAGCGACTGACGTTTGCCTGCTCACAGCCCCGGCAGGCTGCACAAGCTGCACTGAAGCTACCGCAGGACGGTATCAGAAACGGTTCTGTTGTCACCATTAACCACTTCAGCAGAGGTCAAAAAACACATTTAAGAAGCATGGCAACATATACACCCTCTTTGTAACAGAAAATCTGTCCTGGTGCTGTTCATGCCAGTGCCAGGAAACTTTGTTCTCAGGAGCCCGGCAACATGACACCTCCCGCCAACACAACAGTAATGTCGAGAGATGCTAAAACAGGAACCGAAGTTGAAAGTTAAGTTAGGTTCAGATTTTAATTTTTAAAAGAATAAAATCCTCCATTCTGAAATGATAAATGTGGAAATGAAGACTGAATGATGTTCAGTTTTATATCATGTGCCTTCAGATTCTTTAGAAAGGCAGAGAGTTGACACAGATTTTCTGCAGCAGAATTTACTGCAACAAAAGTAATTTCTCTGACCAGATTTGAAAGCATACACCTTGTTTTCTAAAATGCAAATATTTTACTCTTATTAAGTTTAAAGTGACTGGAAACTGAAAATGAGATCTGACATAATTCATAGTAGAAAAACATAATATATACTAGCCTACAAGAATCACTGCGTTCAAGGTACATTAGTTACATTTTTGGTCAGCTCAAAGAAACTCTCATCGCACCAGCTGATAGTTCTCTCTTAAGAGGAGAAAACTGGTTCCAGCAAATCAACTCCAGCAAATTAAAGCAGAGTATTAGCAACACAAGGCAAAATGCAATCAAATCAGAGAGATGATTTATTGCTTACAGTGAAAACTAGAGGATTTATACCTTCAGACATCCTTTTCAGTAAGCAACTGAAATTCAATGCAAACTATTTCTCAATATACGACGTACGTCACAACCCTGATTTAGTTCATGATGCAATTCTTAGCACATGCTGTTTCCACTCACATACTTCACACGACAGAACAGATTTCTTGCAGCCGTGGAAACATCTTTACAAAGTTGAAAACTACTTTTAAAGCCAAAATGCTGTATCCGTACATTAGAAGTTGAACTGCACAAGTTTTATTAGGAGCTACTGAATCTCTAGGAACAAAGATCCTTCACCAGTATCTAAAACAGACAACAGACACTCTACAGATGCAGTTAGGAACATTTGCTTGTTGTACAACTTTTATGGAGGACAACGCATATGTGCATATAACACTCTCTTGTAACTCAATACACCTAGCAAGCGTAGTCTGCCACTGGTTTAGAAAACTTCTGTGCAAGAGAAGCACTGACAGTGACTGACCAAGTCTAGTCACCCATGTCCCAAGACATCAGACAGCAAGTGCTAGAAGTCTGAGGGACTTGAAGCACCAGATACCCTTCGTAGCAACATTTCAAATCTATTTTAGCTACGATGAATGAGTACACTTAGATAGTCAAGAGAAGCTGTAGACAATAAGCACTTCTGAACATAAGGCAGACTACGTGCACCTCAAGGTGAGTACCTAGGCAGGAATATGTAAGCTTCAGCCCCACTGTGCAAGCACCTTCACGAACATCAAACAGTCAGTTGGCAGTGGAAAAAAAAAAAAAACAAAACAAACCAACCAACCCATGTATAACCACAGAAAAGTAGTAGACAGACTCAGAACTGGGTCCAGCTGACACTACTGCAAGGAAGATGCTTTCCATACCTTTATTTTATGCTTGCAGCTTTTTGTCTGTGTCCTAATGAGAAACAGTTGCCCCTTCTTCCCCTCAACATATATCCACTCAGCAGTATAAGGGCTAAACCAGTCCTAAATCTGCAATACTGACGAGAGATTCAAATCATTCCAAAATAACACTGTCCTCATAAGCAGCAACTGCAAAATGCCCCAGGCAAAAATGCGTTTGGTTCCAAATTTTAATTATTCAAACTCTGTACTGAAACACTCACGTTCTCCTTTTCCTAAGCTACCAATTTAATTCCATTGAACTAACACGTGGAAAACCTGCAGATCTTCCCATTGAGGAGGGGAAATGCTCGGATTAGAAACCTTGCACATTATTTTTCAGTATGAGTTCACAGCTCCTTTACAATCGGATTCTCGACTCAGCACACTGACATGGAAGGAAGCATAACAGAAAAATAAGATCTTTTACCAAAGCTGATATCTGCAGTCAGTTCCTCCCAGGAGTGAAACACCCAACTTTCCAAGACAGCACCAGATATGCTCATATAACGTATCTTTGTGACAGAAACAAAAAGAACAACAAGACTTCTCTACAGATTTCCTCATACAAGACATGAAATCCTTCTGTGTAGATAGTTGCTATGGTGCAGACTTAAGGGGAAAAAAGAGGGGAGATCAGACTTCTTGTTTACAAGTTTCCAATATGCTCCACTTGATCCATCTTGAAATTGAAACCCTTTAGCTTCCTGTCTTTCGGCTGTCAGATGGTAGAGGACAAACACAGCCTTAGCAACTTTACAAAGCTCCCATGTGTTCTGCATGGATCTAGAGAAAAACATCCATGTGGATTAGACGACAGGTGGGACAGCATAGTTTCAAAAAATAAAAGCCATACTAAATCCTGAGAGACTTACTCAAGGGAAAAGAGACATAATCTGGCATTTCATTCCCAGAGTATCTTTGAACACTGTCAACACTTTACCATAACATAACACTGCATGGACCTATAAAAAAATATGCTGTTTCGACATTCTCAGGCGAAATCCTGATTCTTCTGAGAACTTCTTACACAGGTTTTATCCAAACAGGTATGCCTGGCTATTTAGAGATTCAAGAAGAATAAGACAAAGACATTTAGGGTAACTTTCAATAAGGGAGTCAACTCTCTTATCAACTCTCAATAAGACACCTAAACCATATAAAGACACATAAACTTCCCCTACAGTCAAAAAAGCCTACAGAAAGATTCAGCTTGTCCTACAGCAGACACTTTGGGTGTCATTCAGGTACCTAGACATAGGTACCTGCTGTCAGTTTAAACGTTCTGGGAGGTCCACCTCACTTCCAGTTGCCTCTGTTGTAAACCCTGCAGGTCCCAACTTGTATCCATCAGCATTATGCAATTTTTACCAATGCTTTAGAGATCCTAACTGGCACTAGGTTTAGGCAGGTGACCAGAGGGCTGCTATCCAGGCCCCACTGACTCCACCAACTAAATCTTCACCAACTATGAAGAGGGAGAGCACATAGAAACTTGGTGCAGAAGTATAAAACTTAAATGTTTTTCATTAGTCATGAACAGAATGTATCCTTTAGTCTCTCGCCAATTGACAAGAAGATAGCTATCACTTGTAGAATAGTCTTAGGCTATTCATTACTGGAGTTTTGGTTCTATGTAACAGATTTGGCCTTTGCAGTCACTTCTTTAGGGTCCCATCTTCTAAAGAAGCAGCCAAATGTAATTTCTTGCCTAGATCCATTATTCACTTGCCAGAAGATTAGACTAGAACCTTTTTGCCAAAGTCTTCTATATAACCTGCCTGCACGAACTGCCTTAATCGACTTTTCTTCAGTATGGTGCATAAAACCCACTCATACAGAACAGGTTAGTTCTCCTATTCAGTCAGTGACCAGTCTGGTTCTGCCATATACTGTGTTTTTACTGAACATGCAGGATGGGGTAGAAGTGACTAGAGTATTCAGGATAATTCCAAGGTTTAGGAACTTAATGATGCAGTCTTCCTAAAATAAGTACAAAGTTCCCTGCACAGTCAGAGATGCCTTTAAAGACCTCCAGAGGGAGATGCTGTCTAATTTTTGGCATCTAAATTGTTTCGAACATCCATCTTAGACATCATTACTGGCCACACCAGCATCTCGCTACAGCCTGAACATTCTCCTCTCTGTCAGGTCAGGAATACAAAACTAAAAAATAAATAGGAGAGGAAACAAGACCTATGACAGCTTTCAAATTCCACGGCAGTTTTCTTTCTCTCTTTAGACTGCAATTTATTCATCCCCTACCCCCAATGCTATTGTTTGCCATCATCTATTTGTCTTTCCTTACCTGCTTACTGTTTGAACAAAGTGTATTTTCCATATCGTCACATATACCTGGAAAGCTTAACTAATGCCCCAAACCATTTGCTCCCTACTGCTAGCAAACAGTCTAAACTGAAACAGTAGCATCTAATCTGTATTTGTGCTACTACCAGCACCACAAGAAATTTGAAGGGAAAAAAAAAATTACACTGGAGGGTATTAGTGTAGACTTCTTTCCATTATTCTTTGGTTCTTCTATCTTCTGGGATTTGTTTCTAAGAGAAGATCATTAATCTCCTGGCTGTTAACCCAGAAGCCCTCCTGACTACATTCTGTCTACAGAAATCAGACCTTCACCAAGGCCAGACAGAACAACTACTAACTTTTAAACACTGGAGAAAGTATTGTCCCTTCACTGTAATGTTTACAAGCACACATGGTTCTCCTTTCCCATTTATTTAACAAGCATCTGAATGATTCCGCTAATGCAGCTATAACCCAGTTCTCACAGCTCAGAGACGAGGGACGCTGTGCAAGGAAACCACCCTGCACCCAGTGCTCCTACAGCTATACTCATTACACACTATCTACCCAGTAGTAGGAAAATTTAAGAGTCACAATGTTCCCATGAAGAGAGAGCTGAGCTCTTGTCTGATTTCATTCCAAATCTACTGAAAACAGAGAAAAGCTTTTGCCAAAGCAATTTTGGCAAGTATTTCCAGCAGTATCCTGGCTTGCCAAATTACATTTGGATTTTGCTGGACTTATTTACTTGTTCAGTATGCTCGGAGAAGTAGAAACATTTGTTGCTGTAGAGAATTTGGATTACTTTGAAGACCTGGAACAACACTTAAAAGATGAATCAGAGACTGACTGACTTAAGAATTTGATCTATTAGGCTCAGCTCGTAGTGCTATTGTATCCTGAAATGTGAGAAGTAATCCATAGCTCAGCTACTTCAGGTCTGAGACCAGACAACTCTCTGAACTCTCGAACGACACTTTTAATGTGTTATTTTTATATAGCCAAGTTCTACTCCTTTCAAAAATACCATCCAACACAAATGCCGTAAAAGAGGACCCTGAAGATCCTCTCTAGGAGTCAAAAGAGCACAACTACATTTTATGACAAAACTAGCATTCTTTGCTGACTGCATGGAAAGAAATCCTAAAGGCTTGATTTTCAGAAAACATTAGGCATCCAGTCTCTCAAAAAACAGTCACAACCGTTTGAGACACCTTTAGTGAAAGGCTGATCCCTCCCACACTGTTGTCCCCACCCGCGCTCACCCCAGGGCTGGTCAGTGCTCTGCTTCCACCCTGTCACGGGGGCACGCAGGAATGCTTTTGATCAGACGCGTCAGAGGTACACTGGTGACATATTTTGCCTGACAGAGTCATGCTCAACTCAAAACCCGGAGTGAAAAAAATCAAAGTATTTCAAAAGCATTATCTGCAGCGCTTGTTTTCAAGGTTTTGGCACTGCTTCTCCCACGTTTGTCTGTTCCACATTTTCAGCTTTACTAGCTTGCTTTTGCTCATTTTCCTTTTTTTTTTTCTCTTTTTTTTTGCTGAGCAAGACATTCCTTCTTCATGCCTCCCTCTATTCCCCTATCTCCTAACCCTGCCCACTACCTTGCAATAGGCCAGCAACCTTGCCTTCCCTTTTCAAACACAGAAGCTACGTACTAGGTTATAGCCACAGTCCAACTATCCTCAAAGCACATACCGCTAGAGAAAAGTACAAAATACCACCCAGGCTTACACAGTGTCATTTTTCTAACTCCTCACTGTTATAACATAAATTCATCCTGGAGGCATAGCATTTCAAATAATTCTTTCTTTCGCCTTTTAAAAGCACATATTCTTACAACTCCTTCAACCCACTATCCAGTAGACACACACAATGCATTTTTCACAAACAGAAAAATCAAGTATAAACATACCCTAAATTTCTGATTTCTAAATGTGTGTATGTATATATATGTTTTGGTTGCATTCAAGAAGAACAGTACCAACTTGCTCCCTAAGAGATACAAGTACGCTGCTCCATGACCTGTTCCCACCTTCACTGCACCTTTCCAGTATCTAACTTGTAAAGTGAGCAGGAATACTTCTGGTTTCCTCTAGATGAACCAACAACAAAAAAATAAACGAAGAGAAGATAAAGAGTCGATGCCTACCTCTCTCCACCCCAGGGAAACATACCACTCAATGATGATTCTCCATTGATAATTATAGTTTTAAATCTGTTCAACAATTTTTAATCCCTCTGATACATGGTATCCAGACTTTTTACTATGTTAAATTTTTTTCCATCAGGATGCTTGGGTTGCCAAATCAAATATCCTGAAGCACATCATGAAGGCTACTGTTTGTACTAGGCTACTAATCTGCCTGACTTAAAAAGAAATAAAATAAAAAGATGACACAATAGATGAGTTGCATTTCCCAGTATGATTTACTCCTCTTACCTACTTTGGTCCAAGTCCTATTATAATACTTCTGTCCAGAACTATGTCAACCTGACAGCCTATAAGCAGTTGTACACTCTACTCATCCAGTTAAGCCCCGACACAAATTAGTTTCTCTCTGTAGTCTAGAGTACTCTAATTTTAGATTAGCAGTCCACAGTTTCTCATATTACTCCTCTTTAACTCCTTGATACAAGTTATTGGCATCTTCTAAGTTATGTCATATTTTAATAGCCGTTGATAAACATCCTGCTGGCTTGCTAAAGTGGAAAGAATGCCATCAGCATTTTTATCTGACTAAAATCCAGCTTTTTAACCCCATACCTCACAAACTTATCGAGTATTTTTGTCTTTAAGCCACTGCTCTATGAGTTCTACCTGGTCACGGAGCACCAACATTAAAGTTACTTTTATTTTTAATAAAATTTTTCTTTCTCCAACTGTCCAGCTTTTCTCCCTCCCTCCATGTCATTTTCTTACTAATTTTATATATTGCTTCATTATGTGCTAATTTATATTCATGGAATGAAAGCTGACAGCCATCTATTTAGGGATTCCTGGTGGCAGGACAAAGGGAAAGAGTATTTTTAATAGCCGTTTCCACCTCTATTCTCAGCCATTTAACCTTTGACTATCTCCCTTGATTGTGGATTCTTCCACAACTAGTAAGATTTTTGTAAGCCATTCCAAAGTGCTCTGCTTTTTCTGTTCATATTTCATCTTTCACCTTGTTTTGTTCAAAAGCTTTCTACCTTTTGAATTTCCTCCTTTGAGAGCAAAAGATTGTATTCATCTGCCCACATACAGACTTCTATAAGCCAGGATACCCACACCTGAGCTAGTTATCCTAGACTGACTTTGAAGATAAAGGAGAGAAATAAGTATGGCAACTGGGGACAAGTCACCTCATTCCTATCTAAAATAAATCATATAAATTGTCTCAAAAAAGGGCCTCTCCTTCATTAAGCCTAAAATGGTCCTGCTTGGACACGGTCACTCACAACATCCTTCTCTCTAAATTGGAGAGGTATGGATTTGGTGGGTGGACTGTTCAGTAGATACGGAATTGGCTCCATGGTCACATCCAGAGGGTAGTGGTCAATGGCTCAATGTCCAGATGGAGAACAGTGACAAGTGGTGTCCCTCAGGGGTCCGTACTGGGACCAGTACTTTTTAACATCTTCATCAATGACAGAGACAGTGGGATCGAGTGCACCATCAGCAAGTTTGAAGATGACACCAAGCTGAGTGGTGCAGTTAACATGCTTGAGGGATAGGATGCCATCCAGAGGGACCTGGACAAGCTCAAGAGGTGGGCCTGTGTGAACCTCATGAGGTTCAACAAGGACAAGTGCGAGGTCCTGCACCTGGGTCGGGGCAATCCCAAGTATCAATACAGGCTGGGGTATGAAGGGATTGAGAGCAGCCCCACAGAAAAGGACTTGGGGGTACTGGTGGATGAAAAGCTCGACATGAGCTGGCAATGTGCTCTTGCAGCCCAGAAGGCCAACCGTATCCTGGGCTGCATCAAAAGAAGCGTGGCCAGCAGGTCGAAGGAGGTGATTCTGCCCCTCTGCTCCGCTCTGATGAGACCCCACCTGGAGTACTGTGTCCAGCTCTGGGGTCCTCAGTACAGGAAGGACATGGATCTGTTGGAGAGGGTCCAGAGGAGGTCCACAAAGATGATCAGAGGGATGGAGCACCTCTCCTACAAGGAAAGGCTGAAAGAGCTGGGGTTGTTCAGCCAGGAGAAGACAAGGCTCCAGGGAGACCTTGTTGCAGCCTTTCAGTACCTGAAGGGGGCGTACAAGAACGATGGGGACAGACTTTAGTAGGGCTTGTAGCAATAGGACAAGGGGTGATGGTTTTAAACTAAAAGAGGGTAGATTCAGACTAGCTATAAGGAAGAATTTTTTTATGAGGGTGGTGAAACACTGGAACGGGTTGCCCAGAGAGGTGGTAGATGCCCCATCCCTGGAAACATTCAAGGTCAGGTTGGACAGGGCTTTGGGCAACCTGATCTAGTTGAAGATGTCCCTGTTCATTGCAAGGGGGTTCGACTAGATGACCTTTAAAGGTCCCTTCCAACCCAAACCATTCTATGATGCTATGATATTTAACTACACCACAGCTGTAGTAAGTTCAGCAAGGTGAATCCTTTCCATAGGTATTTCTTACCAACTTTGATGAACAATTAGATCCTCGCAGAGTATTCAAAGGTAACGATAACAATACAAACCCACTGTGGGACAGAGAAATCGCATTTCTAGTGGTTTTCCACATTAAGACACCACCATATTTACTTTCAGAATGTAATTCCTATTTGTTTCTTTGTAAAGAAGCTTAATTGCTGAAGTTGCCATTTTTGAGGTACTTAACTGATTAACAGATAACTGTATTTATGGGACCTGCCAAGTGGCTTCTATACCATTTCCAGGGCCACCTTTAGTCAAAGAGCTGTACATCTGCAGGGTCACAGCCCTGGGCCTCATCTAACAAGCTCTGCAGAGCCGTTTGAGTGCTGCTTTATACCCTTTTCCCCACTGCTCCTAGTTGAGTCTTGCCCTATGAGCTAAGGACTAAGCTAGTTTCCTTCCTTTCGCTGTTTCCATGCATTACATAGAAGCTCCAATTGCTGCTCAAAGGACATCACTATTCATACAAAAGACCAAAAACCCTAATAGCAGGTACCATTTCAAGGAGACAGTAAGTACCGTTGTAAAAGTGTCTCACATAGGGTTTCCATTATTTCACCACCGTTTAGTTTAAGCTGTTAAAACCCCCTCCATATGTTTTGAAAACATTTCAGGATGTTGATGACGAGCATTTATAGCTATAGAATTAATCACTGCGATGAGTCCCAGAATTGCATCAGATATGCAGAAAGGTTTTAAGGTTATGTAGCTTTCAACAATCAAAATAGAGGAACTTCATGGTTCATTCTAGCTTTCATACATTAAATTGCCAACACACTAATAAGATCCTTGCTCTAAAGGAACAGCAGCGTTTGTTATTAATGTAAACAGACTAAATATTCAGTTGCTTTATTTTTTTTTTAAACCAGTAATTTTAGAGCAAGAGCTTCAGATGAGCATATATCCCACGGAATAACGTTGTAAATAAAACACAGCTAGAGTGCTTGAAACTAATTGTATTAAGAAGTTCTAGAACACAAGGCTGGTTCAGTCTGCTCAGCACGCACAGCTAGGCAGTGGGTGGAAAAAACTAAGCCGTTTGCACAGCCGCCTTTGCCTCTTTCTTTCCTTCTTCATACCGTATTGTCTCTGGCTTCGCTGATTACGTTTGTGTGTATGTATACATGTGTACACACACAAAAAATACACAGCAGAGTATAGCAGTCTTGTATTGTACAGTTTCTTAATACAATTAGTTTCAAGAATATATAAATATATATATAAAGGAACATAAAGAATATTCGTGTTGCTATGCAGAATGGTGAAAACCTTTCTGGAGGAAATAAAATGTTTTCACCATTCTGCACAGGATAAAGCAGTTTCCCCAGAAATGGCAGCACACATCAGAAATACAGCTATGAACTCTGCAAAATCAACACTGCAGTACGAAAATATTAATCCTACTCTCAAAGTATACAGAAGGTGATGAGGGCAAGGGAAAAAAGTACTATCAACATTATTGTAAGAAGATCACTTAACAACCTATGGCCTTCAGAAGAGTGCACAAACTCTTCCCAAAGCTTTTACTACAACGAAGTAGTTAGATTGATGACTGATTAGCCTTTTATTTCTGAAATTGAGGGAAAAAAAAGTTTGAAAAGTTCAAAAAAGACAGAAAAAGTTCAAGTCAGGAACAGAAAATAGCATTACAGGACAACTGGATGTGGGAGTTAATACATGTATAAGCTGTGATGGCCTTGAAGACAAAAGCAAGAAGTTTAAGTTGCATCTAATGAATAAAGGTGAGTCGGGGAGGAAGGCAAAGAGATGTGTGATATGGTGCAAGCAAAGAGACAAGAGATCTCTGCACAGCATCCTGGAGTGCTAAAAGCAAATCCTCTGCCCTTACACAAGACAAGAATAAAAAAAGGAGCGCAATGAAGAGGACAGAACCACTCAGAACTTCTCTAGGCAGATGCTGAAAGACCAGCTATTGACTGAAATACACCTGGATGCCCAGAACAGACTGAAAAAAAAAAAACAAAAAACCAAAAAAACAAAAAACGACCTCTCAGCAATATCCCTCTCTTCCACTGATATTCTTGCCTTGCTATAGGCAGAAGCTCTGAAGTTAATTTTCTATGCTCTGCATTATCAAAGGAGGTATGTATTTAATCAAAGGGCATACAAGGGAGAGGGGAAGAAAAAAAAAATCTTCAGCAACACAAGACAGAAAGTTACTGAAAATATCTCCAATTTACTTACAAGAAAAATCAAGTACCAATGACAGGAAGGCTGAATCAGAGCAAAATGCTGGCTATCCATATTAAATCAATTATTGTTAAATGAAAGAAGCTAGGTTTACATCCACAGCTAAAAAGATGCCTCAAGCCATCATCTGGAAAAACACCATGTCACTGCACGGCACGTGGCTTTCTTCTCATATCCTTTGTTCATTTATTCATTTCACAACAACTGTTTGAAGCTTTAGGAAAACAGAACAGTCTGTATATATCAGTACAAAAAAAAGGAGTGATTTCATGCATCTTGGTCTATAAATTACTGCTTAAAGGGAAAAAGGTTATATGCCCAATTCAGCTCAGAAGAGTCATCCTTTCCAATTCAGATTTGTTGTAGACCTACAGGATTAGTTCATCTTCTTTTACTGTGTTTTTAAACAAAACAAGCACATTGTATAATGCCTATTTCACATATCATTAACAAAGAAAACTCCCCAAGAAGCATGGCTATTTAACACTGTCACTTTTCAAGCAAAGAGTTAAAGCACATATCTGTACAATTTATGGTTTTGAGTGTGGCTTGAGTTGGAAGAGCAGCTCAGCACTGAAAGCTTTCCATTCACATCACCAACTGTGTTCTCTTCATAAGAAGTGCATATGTAGGCAGATGGATTGTGCCTTTTCCAACAGCTGCCCCGTCATTTTAAATATGATTTCCATAAACAACACACACAGGTAAGTAGCGCTGGCTGACTTTCCCCTTTTCCTTCCCTCCTTCCTGGCCAGCAGACGGAACTTCTGCAGAGTCAAAACCAGGACCCCTCAGATGAGAACTGCTCTTCCCTTTCAAACAGGGCTGGGGAAGGAAGCAGCTTTTTTAAGAATACATCCATTAATTCAGCAGAAGGGTAAAGAGGGCTTGACTAGACCTACCCAAATCTGGAAGCCAGGGCCTTGAAGCAAGACCCTGCCTTCCAAGTGAGACAGTGACCTCAACAAGTACCAGGTACAACAACATACACCAGCATTTAGGGTAACACAAACCTAGCAGCCAGCTTCCACTGCAGACAAAAATTAAGGACCACTGCTCTAATGTTCTTCTGAAGTTTAGCCCCAGCAGGTTTTAAGATGTAGCTGGCAGAAGAGCAGGTTACATGTCTGAAGCTGTTTTTCTGGAAGAAAACTCCTCGTGTGCATGTAGCGAGATTAGAGGCTGAAGCAAACAATCCCAACATACTACTACATTTTCCAAGAGGAAACACGCTGAACTTTGAGACGGTACGTAATTCAGGAAGAAGAGTAATAGAATGGGTATTGAAAGAATTTCCTGCCAAAGCACAAATATTATCAATATGTAAATCTTCACAGGAGGTACTTAATGCTTTTGATATTAAATACTCTGCCTATGCAAGTTCTCTCCTATTGCTCAATCCGCTTCTTCAAATACATTGCGAAGCTTTCCAGATGAGGAGATTACGTCAAGAATCCTCTGCCTAGATAGTGTTTCTCAAGTGCGTCCAAGTTTCATGAATTTTATTACCAGATCACTTAGGAAGTTCTCTGGGTTGTCAATAAAGCCAGTTTTAAGGCCAGAAAGGTTTCAGAAGCACTCACCTAAAAACTTGTTGTTCATTGAACCACAGCTCTCTTCATTACTGTACAACTTCATCAACAGTAACACCCATCTCTATCATTCACAAATCTAACCTGCCTGTTGTCAGTAATTCCCGTTTCTCTTTTGCCATAGATACTCGTGGAAAATGCAGCTACTTCTACAATGAATGCAAGCCCTACCTCTGACATCTGCCTTAGCCCTGAACTTGGTCAGTACGTCACTAAGTTTGCAATAGTTTTAAGTCAAATGTTATATTCATATTGACTCTTCTTCCAAGTTCACTACAAGCTTTTCAGAGTTTCTTAGATTTGCAAGAAAAGGCTTTTGGAAACCTCTGCCCGTTTCACCTGCTCCCTCTGCTGTACTTGGAAAAAAAGATCAACCTAAAACCACAACTTCATCAGTGTCTGTCCTAACTTCAAATCCACATACCATCCAACCAAACCAACATCTTTCAAGATATTTATAGCCAGACAAATAACTGGCTAAGAAGATATGTCGCATGTCTTCCTCTCTTTTGATAAAGCAAACAACTCAAAAGCCACCTACACACACACAGCCAGTTAGTCCTAAGCCCATCCCTCTGTCACCCTGGTTTTCCTCTCACTGCTCCCATTTGTCCCCTGCCCACATCATGTGGATTCCATTTTGATGCCACTGGTCTTGAATTAGATTGTAATCCCTTGTTGGGAGAGCTCTTACCTTACTACGGATGGTGAAGTGTGCGAGATGACGTACAGTGCTAATCCTAAAAGGAGCCTTCAAAGCACTGGTGAAATACAATATCATCTGAATCTACGGCATGTGTACAACTCTACACTGAAGGCTATTTGCAAAGCATGGATTAGTGAAGTTTCCTCACATACAGAGCATGCTTTCTTGACACTGCAGATACTGCTTTAGCTAACTACATGTCAAAAATGTTTCATAAGAACTCTGACCAGGACATTAGCTCCTTTAAAAAAAAAAAGTCAGAAACTCCAGAGAGTCTTAGGTTATCTGTATCTTATGTGAAATGTAAAGGGACAGATTAACGTTTAGATTATGTCCCCTCATACTTTTATATGAGCATGCATATATATTTGAGAAACAAGGATACCGACGACAAGAAAAAACAAGTTAACAACAAAACTCTCTTTACCAAAGGCGTAGATATTTAACATACATACCAACAAGATGCATATCTTCTCTCAAGAGTGAACACACTAGTGCTTTCAGTATCAACTTAAATCAGTTACGTGCTACAACCTCGCTGCTCTTTTTCTGGTATGATAGCTATCATCGTTAAATACCGTCCCAATCACATAAACTGTTCTCTATGTCCTGGGGTCATATTTAAGCACAGGGGTCCACCCACACATAAAACTAGTTGGCAGGACTGAAGTCTTGAAATTGTCTCAACTGACTTCTAGAAAAGCATGAATCAGCTTTCAGCACTTCCTCCTCTTTTTTTTTTTTTTGTTTTGTTTGAAAGGGAGGAGGGAAGGAGAATGAAAGGAAAGGGAGAAGGGGGAGGATCACTGAACCTCAAACAGCTGAGATGCTGTGATACGTCAGAGGTTAACCCGGTCGCATGAAGTCTCCCTGACCTCCCCATCATTTTGCAGGGTTGGGCCTCTTCCAGGAAAAATTAATTTTTTTATTCTTTTTTTTCCACGGTTGCTCTAATCGGTGCATTTCTAGTTTCCAGAACTCCTGTAAGTGATTGCTTCCTACAAGGCCTAGGATTTCAAATTCTAAATGAACCACTGCAGAGATGCTAAACATGCGAAGTAATCTTGTAAAAACTTTGTAGCGGAGTCTAGAAACGAAGCCAAGCAACCTGCACAGCCAAGCAAGCTGCACAGAAACTCACCTCTGAAAACTTAGAATTGAGTTTGCAGTTAAAAATATAACCTAATTGATTCCATTTTTGTTCACACAGACATCACACGAAAGATTAGGCAGTACGTAGAAAAGTTTGGCCTAAATTCATATGTCTGTGATAAACCAAATAGAAAAGAAGTTTTAAACAGACAACTATGCTTTAGGTGTCAAACATTTCTTGACGTCTGTGGCAGTTGGCAGCTGCAAACATCCGACTGAAAGCCCCATCTGCTGCTTCACAGCTTCCAGTCGAGGATGTTTACAGTCGCTCACTGTCAACAGCAATACACATTCCTCAGCTGTTTACTTTATATTATTAACATGCAGAGGCCTCCAAGCAGGTTAGTTAAGATCGCTACAACTTCTGTTGCTGTGTTGCTGCCTGCAGATGTACATGGGACTGTTTCTGTAAGTATTTACAAATGAAATAAAGTATGACTTCCAGAGGAATATTTGCAAACAGCCAGGCATATTTTCTGTTCAAGGATTACACTTTGAGAAGTATGTTGCCTATTCTACATCCAGTAAGAATTAAAATAAAGACATATGAGCAACTTGCTTCCACACTGTTGCATTTGGTTTGTTCTCCAAGAGACAGGAGCAATCCTGTCACATTCATTACAAAAACTGCACTACTCCACAACTAAGTTCGCTTATCAGCACAGTGACTAAAGATAGCAACTGGCACGAAAATAGAACCAAACCCTTTCCAAGGGTATTTCACTACAGTGTCTGGGATGGCTTCCTTCCCCACGGAAAAGTGAATGCAAGGGAATTACGTGATATTAGAAGTTAGTTTAGGCAACATTTGCTTCCAAATAAAACCGTGGAAAAAAACCACCCAACCCACAGGGGACTGTGGGGAAGAGGGAGGAAGTCGTGTAGCAAGCTCTGCAAAGGCTGCAATAAAGTTCAAACCTGTTAGAAGATTTCTACAAATTATCTGAGCTAACCAGTTGCTGCTACACTTCTCGTAGTTGGCAGAATGGCATTTCTCACCAAATGAAAAAGCCAAAAAGGTTTGGCATAATAATGTCCCGGTTGTACAGTTCTGCTGTTTGTTTTTCATTCTATCTCCCGTTTCCTTATTAAGTTAATGATGGGGAAAATTAAAGATTAATCACTCAACTATTTTTCTGAAGTCATATGAAACCGCAGCAGGCAAGCAGAGTGATTATATCACTCTAATTAGAAGGTGTTTTTTCCTTGAAACTTTCTTGCCCCCAAATGAAATTACTGCACTGTAAACCAAGTAGGTTATGAAAAGACCGTAGCTGGAACGCAGAAGCCTGCGGCGTATTTACTCAAACTGATAAGTGTGAAGGATCTCTATAAATCACTTTCAAAACTCAGGGTTATATTTTCTATACTAAGGTTAAGAAAATTAATCTTTTGGGCAGCAGGTGAAAACAAGCAGAATTATGTTGGGGCCTTTCCCTTTATTCAATACCAACTTTGAGCTATTAAAGCTTCCTAGGGAACCACATTTTCTCAATGGGTCAAGTCACTAAGGAAACAAAGCAAACTTTATCAGAGCTGCACAACGCTACATTCCAGGAATTCCTAGCACTTGGCATCTATATACCACGCCAGAGCCACGGGATCCACTCACCCTCTCCTTAGCAGAGCTACCATGACAAGCTATGAAACTCTCAGTAAGATGCTCAACTTCACAAAGTTGCCAATATGAGGAGATACTGGCATCCCCGCATGAGGTCTACCGCAGGGGACAGGAGGGTAAGAAAATTATTTCCCATAACGACAGAAAAAAAGAGTTCCTCTTCTGGCAAGTTGCATCTTGTTTATCACAAGCCAGCTAAGAAAAACACAAATAGTCACCTTGCAAGACAATCTATATGGACTGTAAAAAAAGAAAAAAAAAAAAAAAAGCAACAAAAAATCCTTAGCTGCAAATCACTGATTGCAGAATGAAAAGATTTCAGCTTAATTACACCTGGTCATGAAACAGAGGTTAGCCTTTCATTTGTAAATATATTGGCCTAATATCTACAACTTAAAGGGGGAAAAAGTAGGGAGACTATAAAATCCTACTACTTTGAATTAATTAGATGAAGGACATTATGTCAGCAACAATGTGCAATTCCACTCCATGTATGGCTTCCTTCCTGCTTTTAAAAGACATCAAAGATTATATCTGTATGAAAGTCAAGGCAAGGTCAATCTAAAACTGTGAGGCATTTTATTACACAGTATGGACTGTTAGGCAAGATAATGCAATCAAGCTATCTTTACTGCTCTGTTTTCTAATTTGTACAGTATTCTTACAGAGGTGTTTAGGCAGAAAGTGTTCAAGACTCAAATATCAATCAACAGGGCCTGATACATACTGATCTTGATAAGGTTTTGAACAAATATGGGTCAGAAAAAAGGAAAAACATTTTGACTTTTCAATGTCTTAATGAATAAATTCAGTTCGTGCCACAGAAGGAGAAAGGCGCAAACTGGTGGCGCTTAAGCACCGTTCAGTTAAAAAAAAAAAAGTTCAACTGTTTTTCTCTCTCTCTCCTGAAATTTCCAAGCTAGATGAATGGATTATTGGTGATAAAGAAAAAAAAAAAACACACAAACAAAAAAAAAGCAACTAAACTAAAATTTTCCAAGCGCTGCTAGAATTCAAAAACAGGGCCTCTATGTTTTCCATCACCTTCCATACAGATGAGATGATATGCAAACTCAGACAGGTAAATTAGTTTTTAATCATATTAGAACAACACTGGAATACCAACAGATAAAAATGCAAATTCAAAGCTGCACAGAACTTGAAAAAACCCTTAACTTTGTAGTTAATTTTCAGATTTGCTTGCCAAAAACCTTAAGATCATCATTAAATATGGGAAAAAATTATTCCTCCTCTTCCTGTCACTGACAGCACAGGAAGATTAAGCACACATTACTTATATGAACTCAAGTTCACAGCTGTTATGATACAGCATGAGTATCTCCAACTGTTGCCGATGAATCCGATTCTCCCAACTGCATTTGAACTCACTCTAAAATGCCTGAAGAAGCAGGCTCCCCCTCCGCTGAGCACACAGTTGCAGACAAGCAGCTGAAATTACGCACCAAATGAGACACAGAACATCCAAATGTTTGGGAACGAGATGTCAAAACCACTGGTAAAAGTATGAACAACATGTAGTGCATTTTCTTGAGCCTCTTCCCAAGAGTCTCTTCCCCAATGTCTAATCATTGGGGATTTTAAACAGCTTTTAATCCACCTAGGTGAATGAATAGTACGGTGCACCTCAGGAGAAATATATCTGGAGAAAAACCAAGAACTTACTTCTTGGATACCAGCTGATCCTACTTCAGTCCCCTTCACGCGAGATACCCGCACCTCCGGGGAGAACTGCGTTCTTCGGCCACGGAAGACTGCTCCTCAGATTTCCAGGAATCTGTATCACACACATGAACAGAAGTTATTGTGATTCCAGAAGTTCAGTAGTTCAGATCACATAGTTCTCATTATTGGGACTGTCTGCAAGAAGTCAGATAGCTTTTAACAAGCGTCATTAAAACAGTGTCCTTTTCTGGTATAGTCATTTAAAACTTAGAATGTGTTTAAAGTGACACATTACTCCTGAAGGCAGCTGTCTCTCAATTAGAGGAGATAAAGGTTAACTGCTCATGCAGTGTAAGTATTCAGAACCTACACTGCAGTAGTTAAATTTCCCACCAGAGACAGGCATAAAGACTTCTCTTATTTATTATCTTAGGAAACGTACAGATTACATAACCAAAACCAAACATACAATAAATCTGAGACTGAGCATCACTTCAGAAAAGAAAAATCCCTGGAGTCCTCCTAGTTAAGCCTTTAAGACGGAGAAGGAATTTATTCATGCAATCATTCTGGAGGAAAAGGGAACCCTCTTGCAGATGGCCATACATACAAGACATACAAGACAGAACCAGATTAGTAGGAGAAAAATCAAAGAAATAGAGAAATGGAGGGGGAGGGGGAAGGGGGGAGGAACACGAAAACACCACAATAAGGGGAACTAAAGTAAACCAATCTGTAGAAGGGGAATACACACGACAGTCTGAAATCTCAGTTATGAGCATACGACAAAAGCAAAACAAATGCAGTAAGTAGGGCTTATTAACTGAAATCTATATACTCAAAATATATTATTTATCGATTTGTACTCCTGACACCTTTTGAAAGCACTTGAACCAGTTCTGTATGTGCGCACACGAAACGAGGATGCCTTTGATAAACACATCTCCTCCATCAATCAGCTAGCTCCAGCAACAAGTGAAGGCTAAGGAAGGTTATCAGCGATATTTATGCTCTGCTATAGAATCCGTGAACAATACAGTGATGTTTACTACTCTACATTTCGGTGTCACGAGGGCATCACTGTGAAGCCCACAAACCTTAAGTACTGACCAGAAAGGAAGGTGCAATAGGCTTAACTGCCCTTTCGTATCACCTGGCAGAAGTGGGTGATGCCCAGGTGCTTCAGAGCATTACTCTACTTGTTGGCAGAACCAAGCGCCATACCAGTTGCTGTTCCACCGTGGAGCGGAGCAGGCGACCGGCCTGAAGCTGTGCGTAAGTATGCATCGCTGCGTCAGTTCCCAATGCAGAACGCTTAAGTCGGTGGTTTTCTATTTCAGATAAATACAAAGACCACGTACCAGGTCAACACAAGACTAAAGAGCGCACATTGGATAAGAAAACAGCCCCCAATGGCAAGAACTCCTTCTCTTGGTTATTTGGGAGAAGCATTACCCAAGAGAGCGTAACATACCAGATCTCAAGCTTAGCAAAGAACATTTACCTAGATTTAACACGGGGAATAAACTATCTATAGTACACAACTTATTCACTGTCCATATTCAAAGGGAAGGCAAAGTACAGCTGCAGTGAGAACAAGCCTCTGGCACAGGGCACACGCTACAGGCAGCAGGTGGTCCATATCCGAGATCCCTGCACACAGGAGCGAACACATGTTTGGGCTAACTAGAACCATCTACAAACACAAAACCCTGAGCCAACATCCCCCAAGAATTTCTAGGATGCTTTCATCCTGTATTTTGCAAACTGTCTCCTAACTCACATTTTTTATGTCCTTTATTCAGGACATGTAATTTGCTCTGAAGTCACATCTCTAGGGAATGTATTTTATACCCTGCTGTACTCCTGAAGAAATGCAGGGACTTGAACTCTGATCCTTGTGTTGGTCCAGTAACCCACATCTCACATGCAACAAGTTTACCCCTCATATTTCTGATTTCAAGGCCAGGTAATCAATACAAGAATCAGTTCTGCTTGCCCATAGCCAGGACACAGCACACATCCTAACTCCCTTGCAAATACAGGGAAGGCCAATTTTCTCTTCCCATCGCTCCTTCTCTGCTACAGAGCTCAAACACATAATTGGGACATAAAGACTCTCAGAATAATTAGCACAATTGTAATGTTTGTCCTTCATCTCCAGTAGATTAAAACAAATACAGCCTCTGACCACAAGACTATTTTTCCTTAGTGTGCTCCGTAGTGAACTGCACAAGCCCCAGATGCTGCAGAAGAGTCTGCAAGGCTTCAGCTTATACTTTTTTACTGATGAGCTTGTGCAATGCATTGATTACTCTTGTCCTGAAGGTACTTGAACATTACCAGAAATCAGCGCTAGATGCAAGAGAACTTCTGGGTACTGTGTTAAGCAACACATCCACCAAAACTGTGCAGAAAGCAACTTTGTTAACACCACCACGTGCTAAAATAATTTAGAAAACTCTTGTTTCTTTATAGCACTACGCAAGTAAAACCTAACAGCAACATTTAAAGAACAAAACTAGAGTTCATGTGCAGCAAATCCATTAACCTTTGCACACATAGAGACCGGGGCAATACACCTACTCAAGTCCCGTTCTTCATTTATTTCCAACAGCCTCCCCTTTCCCTGGGTATGACCAGGCTTAGGGCACGAGGGAACAGAATGAGGCTGAACATCAGCCTCAAGGCAGTTAAACACTTGCTTGTTCCCACAGTTTGTAATTAAATACTCTGACCTATCGGATAAAATGCTGACATCATACTGACAGGGCCATGAACCTGAATCCTGTTAATGTTACACTTTCAAATTTCTCTTAACCTGTATTCTCATCAGCGTGAAAAGGTCTTTGCTCCCCGCTTTTCCAGAAGCAGAAGCTACAAGAGACTAATACGCACATGGAAAAAAACGTCCACCAAGTTAAAGAGGGAAACAATTCAGTCCTGCGAAGAGAAGAGAAAGCATTAGACTGACCACCTAAGGAAGGGGAGAGGGCTGACCAGCATAAACGTCCTAGCTAAGCCACTGTGGGAGCACCAAACTGCTCAAGGAACTACTACACAGAAATCAACACCGACATGCCAAAGGGCACACACGCTAGGAAGTCCTGCGAGAGGAAAAAGCGGAGTGAGCCCCAGTCTGGAAGGGCTGAAACACAGCCGCACACAAGAGACCAGAGACAGGTAGGAAGAGGGCACAAAGGGAGAAAAAAACCCTACTGTTTGCTTCAGGCGTTGGGAACTTAAAATTATCCTCCTTCTTCACCTCCACCCCAAATTTTCAAGTGTAAGTCACAAAGAGTTACTCTAAGCACTACTCCCACACAGCCTTCTACAGATGCAAACAAGTGGTGTAACTGCGTTTTGCTCCTGATCAGCAGAAATAATTGTCCAGCAGTTACAGAAAAGGAACAGAAAAGGAGACAGGAGGACACCTACGAAATGGTTTCCTATCCAAAAAACTTTTCTGATGTTTATTAGCAAAGAAAATCCCCAGTGGATAAATATAGCTTTTGTAGTCAGCTAAAAATTAGAGCTATTAGAACGTATCTTGACAGTTCCAAGAACAGCTCTCGAGTTGCTTAGACTTGTAGAAAGTTTCTAGTCAACTCGCCACAGAAGCCTTAATTTTGAACACGTGTCATTGAAGAAAAACACTGAAGCAAGACCAGACTTTATTTTTCAAATGTATTAATATCTAATCCTCTTCAGATTATGTCAAGCATGTCACGTTAGGATGGCTTGGGCTCACCTTGACTGGCGAGTATGTTAAAATGCAACTTAACGCATCTACATTTGCACTCCAACTCGTGCTTCTTTTAAATTTCAAATGGTTACAGAAGAAAGGCATCTGTTGGACTAATATGGATCAAGACCATGCTAGTGTCCTGTTTTATTCATCACAAAGTGTTACAGGCAAAAATAGTCTCAGAGAACAACATATAGCTTCTTTCCTACACACCTGAATTTAAAAGAGAAGGGGGAACTTTTCTTTGCAAAATGTACTTGCTGTGGTAGGTTCTTTATGCAGTACAAGTCCTAGGTGCAAAGGGTTATATATGCAAATGGCTGGGTTAACAAACCAGAGTTGAGAATGAGCTTTTCCTGTTTCTGTTAATTTATGGCCCGATGTTACATTCCTTTCATGCAATGCCATAATATTCAGTGAATGACTTCACATTATCCTCCTCAGAGTAATCTAGGAATGCAGATACAAAGAACATCAACCATCACCTTCATAAGACTCTCCCTCTTAACCCTCAAGGGTTTAGGTGCCTGATACGAGTTTTAGATATGAATGAAACTTTTAACACCCGTGCTCAACTGCTACTACCCTTCAAGCACACAACTTTCCACCAGTGGGTATGTGTACCAACACTGATGCCTTCATGACATTGCTTGAACCAGTACCTCCCTGCCAAACCTCCACGTGGTTCTCAAATCCCCCACTCACCCTGCCACACCTCAACCGTCGAAACGCAGGAATCTGCTTTTCAAAGTGCAACTTCCAGAGCTGTCCTTTATCCCAACAATAAAATTGGGAATTTGGGAATGGACCAGCTGCACCAGAAACCTTCTTGTACAATACAAACACTAGGACAAGAAGCATTCAGGTTTAATTTCCCCCTAGGTCTGCCTCAGGCCACAAACCAAAACTTGGCTTTCATGACCCCAGTTGAACACCTGTGCCCTTGTGGTGATGCCATCCACGCGTTGTCCAGCAGTTGCAACAGGAGAGGCTCAGCCCAGGAGCTCCTGCCACCCAGGAGAGCAACACATTCAAATCACTTCTCCAAAGGAGCAAGATGACCTAAAAAAACAGAGCCTTTGGAAAAGAGGACTCTGCTCAGGCATCTCCTTCCAGGACAGTGTTTGCAACTGCAAATAACACGAATGGATCGACACCTTCCCCCAGCTAGACCCAAGACCTAAGCCTCTATCAAAGCTGACCTGCACAGCAGATCTCTCTCTACGTGTCCCACTGGTCAGCTGCGGCACTCTGCTCGTTGTCCTCTGAGGTGGCCAGAGGACACCTTGCATGACCTTCCCCTGCAGGTCATACAGGCAGAGCAGGTGCCACCTCTGGGCTACTGGGCATCGGAGCAGCTGCAGGTCAGGCGTCTGAACGTCCCAGCCCCTAAGCTACCTTGGGATTTTTGCCTTCTCCTTCTGTCAACTGTACAGAAAGTACAGACATGCTGTCGGCATATTTATCTTCGCTCAACTTTCTAAAGATTCAGTGAAACGAAATCACGTGCAGCACTTGTATCTATTGTACTAAAATAAACAAAACTCAACAACAGGATCTCTCTTTAGTATTGAAAGCACTTGCACGGTGGTGGACGCAGCCCTGATGAAAACGCTGCCCCAGATGACCCCCCCTCCCCGGGGTTTAACAGCTCCTAACCCTACGGAGCTGCGGGGCAGTTACTTGACTGCAAACACAGCTTGAACATCGCATCTGACTTCACGGTCAGGGAAAGGGATTCCAGCTACAAAAGCAGCATTGATAACATAGCTTAGAAATGTACAGCAGCACTGTCAGGGCTCTAACTTCATAAGCAGATTTATAATTAAGAGTAAGAGCTATTAATTGGTTTTCAGTGGTAACAGCAAAGAGCTAATGATCTATTAGGAATCGCAGACACTTCATTTAACATTTAGTATCTCCCTCACTTCGCATGAGAAAACAGATAGACTTATAAATTCCACATATGACAAGAGGTCTCAACACATGAAAAATACTGCTGGTGATGTTAATCTCACCAGGAAACTTATCCTTCAGAAAGTGAACATAATAGAAATCAATCTTTACCCAGCTATTTCAATAGCAACCTCATACGTAACGCTTCCATTCTCGCTATCTATATGAGTTTTGGTTACAACAAAGCTATGGACAACAGCCATAAAGCAGGTAACGTGTTTTAGCGCGGGTGTATTAGGTTTGACTTTAAGAGCCAAGTGGGTTTTTTGGAGAGGGTGGTTATCTTCTGCAATCGACCTATTTAAACTCAGCCTTCTCCATCCAAACAGCTAGAGTTTAGAAGAGCTTAAAAGAAAAACGAAAAGCGAGGCATTGTGTTTTGTCTCGCAGTAGACACAAAAGTAACCTTCAAGGTTACCTTGCCCTATTTGCGGCCTCAGGAAGGAGAAAAACACAGTTTCAGCAAAGGAATTTCTTGCCTGGCTGGAGGCCACACCCGCCGCAACAACTGATGGCAGGAAAGCATTTGGATTCACAACTCTACGCCTAGCACCCAGCCGAAGGCGAAGCAAAACTTTCTCATTTTCGGAGAAGAAAAGAAACCCTTGCTCAATAAGTAGCAATTATGCTGCAGAATTTATATGCTGAGCACGGCTGAATGTACGAACACCAGATCAGTCAACCATAGCTTTAGCGCTTTGAGTATGATTAACAGAATGAACTTTCAAAGGTCAATTAAATGTCAACACATTTTAAAGGGATATTCTTCTTAAGTTGGGACAATGCGTAACAGCACCTTCCAAAGCTGCTGTGCCACTTCCACCTTAAAATTCTACCCATCCTATACTTACATGTGCAGAGATGAAGATGATAACTAATTACCCTTCGATAGAAAATAATGGCTATTTATGCTCCTGGCTTTCTTATCACTAAGCTGTCTTTTATTACTTGTGGCTAACCAAGTACACAGAGATGCTCTTCTCCCTCTCCCTAAAATTTCATTTCAGCTGTTCAGGGCGTGAGCGAAGGGAGAAGAAAAGGAGAAAGAACAGTTTGAAAGTCTAATAATTTACTACATGAAAACGAGAAGAGGCTTTTGATATGCAACTGAGCTGCCTGGATGTAAAACTGGGGGAGGAAGGGGAGGGGGGAACTGTAGCAGAATTAATTATGAAAACATTAATCATTATTTCAGTCAGACCAGCGATACATCTCTCCACTTCTAAACATTTCTGGAAATCCAAATTTCAGGTAACTAGCTCAAGACATCTTAAAACAGACGCTCAGTACAGATCCATTGAAATCACCTCTCAAACTGGATGCTCCAATCATTACTTAGTTAAAAAAAAAAAAAAAAGTCTCCATCTCAGACAAAGTGAAAGGATCAAAATCCTGACCAAGGCCTCGCAACAGTACTATAATCCTTTTGACATAAGCACTATTTATTCAAGAAGAGGAGTAAAAAATAATCTGAGGGCTGCGAAAGCCGAGCAGAGGCGCACTCGGTGCAGCTGCAAGAAGAAACCGGGCTGGAGAGTTTTCCTTCCGCGAGGGCAGCGCTCCCAGCACCTCTCCACAGGTGGGTTTGTAACTCCAGGCAGTTTTCGACAGGGTACGTCAGGAGGTACCGTCCCGGCACCCGCGGGCCCGTCCCCGCCGGCTGTCGGGGCCGGGTGCCGCCGGGCAGCGGCACGGCGGCGCTTCTCCCACGGGCAGGGGTCAGGGCGGGCGCTGCTCGAAGTTTCTCAAAAGTTCCCAGACCCGGGGGCTTCCTCGCCCCCCCCGCCGGCCGCCCGGGGCCCGCCCAGCGGCCGCCGGAGCTCCGTCCCGCCCGCCCCGTCCCGCCGCACCTGCGGCCCCGGCCGGCGCCCGCCTCGCCCACGGGAGCCGCCTTGGCAGCGGCGGGCGGAGCGGGCAGCCCGGCCCGGCTGCCGCAGGTGCCCCGGCCCGTCCGCGCTCCCCCGGCCACAAGCGGGGGGCTCGGCCCCGGGGCCCGCCGGCCGCCGCGCACCGCTCCTTACCTGGCCGGGTCCCGCCGGGCCGCGGCGCCGCGCCCAACTTTCCCGCTCCGGGCGAAACTTGCGGCAGGCACCGGGTCCGCTCCCGGCCGCCGCCAGCCCGTCCCGTCCCGTCCCGCGGGGCGCTGCCACAGGGGCGGGGCGAGGGGGCGGGGGGAGGCGAGCCGCCCCGGGCGGCGGGGCGGGCCGGGCCGGGCATTGTCCGCCCCCGGAGCGCCCTTCCCGGCGGGGGAGGGGGCGCAAGCTCCTCCTCCCCTCGCCATGTTCTTTGTTTCTCCGGCTTTCCCCGGCCGTGCCCCGCGACGGCCGCCGGCCCCGCGGCGCCGCCTCCCCCCGCTGCCGCCGCGGCGAGGCCGGGGGAGCGGGGCCGCCCCGGCCGCAGGTGACGGCCCGGCCGCCCCCGCCCGGCGCCCCGGCGCCGCCCCCCCCGCCGGAGGGGATCCCGTCCCGCTCCGCCAATTAGCTCAGGGGGAAAGGGGCAGCCCCGGCCAATGAGGCGCCGGGGAGCTCGGAGAGTCCCCCAGGGCGAGCCAATGGGGGCGGGGAGCGGCGGGCAGGCCCGCCTCCCCGCCGCGCGGCGCGCACAGCCGCGGCGGGCGCCGGCCGGCAGCGCCAGCGGGGTTAACGCCGCCGCGGGCCCGGCTCGGGGCTCCGGCGCTCTGAGAGGCGGCGTCGGCTCACGGAGCTCCGGCGTCCTGAGCGGGCAGGAGCGGGGGACCTCCCCGGCGCGGCCCTGCCGGGCCCCGCGGGCCCGCGCCGCGCCTTGGCCGATATCCCCTCAGCGGCGTGGCCGGGCGGCGGGCACCCGGGCCCGCAGGGCCTTGCCGGCCCCCGGCAGCGCCCCGGCGCTGCAGCCCTGCCTGGCTTGCCTCCCCGGGGAGATACTTCTTTGGTGAGGTGGGAGGGGCAGGAGGCAAAACGGGCTTGCGGAAAAGCAGAGTGACCTCCCTGCTGGGACCTGGGGAGAGACCGGAGCAGGCCCCGGAGCTGAGGAGCGCCGTCTCCAGTTCTTGTCTCTGCCGCCGGCAAAAGCCGCCTCTGATTAGGCCTTCCGTCAGTTTTGGAGTGTAAAGAACACCAAGTTCCTTATATACCGAAGGAGCGAGTGGAAGAAATAACAATAATAAACTGGAGATGAACGCCACCATTGTGGGATCTCCTTGCCTTTCCCATGACTATGTTACGCTCATTAGGCAACCCACAAGTATACTCCGCTCAGTCCTCCCCAATGAGTCGCCGTTACACACCCCAAAACTGGGCCTATTTATTGTTTAATCTCAAAATACATAACCTTGTTGCTTGGACTTCCGTCATGTTATTCCAGTCCTTTGTTCAGCCAAATCTTTTTTTTAGGCTATCCTGATCCTTCTTTCTCCTGGCTGTCCTTCCCAGCCCCGCCAGCAGGAAATTTCACCAGTACGCTCCATAATTTAGTGCCAAGATCGTGGATGAACCTGTTAAACTTCAGGTCAGTGTAATGCCTGATGCTTCTGGAGCTGCCTTCTGCCGGGGAGCATTCCCTCTGTGGCATCTCCCTTTAGCCAGTTTCTTACCCACCCTGCAGCACCTCACCAACACCTGTAACAGCTTTCCTTGATATCATGTACCAAATGCTGACCGAGGCCTAGTGATGCTGGATCTCCTGCCTTCTCCTTATTCAGGAACCTTACTTCTCACAGAGGGTACTGGGTTTGCCTCACAAAATTTACCTCTGGCAAAGCACTGTTGCATTTTATCCCACTTTCCACTTATTTCCGTCTGTTTCATTACATTTTCCTTATACTTTTGCACTCAATCCTTGGTGACTAATGGTGGCAGGCAAGCAGCCTGCAGTTGCTTGCTGCGGAGCTTGAACCTGGCAGTAAGAGCACGCTGGTGGCTAGCCCACGGGGGCTTCCCCCTGACTGGGAAGAACATCTTCTTTGACTACTGCCCTTTGATGAGGATTGCCATCGTAGGAGTCCCATGCCATAGATATATGAATAATAGAGGCTAATTCCAGCTCGTATGCCATGCACTGCATCTTGTGGCCATGGTAGAGTCATCAATATTACAATTAACAGTTTTCAATAATCAATAATCAATAGTTTTGGCTGAACTTGGATTTTGATCCTGTACGTGGTGGCATGGAGGTCCTTCTTCCTCAGCCTTTTGAGAGCTGCGTATCAGTGCATAAGCACATTGGTGCCAGCATCCTCCCCTGTGTGCCTCAAAAGACAGCCTTAGCTTAGGTTTTTTGCTGCATTTCTGTTTCTCAATGAAGATCTGACCTACGGAGCAAACTTGGTACCTTTCTAGTGTCTGGGGGTTTTAGCCCAGAAGTTCAGGCATTATTATTGTCTGTAAGGCTTGTATTTCTGTCACAACCGGGTCCAAGTCCAGGGACAAAGCCCGGGCGTGCCATTGTAGTACAAACGTCTAGCCAAGGACAGTCCTGCCCCCCACGGCTCAAGTTGGGCAGGATACAAGAGATGCTGGAGCAACAATGGCATCTAGTATTTATACATGGAGTAGTTACCTAAGGATTCAGCCAAATCTCAGCAGCAGAGCAAAAATTTTGGAGTCACTCAGATCCATGCTCAGCAAATCCCGCCTGCAATAGCCGTGTCCAGCTTCCCCATATGTGGATAAAATAAGATGTCCGTTGATCACAGCAGATGCACGGGTGATTTGCAACACCTTTATGAGCTGCCACTGATTGAGCCGTGGTAATTGGCTATGTTCCTGCTCATAAACTGTTTCAACTGTAAGAAAAACATTTCCCAATGCTGCTTTCACAAGGGAAGAGGTTAGCATTGCACCTCACTTTTGCCATGGACTAAGAGCAGGGATGGGCACTGCTGCTCGGCTGATGTCTGGTAGCTCCGTCACTGATGGGCTCTCAGCAGGCTTTAACACCCAGGTGGATCCATCGGAAGGCTGGGTTAGCCCAATCTTGCTGGAAGAGCTGAGCATTACTGTTTTACACTTAAAATAGTTTGGTAAACATATAAAGTTCAACCATATATTTAAGATGTGTGGGGTTATATTTACTAACTTTTTTACAGTTTATTACTGTAATATCTGTGAGGGAAAGCTATTAGACTCTGCCAAATGAAATAGTCTTTGAATTAGAAAAAAAAAATTGTCTACTTCGTTACGGGCATGTTTCTCACAAATGCAGTAAGTCAATGGTGTCCTTGTAGTGATTAATAGAGAAGCCATTCAGAGTCCTTGGGGGGGGGGGGGGTGTTTTTTTTTTAATTACCAAATAACTTCCTCATCAAATCCGTTGCTCAAAGACAAAACAACTGTGTTTTACTTTCACTGCTGTAGTGAGATGAAAAAGTGTTGATATATTCTCCCCAGAGGTCATCAGAACTACAAACAAGGTTGTGGACCTAATGTGTACACACAGACTGGCGGACAAAGCCTGGGGTTTATTGTACTGTAAGAGAAGCTGAACAGAAGGGAAGGAGGAGATTAAACAAGACACTTGGAAAGAAGAGGTACCTACCCTACATGGCATCTGATTTGCAGCAGAGCTGCTGTGTGGGAGGCTAGGAGGAAGAAAAAGCACAGTCATTTTAGTTTAGTTTTTAATGAAGGGCAAACACACTGCAACATTAAGGGCAAAACCAGTGATATCTTCTTGCCTCTTCTGATCCAAGCTCCTGAAATGTGGCTCAAATCCCTTTTGAGCCAGTACTCATGGACTCACAGATTATTTCCACCAGAAAACCAAGTCAAGGGTAGAGTTGGGAGTGGCACTGACACAGTTCTGCTTCCGTGCAGAACATACCTTCTTCGATATTTATTCAGTACTCCTAGCTTTCTTCCAGTCTGTTTTCTACCAGAAAGAAAGAGTCCTCAAGTTTCTCTCAGGCTGGCATTTTCCACCCTTCTCTTGCAGCTGTGACTGCTCGTCTCTGCCTCTTCTCTGGCTGTTTCCAGTCACAAACAAGCAGCGTGTTCTGGCTGATGTTCCATTTCTGAGTAGCGTGGCCTGTATAGTTTGAGCTTTTGGGTGAAATTAATATTATGCCGTTTTTCTTACTCCAAAAACGTTTGTACTAAAAAAGCTACAAAGTCAGGCACTCTGCCAAGCAACACGTTTCAGCGGTACAAAATGATTTTCTGCATAGTCCAACTTTCAGCACAGCTCTTGGTTTTATAATGTCTAGCGCAAGAGGATCTGATGTGGGTTGGCTGATAGATACAACCGTAATGAACCTGCTTAATAAATAATACTAAGATTGGGCAGTTCTGCCACTTTGTTTCTGACTGAAAGCATAATTCAGAAAAATACCCTGTTCCAAAATTTGTTTTCTTCTTCATTTAAACGATGGTTTCTCATCTGCAGGAGATCTAATGTGAATATATAACATTTGGGCAAGAGGGGTTAGATCTTTGCCCTCCGCTATTGTCTTCGGTGCTGGAGCACAGCGGTGGGTTTCTTTGAAAGCACAGCAGACGGCTTTTTAAAGTGGCCTCGCTGGTCAAGAGGACAGCAGCAGATGTCCAATTCGGTACTTCTACCATGCACACAGCGAGTTACAGGTACGGAGCGGTACGTAGTGTTTAACCTTCAAAAAAAGATCATCAGAGTAACTGGAATATTGTCTTGCATTTTTGCTGCTCTGGACTTCAAAGTAAAATTAACACAGCTTAGAAAATACTATTTTACAATTTAATCGCAAGTGACTTTTAGAATTCAGATCTCAACTATAACAAAATATTCCTCTTGACTGATATGGTTCGATTTAGTGCCTCACAGGGATGCCCATAATATCCCCAGTATTACCAGTTACCCTCTTCTCTCTCCATAATTATTAATACCATGGTTTAATTCCATACAGCTTAGTAAAACAAGTATATGCTAACAAAAAGACCAAAGTTCCCTAACAAAATGACTGGATATGATGTCGTGCCCATGATGGCATATGCTTGCTACCACTGGTGAGCTTGGTTGTACAGTGCAACAGCCTTCTCAAGGTGTAGAACCAAACTTCAGGTCTGCCCTGACCCACACTTGTTCAACAGATCTCACGTTAATGAGTTATGTACTTGTTCATTGCTCTTTTTTAATGGATTTTCACAAATAGTTCACTTTAGATCACATCTTGTTGTGCCTGGCATATCACTTAGCCTGGGGATACAAGGAGAGGAGACTGCCATCCCACTGGTGCCAAACACAAACTCACTCTCCTTAGGTACTGAAGGTTGCTGTGCTTGCTGGTAAAATTCAGGGGACCCCTCTGCCAGTGGTCAGGGTTACTTTAGATACCTGCCATAATAAGTACCGATCAACAGAGGTGCAGACAGGACTAATCATCCAGTGCCTGAAAGAGACATCCGTCAAGTCTACCCACCTGAATCTCAGTGCTGAACAGTGATGATATTAAATTTTCCCATTTGAGGAAAGAACATGATGAAAGCAATTGCTCTTTTTTCTAAGCCTTAGTAAGAATTATGCCAATGGGTTATATCAGTAGGGATGTCCCATCCAAATAAAAGTTCAATTGTAATATGGTAATTTTCTGCTTCATTCCCCAACTTTTAGTGTTTATATCTAAAGGAATTAGGTCTTCTCAGACATCTTTTCCTGTATCTTCCTGCTCATTTTTTTTTACAAGAGGAAAATCCAGGCTTGTAAAGCACATGGAAGGCCTCCGAACTAGGATGATGGGTACCTCGGGGTGCACCACAGCATGTATTCATTGCTTAGTCTGGATGCACGTTTGGTGACTTCTGTGTTTGTATTTTTTGTATGAGCTGAGTTTACCCAGAACAAGTAGAAAAAACATGTTCTGGTGTAGTTGGTGTGCTACGTACTAAGAGATCACTTGCAGTCCCAAAGAAATGCTGTGGTTGAGAAAACTTAAAAAAAAATAATACCATATCTGATTCTTAAAAGATGCAGAAGCTCTGTCTGTTTTCAGGCCATGTTATCAAACCATTTGCAACTTACATGTGAAACAACAAAGCTCTAAATAAGTAGTGAGCAAATCTCTGTACAGGCATAGGCCTGATAGCTTCAGTGCTTGTGTTTGCTTCACGGTACTACAGCTCTTCTTTTGTCCTCACCTGGCAGCTTTCAAAGAGGGCAGGGATTTTTCCAGTAGTTGTTTTGAATTGCGTTCCACTATTGTCTGATAGCATCATTAGCTGAAACCTTAGCCATGAAGTCAAAGTGAAGCCAGGCATGAGGAAAATCTTTAGTACTGAAGGCCAACAATAAGGGCAACGTGACTTTGAATCGTTGTTTAAAGAACAAAGGGCCCAGTTTTGCCAGCCTGGTATCAGAGGAATTTTTTCCTTAAGTTATCTTACAACAGGACAATTTAGTTAGTATCACTTGATATTAGTAAAAAGCAAAAAAATCTAACACTTGGAGGCAAACAATTCAGTTATAACTAGAAATATTTCTAATAAATGTCCTTGAGGACACAGACAGCAGTTCTCCTGGTACAAGTTCTTACATATTTATTTAAATTAAAACTAAGTTATATTTGTAATACTGTAAGAGGACAGTAAATGTCTGCAGCTCTTTGCACCTTCTACCAGGAATAAACCAGAAAATATTAAAAGTATAATTTCCTAACAAAATAAAATTTGGAGTAGAGGTGAATACAGAAACAAAAGAGGGGACAACATGAAATACTGTATTGCAAGAACTGGCATTTACTCAGTTTTGGACAGTCTTGTGACGGTAAATGTGTGTAACTTTAACAGATGTGCTGTGCATGAGCTTTTAAGGATCAAGGCTCTGTGTAGGTTGGGGAGGTGCCGTCAAGCAGCATGAACGAACAATTCCGTTTTGTAATACAAGGTGCTCGGTTCACACTTATCATATGAGTTTCATAAAGCTTCTCTTCTCTAGCAGAATGTCTGGGACAAGAAAACAAAGTAATTAGTCCCCATCCTTCGCTTTTTTCTGAGATAACTTTTCTTGTTGACTAAAAGTCTTTTTTTGCCAAAAGATACTTTCACGCTGCAGGCTTTCTGTGCTGCTCACTAAAATATTTGTACAGTAAGTACAGTATGAGGAGCAAACAGGTAACACCACAATACTTTATCGCATTATTACTTTGGTAATATTATATCACCGAACATATCATTCATGTTTAGCATATTATTTTCTATAGTAAATTACCAGTAAAAGTAAGCAGTAGCATTTTTCTTACAGTTTAGGTGGTGGAATGTAATGAAAGATTGTATCATGCAGGGACAAAAAAGAGTTGAATTAAAGAGCGTAACTGTAATTCTTACATTTCCCAACATGAGTGCTTGATTTTATGGCTTTCTTTTAATGTAGCTTTTATAAATCATTTTCTTTAAAAATTGGAGGAGAAAAACCCCAGAGCATCATAGTGATACCTGTATGACATAGGCACATTGGGGCTGCAACCTCTAGGTTCCCAATAGAAATCACAGCCAGTTGAAGCAGTGTGTGTTTGCCCGTAGCACTAGCTTATTCTCTGTAGGTGGACCTGCACAAGAACAGGTCTGCTTGGTGGGTTTCAGTGGTAGCGGCAGCCACAGAGGTTTGGGGAGCTTGGGTGTCACTCCAGGACCTGCCACACTCTGTTTTCACATGATGACTCTTCCACCTGCTCCTCTCGAGGATGATCCATTGAACCACAGCACTTCCCTACCTGCCCCAAATCTGTCTCATTCCTTCCATTTCCTTTCTTTTTGTAAAGTTCTTGGAGATCTGCCGATGCAAAATGGTACTGGAGAGGCAGGTGTTCTTCCCAAACACTGCCTGCAAGACAGATCGGAGTAAAGGAAGAATGAACCAGAAACAGGAACAAATCTGCCTCACAGAGTGGCAAGCACCGAGAACAAGTGAAACCAAAGATACAAGATCCATATCCTTCCATTACACCTGTAGAACTGGTAACGAACCCGTTTTTCAGGTCTCGGTAGTTGCAATAGCAGAGGTGCTGAATTTCTGTGTGTCCTTCAGCTGTCCACAACAGAAAATATACTTTATGGCCAATTGCATGTTTTCAGGTTAATCACCAGAAAAGTTCTGGAGCACACTGGCGCCCTCCTGCAAAGATGCTTTTTAATTTTGTCAACACGGTAGGTATCTGATGGCTCTCGGACGCTAAAGGGCCCAGGGCTCCCCTGTGAAGAGGCGAGGGTGTGTGTCTGTACTGGGAGGAAGGACGCAGCCAGTGTTTGGTGAAAGACTTCTTTCACCTGAGCTGCGTGTCTGCTCAGACCCTTACCCAACCTCATCATTGCATCCCACCCTCGTCTCTGCATCCCACCCTCATCTCTGCATCCCACCCTTGTCTGCATCCCACCCTCATCTCTGCATTCTGCCTTCATTCTTGGTCACTGAAGGTTTCCTTTCGCTGAGGGTTTCACCCGAAGCAGTTTTTCCAGACCCAGAACAATCTGCTTGGTTCTCTTTACTTTCACAGCAGGTTTCAAAAGTGCACTAAACTGACAGCACTATTGTGCTGGAAAATGTCTGTACTAAGGCATATAGCACTGCTTTAGCTCGCACTCCCATCTCCTAGAAGCCAGAGTTTTGTTAAAACACACTACTCAAAAAGTGAAGTCTAGAAACATCGTAATACATGGATTTGAATGGAATCTGCATTTTTTCCCATCAGCTGAATTATTTAATACCTGTGGTTATTCAGCAAGGTTGGGAATGAGCTGCTGTGGCAGTAACTTAACGATGACAAGCTCTGCCTGCCAGGCAGTGCTGTTCATAGTAGGTCATTGCTCTCCTCAGTGTCTAAGACAAATATTGGATTCACTGGGGGAATCTTTCAGCAGAAGGATAATATGTTGAAAAGCAGCTCGGTCAAAATTACTTTGCTGTTGAACATTCCCTAGCAGTCACAGAATCTGAAATCTGATTTATTAATTAAATCCTATCAGCACATGCTCTGAAGAAACCAGCATGGCTGAACTATGTCCCTGTTAAGTGAGATGAAAGGACATGACAAAAGTTTGTATAGTATGCCTCAACCCACATTTCCTGTAAAGGATACAGCTTGTTATTTTTCAAAATACGCTGAATATATTTTCTTTATATCTTGGTTTATTATGACCCGTGGGAGCAATTGTAAAACTGAAACATGCAAGAACGAAGGAAAAAAAAAATAACTGGACTACGCAGGAGGAGCTGGCATATTCTGACTGTATTATCTCTCCTATGAAGGAACAGATTGGAAGATATTTGTCCAGTTTTTCTCCAAAAGGGACACATACTTAGAAAGAATCTTTGCTGAAACATTTGTCAAGTATTTTTTCAAATAGGTTTATCGAGCTAAATGACACATAAAGAGAAATAAAGCTATCTTAACATGAACAAAGGAAAATGGAATGAAAAAAACTATGAATTACTAAGAGGTAGCTGAGAGTATCATCCTATGACACTTCTATGGGATTGCTGGAAATAGTGCCTAGTCCCACAGCACGTGACACACATCTTGCAGTCTGCTCTGTGTTGGGTAATTATAATGCACTGAGCCTGTATGTTCAAATTAGTCTGCGATAGGAAAACAATTCCCTGCGCCCCAGCAGTTAATACCATAGCCAGACGTAGGCAGCGTGGTGCCAGTCTCCCTTGCCATCTCTGCTCCTCCAAGACTCCAAGCCCCGGGCATGCACCTCTCTTGTCTTTCACATTTTTTGCTGCTGTTGGGTTGTTGCACCAGTCTCTGCTTCCTCCTGGAGTCTGGGGTCGTCAGTGCTCAGCGCTGCCTCCCCGCCGGGAGCTGGTCCTCACGGCCAGCCCACCGCAGACCCCTAGCCTCCGAAACGCATTTCAGTGTTTCATGTGCTGACATCAAGACACATGGATGGGGGTGGGCTGGTGGTGTCCGAGGGAGCTGAAGTGTTGGCCAAAGCTGCTTTTTCCCCTTGCTGATCTGTACCTCCCTAAATCCCCAGCCTGGCCATGGAGATATCCCCCAGTGTGGAGCAGGCTGTGGGCTGGGGGGACCTCTGCTCTGCTCCAGCCTTGCTGGGAGGGGAGCGCCCATGTCCTCCCATGGCTCCCGGGAACGCTGTTCCCCACACAACCTCACCTTGCCCACTTCCATCTCAGCATCTCCCAGTGCCTTTCCAGTCCCACAGAGCCAGCGGCAGCCTGGCCCCCTGGCCTCCCATGGGCCCCATGCTTGACAGGGGGATTGGAAAGTGCTGCGTACGGAGCAGCAACATGGAGATAGCTGAGTAAATCCCGAAATACTCATTCAGGCACTGGCATCTAATAATATCAGCATTATTTGTTACTGCAGTAGTTTATGGGGTGTTACTGCGGTGCCAGGGTACAGTCTAGCTCGACTTTGACCCAGTCTGCATAGTTACAATGGGATGGGGACTTGTGGGCAGCCTGTTGCTGTCTTTCCTTTGCTGGAGAGCATTTTCTGGGCTGCTCCTACACCTTTTCCCTGACCCTTTTCTGCCACACCAGAAAAAAAAGATGGGCCTTTTTCTGAGTCCTTCTTTCTTAGGCTAAGGCACTGGCTAGGAGCTCTTGGTTGTCTTAGGCTTCAGCTCCACCGCTGTCCCAAGTCACACAGCCTGTGACTTCACACAGCCTGTGTAACGTGGTACTTTGGGCTTATAACATCACTTGCTAAGCCTCTTGATGGCAGAAGGCCCACCTCCGCGTGGTGCCACGCTGCAGTGGTGCCGCTGCAGCCGTGACCCAGCCACTGCTCGCTCGCGTGCCCCCTGGGAAGCACAGTCCTGGTTCTCCTGCTCCTCAGCCCCTCTGTGGGGCAGATGTCTCGTATCCAGAAAGACTCCTGGCATTAAACGTGGACGTGCTTGGTATGACGTTTTGCCAAGAGCAGAATGGGATTTCATATGACAGCTCACCACAGGTGCTTACACACTCTGTTGGACATGAATGCTTGGCTAGACAATAAGTTGTACCTTGGTGTAACTGGCATAAAGCACCGATGTGCCAGCGCCTGCGGGAGCAGATGGCTTGCCTATTTTCCTCCAGAGATTAAGGCTCCGAATCCATGTCACATCCCTTCCCCAGAGTCACAGAAAGCTGCAGAGGAACTGCCTCCTGTCAAATTTCTTCTCCTGCCTGGCAAGACCAGCTCCAAACTCAGCTATTCACATTGCATAGTTTATTTCTGAAAATTTCTGGTCCTCTAGAGTTTAAGACTGAATGCTGAAATTGGGGGAAAAACCCCAAACCATAGCACGTGTGACTAAAACCACAGTGACAATCAGTGGTCCCTGAGAACTGGAGAACCCCTTCCCTGTTAATTGCCAGGGACTTGAATTCAGGCCTCATGGGTGGTGAGGAAGGCAGCTAGCAAGGGGCTGTGTATGGGCAGCCAGAACCACCGAAGCTGGGGAGAACTGTAACACCAGAGCTTTCCTTGAATTTCTGAAATCCAAGCCTGTCTCTCACTCGTTGCAATACAGAAAGGGTGCTGAACGAGCATTTCCAGCTCCAACAGGAATTTTCTCTGCCCTTTTGACAACTACCTGCTGTCTCGCCTCCCCAGCTGCAAAACCGGGAAGAATAGCTCCCTAACTCGGTAGAAAGCTCAGGTTTAAATTTAGTAGCTGCTTTTAGAAAATACTTCAGGATTCTTGGACAGGCGGCTTTGTGTAAGTACTGCTGGCTATCACTGCTGTCTCCTTAGGGATGAGGAAAGGCTGTACCAAATATTCAGGATAAGAATAGCAACAGAGGACTGATACTGCACTTGTGTGCGGGATGGGTGAGATGAATGTCATCTTCCTCTTATTTGCCTTGTAAGTCATCTCTCTCTCTCTGTTTTTTTCTTAGGGGTTTTCATAAGGAGCGGTGATTTTCACCTTATATAAAATGGGCCAAGTATCATCGGGGAGGTCCAGCTATTAAAACAAGCTGGTAAGAGTTTTCATGCCCTTATTTCCTCTTGACAGAAAGGATTTTGGATTTTATGCATAACAAAAGTTTTGTCCACAATGGCAAGAAAATGACTTAGCAATCTTCTCTGTATTTGTTTCTATGGCGTTAGGCAATTTTGTTTTCAGGAAACACTATGCCATCCACATAAACACACCAAATCCCTAGTGGAGAACATCCAAAGAGAAATACAATTTTACCTTAATAAAAAGGTAAGATAAGTTGGCCGTTTGGCAGATCCTTGCCTGGCGGCGCAGGAACGCTGAGGGTGCTTGGAATTCACTCCTATTGTCCCTGGGCTGAATTGCTTTGAAAAAGGTCACATGAGGAGGAAAGGAAGTTTTGACTTTCACATGCCTGTTATTGCTAAGGAAACCACTTCCTTGGTATTCACATATTCAGCATGTCTCCAGTTTTGGCACTCTGACAAATGACATCGTGCTACTGCATCGAGTAACAAAGAAGGGTGGAGAAGGCTGTTCCATAGCTTGACGTGTTTGAAACGCCAGTACAGCTTTTGTAGGGCTGCCAAACTTCAAGTAGGCTCCCTAAGAGTAAGCAGGGCCCTTTGTTAGCTGCAGAGGAGATACCTGGCGCTTAGAAATGTGGAAAAAAGGTTCTGGTCTACATCTCAGCAAGCTCAGGTAGTTTGGAGGTTTCCTGGGTTGTAGCAGTAGCAATAGCAATATTCTTACGCCACTGTAGATATTGGGAGGCCAGTTTTCTACTACAAATACACCTGAATTATTCTGTGTGTAGAATTTATTTCAGCTTTCAAGTACATACTTGTCTTTTCTTCGGCATTCAGATATCAGAAACCAAGTATCCTCAGGTGACATGTGTTGATTTCATTAAAAGCACTTGGATTTGAAGTTTGGGTCCATGGGACTTCTCCCATTTTTCTGACTTCTTACTCAAACAAGGAATTAGAAAGAGCGACAAGCTCTTCTTGGTTAGGACTGAGAATCTCCACCAACGTGGGTTTTTTTTTTGAAGAGAAGCAGCAGAATTTCTTTGAAGTAACGTATTTGCAGATCTCAATCTGACAAGAAGAAAATGTATCATAATTAGGCTTATTTCTACTCTAAGAGAAAAAAAAAAAGTCTAGTATGCTTCAGGCTAGAAGTGGGTTTCACTGTAAATATGCAATAGCTACTGAGATTACCGGGACCAAGCGTGAGGCATGCACAAATCACAGGAACTGAGCAGCTAAAGCCCTGCTCAATTTGCTGAGAGGCTACCGAGCTTTTGATATGTCAAGATCTATTTGTCTAAACGTTATCTGTAAAAACAACATAATGTAGTGAACTGAGTCTGGGACTGCGGAGGCCAGAAATCAATATTCTAATCTTGGCCCTGCCTCAGATGCATTTGGTGGCCCCAGAGAAGTTGTTTAATCTCCCTGCGTGCTTGCCAGAGATAAAACAGTTCAAATATAATAAACTCCACTGAAGAGCTGCGCAGATGAGTTCGCAGCTTCCGTGTGCTTCTCTGAAGACCTGAACTGTGGTATAAATATTACCATTACATGCAGGACTTCTGGAGGTTTGTCCCCAGGAATATATGTGACATGTATCTTTGGATCTGAAATTGCAGGTCTGTTTTCTAGCAGACACCCTCACCCCATGGAACTTCAAGCACAGCCTGGGGACAGCGCAGAAGCCACCAGGGTATCTGCTGAGATGCCATCTTTTTTTTTCCTTCTTTTTTTTTTCTTCTTTTTTTTTTTTCCTTAAATGTGTTAAAACAGAATTATTTAAAAAATGGTTCAGGTGTTTTCTCTCAGAGAGTGTCCTCGTTTTCATTCCGTCTGTGGCAGGAATAGACCATACTTCAACAAAAGTCATTTACTTAATGCAGAAATAACAGAGAGAAGGATCTATGGCCTGTTTGTTTAGGAAGTAAGACTAGATAATAATTGTGATTCCTTCTGGCTTAAAACACTTGAAAACGTGCTGGGTTTCATTTTCCACTCATTTTCCCTAATATCATCATTTCTGAGTGATTATCTCTCTAGAGGCATAGCTGAGCCGCACTCATTCCCACGGATCTCAAAGGGTTACCTGAGGTTAGGCAAAAGATAGGTAAAAACACCCGAGTGAAGCCACAATAACCTTTTTCAGCTTTTAAAAACCAAAACCGACAAAACAAACAAACAAAATCAACCAACCAAATTATCGTCTACAATATAGGAAAGGAGAGAAATACTGGCTGTGTCCCTCTTCCATGCAGCAAATGAGTTCCACGTACAGAGGACGCGAGTACCCACGTCCCACCAAATCATGCCCTTTTCCAGCCCAAAAGAGCAGCAGTTTGTTAGTTATGCTAGAAACTGCCTAGGAGCGGACATTTGGGAATTGCTAAGAAAAAGCAAGGGCTAAACCAATAGGGTCTACATTTACTGGTGTGTGTATTTTACAGTCATTAGTACTTGCAGAAATGAGTCCAGCACCTCTAACGGCCCTGGGTTTTGTCTCCGGTATTAGTCAGCCCTCGTGGTACTGTTGTAACACAGTTGTTACCACAGGCTGTGGCTGGCATGTGGTAGCTACACCTAAACCTAGACAAGGTTTTGGGTACCGTCAGAAAAAGCTGGAAATAGTCGCTGTGTTCAGCGGGGAGGCGGTAGGGAAAGCGGTGCACGGGGGTGAGGCGCTCGCGGCAGCCGGGGTTGCTAAGCAGGCAGCCTGCTATGCCGCTAAGCAGGCAGGACCGGGCAGAGCCATTAAGTCTGGAAGCAGCTGAGTATTTAATAAGCTGCATGCTACCATGCATTTACATAGCTTAAGTTGTAGTAAAGCCCTAGCAGGAAAGGGTCAAAAGTGCAGGGCGGGAGGGCGAAAGCAGACTGCATCGTAACCCCTCCTGTCCTCAGCAGAAAAGGACTTGGGGAAGAACCGCGAGAGAATGAGTCTCACTCCAACCAAGTAGAATTTTAAAGGCCAAAAGGCAAGAAAGTTAAAAATAATTGCAGTTAAAGCACATGTGAGCCAGTCTGGCAAAGCTCATTTACACAAAATCTGCGACCTATCTACGTGCCCCCAATAAACCGAGCGTAAGGAGTGCAGTGAAAAGGAAAATGAGATTCCTCTCCTTCACGGTTTACACGTCTAAAACAAAATGACTCTTTGCTCACCCTGTCTGTGTGATCTTACGATTCTTTTATGTGAATCATTTGACACTTATTTGTTTCCCAGCGTGCTTATTTAACTCTTTCCCTGGGTATCATCTTCACTCTGACACCGCCGGAGACCAGAGTCCTGTCTCGGCAGAGGCTCCCGGCAGCAGGCCTTCCGTCCTCGCTCTTTTCTCCCCCTCTTAGCAAAGGCTGTTTGAATGCTTACAGAGCTGTCGGCTTCGGACAGGCGAGCTCATGACCGATTTCACTTCCCCTAGCGTAATCACGGACTTCAGTGACTGCGCTTTTCATTTATACTGACGTAACAAGATTGAAATCTGTCCCACAGCAAATATTTATCAGAGCGTATCAAAGGAAAAGCAGACCAGAAGAGAAACAAGCAAAACAGCGAGTGCCATTAAACTTTGCCAAGATAGATTTCAAAGTCAATGAAAATCACCCCAGAGACACAGAGCTAAAATGTAGGACAAGTAGAACACTGAGAAAAATAAACCCAAATTTCCGAACACTTATGTCCTACGGAACAATTTTTAATTACTTATAACTTGCAAAGATTAAGAAGGAAAACCCGCACAGAACTAACAATATATGAGCAAAGTCAATGATCACTTTTCTGCTGCTTTTGCTCACATCTTGGCTTTGATACGCCCGCCCATCGCGGCTCCTTGCTTGGGTCAGGGACCCTTTCTACAGAGTAGTAGGAAAGCAACAGTACAACATCCACAACTGGCTTTCTAAATGATATAAAATAATGGGATGCCACGCTTTAATTAGATAATTAAAACTCTGTTGCTGCTTTGCTACCTGCCAAGGACACTCAGTTTCTTGGCAACAGACCTCTCATTTTCCGTCTTTGATATCCAGGTCACAGCCATTTGGATGAGAGGCTCTTTTCCAGCAGCAGTGCAGGGCAGTGGCATGCAACTGCCCGTCCTGCTGTCAGTATCCCCCTGAAGTTCAGCATCTTTCAACTATATTTATAATTATAAAAGCTGTTAAATATTAAAAGCCCTTATAAAGGGTAGTTTCTCAATATTCACAAAGGTCAGGGGACATGTAAGCATATTAAAAACTTAGGTAGCCCTGTGCAACACCAGCAGCTTCTTACATCAGCGGCAACAGTGTCTTGTCCTGTTGCAGCTGAGGAACATGACTGAAAGGGTAAAGAGAGAGAAGGAAAACAACTGTTTCATCCCCAGCTCTCCAGTTTCTTCGAAAGTTAGGTCTACCCCATCCCTGACCGGTCATCCCACCTTACGAGAAAGGGGAACGCTGGCCTAGAGGAGATCTACCTGCTGGCCAGGTTACGTGTGGAAATCACGTATGTTCCTGAGGAGCGTTGGCTCCATCAGCTAGCTGGAAGACAAGCACGTAGCCCTGACCGCCGGTACCAGGGCTTCGCCTGAGCTGCCATCATTTGAACTGCGGAGCAAACTCCACACAGCCTCAGGATTATCAAACGTCATCAATCCAAGTGGCATCAATCCGTATGCAAGGCACAGTTCCTCATTCCCAGCCCTGCTTCAACTGGAAAGGCATAACAACACATGCATGTTTTTGAAAACCAGGTACTTTTTCACAAGACAGGAATATAGAGCACACTACCAAGGAGGAGGTGAGACAGAACAAATCATACAGCTAGTCTGGTGATGAGCAACAGAAGAACATATATAGGATAATATAATAATTGGGGCAATCCCTGGTATCAATACAGGCTGGGGAATGAAGGGATTGAGAGCAGCCCCACAGAGAAGGACTTGGGGGTACTGGTGGATGAAAAGCTGGACATGAGCTGGCAATGTGCTCTCGCAGCCCAGAAAGCCAACCGTATCCTGGGCTGCATCCAAAGCAGCGTGGCCAGCAGGTCGAGGGAGGGGATTCTGCCCCTCTGCTCTGCTCTCATGAGACCCCACCTGGAGTACTGTGTCCAGCTCTGGGGTCCTCAGCACAGGAAGGACATGGACCTGTTGGAGCGGGTCCAGAGGAGGGCCACAAAGATGATCAGAGCAAGGCCTGCTGCAATAGGACAAGGGGTGATGGTTTTAAACTACAGGAGGGTAGATTTAGACTAAACACAAGGAAAAAATTTTTCACAATGAGGGTGGTGAAACCCTGGAACAGGTTGCCCAGAGAGGTGGTAGATGCCCCATCCCTGGAAACATTCAAGGTCAGACTGGACGGGGCTCTGAGCAACCTGATTAGTTGGAGATGTCCCTGCCCATCGCAGGGGGGATGGACTAGATGACCTTTAAAGGTGCCTTCCATCCCAAAGCATTCTATGATTCTGTGATTCGATTCTATGATTCTATGATAATGCTCTTTGCTAAGTACCAGCAATTTATTACATTATATTCCTGAGAACAGCTGAAGTGGATTAACCACAGCAACCATTTACTATTCCTTCTGATGGCCCTGAGATCGTACCTGTACTGCTGCTGTGGGTGATGATACCTTCTGGGCAGGCATGAACTTGTTCAAAGCTAACCAAAAGCCAACTGTCCCGGTTAGGCTACTGCCAAGCCCTAGCCAATAAACCGCCCAGCGGGTGCATTAGCTTATGCTCCCTGCTACGCTAACCATCGTGTGGGTTTTGGTCAACTTGGAGCACGACCAGACCGGACTTGCATCCACTCAGAAAACATAAAAACAGAGCTTGACAAAGACGATACACCAGGCCTTGTGGTAATATCGGGTTAAATTCTGCTCCCTCCAGCTACTTCAAGCAAAGGAATGGTTACTAGGAACATGCCCTCTACAGAGTCTTTAATCTGAAAGAGCAGGTAGAAGACAAGATATTTGCATTCTTCTTGTGTACAGCCTACATCCATGCCTATGTATCACCATTTAGCTCTAAAAAAACATCCTCCAAGTTTGGTTCTTTTTCATTAAAAAAAAAATCATTGAGCAATTTCATGAAAACAGTGCTGCAAAGCAAGATTTGGCAGAACTTGTGGAGATTGCATTTTGTACTGCCTGTCCTGAATTTGATCTTGCACTAGGGACAGGTGAGGTGAACAAAGCAGAACCCTGGCCACAAAAATCTGGATTGCCTTGATATTCTGGCAGCGAACCTAAGACAATACTGCTTTTTTTCCAGAGAACAGTCTGGCCGCTGATCCAGTCCCCTGATAGGACTGGTATCTCACGCACAGAAGGGGAAATGAATTAATTTTTACTCATCTTCTATGCTCTCTCCTGTGGAACAAAGTACGCAAGTACTCCACGGTTATGTTTTGCATGAGCCGTCTACTCTTGAACCATCACTGTCCACATCCAGTCATCTGCAACATCTGATAAACCATGGATTAAAGGAGAGAGCGGGTTAGAGAGCCCTGGCAACCTTACCACTCTGTGTGAGCCAGCTCAATACCATGGCGTATCGTAGCTGGGACACAGGTAGGAGGAGGTTCAAACTATGACTTAAGATTTTTGCTATGTTTATTTGGGTTATCTTGTAAAGGGAACATTCCACAGTATGATGGCATGCAATTGTAACATACAAATCTGTCTGCAGAGGAAACCTGGTCACCAGCTAGAACCCATAAAATGATTACACAGTTTTAACACAAAAAAATATGTAGTTAAGTCAGAAAACAGGAAAAAGAAATTTTGCTCTTTCTTTTAAAATATAAAATCTTAATGAAGAAGCTGTATTAGAGGTAATGCAGAACATGAATTCTTTTTTAAAAAAAGAAAACCTCCCCAGGAAAAAAAAAAAAAAAAAAGAAAACCTCCCCAGGAAACACTTCAGACTTCACACAAGCAGCTTGTTCAGTCAGCTTTATTTGTTTTAGTACAACTTGCTTTTATTGCTTGATTTTAGATAATTATTTTTCCAGTTAATCAACATCTCTGTCTCATGTTTAGACTTAAAAGGTGTCTATCACCTTCATATTCGAGTAGTAAAGAGTGCTGTTTTATTGATATTTATTGAAATCGTGACCTTCTTTATTACTACCCCAGTTACTAAGTCAATAATACCCTTCCTGTTAACTTTTCTCCAGAGTTGGGAAATGTGATGCTTTCTAAGGAGTCCTATTTTATTCCATTCATTGGCATCAGACCTACAATTAAAAAACAATGTTTCAAAGTATGCGTGGATAGTTATTTTCTTTACTTCATTATTATTTCCCCTGACAGTTACCTCAAGCCTGTGCCAATGACAGGTACTTAGCCTTAACTCTTCACTGGTGTTCGGTGGTATTTCACTGACAGTTAGCACTTTGTTATCATGGGATGACTGCTCAAAAGACCCTGGAAAGCGATGCAATTTTCCAGATTCAGTTTTTAATTAATAAGCATTCATCTCTCAAATCATCCTGGCAGCAGTCTCTGAGAATGGGCATGGAAAGGAGCTCCTCTAATACTGAAACACAGGCTCCCTTTAACGTAGGATTAAGACATGCTAACCAAGAAACCTACTGACCATTCTCTTTCTTGTCTAGAAAAGGAGGATCTCCTGACTTCCTGAAGGTATTATTAAACACTACATATATCCATGACTGCTGAAGAACCACGTCCAGATTTCACTTTGACTGTAAATATGGCAATGCCATGAACCAATCAAAAGAGTACAGATCTTTCAGAAAGATGAAATCAACTATCAATTGTCCTCCAGCAAAAATTGGAGATCTTCATTCTTCCTCAGTCGATGTTTCTTCATTCTCAGAATCCCTCACTTTCAGCAGCGAGTGCTTCGTCAACAGATTTTGTATGCCTCTCCCCAGCATAAATCCCATAATGCAGCTTGTCATCCTTTACAGTAGCCCAGGACATCTGCTTGGTGGAGAACCTTGCTGCCCAATCTCCCGAACTGTTAACAACAATGACACCCCCCAAGCCCCCAACTCGCGTCTTCATGTAGTCTAATGCAGTGTCAGCAGCCATCTCTGGTGTCATTCCTGAAACAAAGAACAAGATAACTTCATGGTATGTGTCTGGAAATAAGTTTTAAAATTCCTTTAGAGTTTCACCCCAGCCAAATCTAATTCCTCCTCCAACTAAATCAGCAAGAAATTTCCAGTGTAGCAAAGGAGCTGTTTATAGGAAGGCTCTGGACAGTTGCTAATAGCTGCTATGGTATGGCGCTGCTACAAAGACAAGATTTAAATAGCTTCAGATTGTAATTCAGTTTCAGTGTTTGATATAGGCTAACTCATGAACTCTATGTTCAAGACACGTTTCTTATGCCATCATTTGAAGGGAAAAATGCCAATCTGCAAGCTTTCCATCAAAGGTTTGTAACAAGCTAGGTCTAAAGCATTTACAGTTTGAAAAAAACACATTAAAACAATCCAAAATTTCAGTCATCATCTATGTTCCAAGTCCGCTGGCCACAATGGAGCTCAAAGCACGTATTTCACGTTGTCATAATTTATCAAAAGCAGACATCAGCGTTACTCTTCCTGAAACTTCTGAAAGTATCAGGCAAGATGAGGACTCAATGACTAGACATCAGAGAAAGGACCAGCAAAGCAACTTTATCTTTTCATAGAATCATAGAATTGTTAAGGTTGGAAAAGACCCTTAAGATCATCAAGTCCAACCATTAACCTAGCACTGCCAAGTCCACCACTAACCCATGTCCCTAAGCACCACATTACACTTAATTATCATTACACATCATTACACTTAATTCACATTAACAGGAATATTTTCGAAATAAATCAAAGTTAATGTGTACATCATACACAAAGGCCTGTAATAGTTGCAGAATATTTGTTCACTGCAAGTTTGAATATATATTCAGGAATGCAGTTGGCTCGGCCTAATTGTTCTAAGACATATACCATCAGTAATGTTATGCAGCTCAAGTTGCAGAACAAAAACTGACCTGCATGCCCTCCCTGCAAATTTTGAGTTAAAACCAAACAAAACCAGCAGAGTTAGAATTATTCACAGCACTGGTGACTGACAGGATAAAGCTCCTTTCTCTGACGTTACGGGTGACACTGACTATTCAAGTCAGTGGCACTGACTTCAAAGGGTCAGTATTTCACTGTTTAATTTTTCATCAAGACAACAGCTGCCACCATAAGACAGAGATTCCAACAGCTGTTAAGACTGGCAAAGCAATTCACTCCTGAAATACGAAAGTAAATTTTGCAGAGTTGGTCCAAAAGAAGATATTCACTATGCGAATTACTGAATAGCTGAACAGAATTATGAAAGAGCTCTATAGTTGTTCTTAAATATGCAACTTCAGTTGACCGTTCAAGGACTCAAAAAGTTACAATAACTTGAGGGTTTGTTTTCAGCGCCTTCATGGAAAGGGGCCGGGGGGGCTGTGGGGGAAGTCTATTGCTGACGTATTTTCCTGGCAGCGGAGCTGTACTTCTGGGCAGGATGAATGAAGGTAGAGCAAGCACGGGCAGGGTGAACAAGTGCAAACCAATTAAACACGCACACATGTGGGTTTTCTTTTTTCTTAAAAAAAAAAATTAATTTGAGCCTCATTTGCCTTTCATACTGACTTATCACAAGCCAGGTAACTGCTATCAATGCATAGGTTTTGCAGAGCAGTTAACTTCAAGCCAGAGAAGAAACTGGCTTACACAGTTTAGACTAAATAGATCTTAGAAGGCCATTCACAAATTGAACGTTCAGGGACATAATACAGAGAGTAAGGGGAGATCATAACATGTTAGAGCTTTGGGAAATAACCTGTAGGTTGTATTTTATGCTGAAACATCATATTAGCTAAGAGATTTACAGAGAAATGCACCCATTATAGGCGACTAGCTCTTTAAAGCATAACAAAAATATTCTCAGCTGTTACTTGTCCCTCTACTTACTGCTTCTCCAGTGAAAATGTAAATTGAAAGTTTTTCAACTATTTCCAGTTTGGTTGATCTCAAAGCAAGTTACGTTGCAGTACCCAAAAGCTATGGCTTTCTAAAAATAATGGTGATATCTATATTAATGGTTCTTCAACTGCATGCAATACAAGTATGTTGTCTGGCTATGTTTACAGGCTGTAATATAATCAAGGGTTTAGATGACAGACTAACTCATGAAGGTAAAGCTCCAAAGGGTCATCGCACAGTCAGATTGTATTACAGTCACATAAGACATACCGTGTCAGCTGTTTACCACATACCCACCCAGTCAGTTTAGTACATTTTCCAAAACAAAATGAAAATTTAAATCATTTTTAAGACGTCTTAAAAGCATTTCTGTTGCTATAATCAGAGTTGTTAAAATAAAAACCATCACAGTTTATTAGAAAGGTGATATTCTATGCTTTCTTATTTCAGCTCTGATTATCTATCTCTAGCCCTCCCCTACTGCTTCCTTAAAAATATCTTGCTTTTACTTGTTTTCTATTCCTTTGTTCACAAAATTTTAGTTTAAAATTGCGAAAAATTATTAAATAGAACTTCAGTTAAACAAAGCAGACAATAAGGTCTTTCAATACGCATTGATCTCAAGCATGATTAAGCATCAAGCAGCATAAATATTTCTGTCCACTTAAGGCTATTTTGGCTTCATTAATACTTTAGTACTTTGGTTTGTTTTTAAAGAGAGGTGACCCATCCACATATCCCTGGGAGCAACTCTTCTGACAACCGTTCTAGGATGATAGCACATAAACTGAAACCTGTCATTAGGCAACGTTTCCAATCCTCATTATTTCAGCTTACAAGAAGTTTGGAATATACCTTGCTCCACGTGATAGAGGATCAGTCGGGCTAAGACCACTTTCATAATGCTCTCCCCATGACCTGTGGTTGAAGCGGCACCAGAACGGTTATCGGCATAACCTCCACTTCCTTTTCAGAGCGGGGGGGAGAAAAAAAAAGGCAATATTCTGTAGTACAATTTACAAGCTCTACATTGTTTAAAATAGGTACCGAACATTTCTTCCTAAAAGTCCAGCACTTCTGGGAACAAAGTGTCAGTAACTCAAAGTGTCAGTAACTAACTTCTTTCTCATTTCTGTCTCAGTTTGAAAAATAAAATATATGAAAGAGATCAGCAACAGCTGGATGAAGTCAGTTGCCAAGTTATGAGCTAGACTAGTGAACTGCTTGTGGTACAAGAAGCAGAAGCAGGCCAACACTTTACAGGGATGGGCAAAAATATTTTCCAGAACAGCAGGGGACAGTATACTGAGGATCAGCAAGATAGCAATGCGATGCAGAATGCCAGGTCACACAATGCCACCAACTGAGAAGATATGAAGGAAGATCTCATGAGGACATTGGCGAATTGACCAAAGTTTGAGGGGGACTTATCAGCAAGAGCAAAAGCGGATAAGAGATTTGAAGAGCCTGGGCTCTACAGTGAAGCATCATGAAGCAGCCCTGAAGAATCCTGCAAGTCCTCACCACAAGCAGAGTGTTTCTTCTGGTGCACTCCCCCCCCCCCCCCCTTTTTTTTCCCCTCCCATCCTTGTTTTGCTGGCACATTCCACACCCTGTTCTCCACCAAGATTCCGCTTGCTCAACACCCATGTTCCTAGCACATCTCCTAAGAAAAATTTCCCAGGAGCAGGGGAGGAGCATACCACAGCATTATAAACAAGGTACTGGAGGAGGGGACAGAGGCATAGAAAAGCAATGAGAGTTTCTTTTACTACTGTACTTTATTGATCAGATCAGACCCTTTCAATGGACCCCAATTTACACGTGGAAAAACACTGCCACAATCAGTCTGTCAAAGCCCCTTTTCAAAAGGCTCTAATATTTAAAAGGACAGCTAGCATTTCTGTATCCAATCCTGCAGGTGTCTAGTAAGAGCAAAAGTTGCAAGCAATATGCTCAACAGTGCCCAGTTTCACTTGTCCTTCACAGACCTATGTCCCATACCATAGGAGGCCTGAACATGACCTACATTAAGAGTTTAAGTATTTGCAGTCAGAAGGCTGCAGTCAGAAATGAAGCTGAAAATCATAGCCAAAATGCAGAGGGTACAAAAAAATTAGTATCTTACGGTGCGAGAGAAAGTTAGTATTAGTTTTATAATAATCCTGTACTGCCAACAGCAGTGCTATTTGAGTCTGGAACATGTTTGACTAAAAATAATTATTTTCCAAATCACAGCTGTATGGTAGAGCCCTGAAGCAATCAAATGGCAAGTCTGTCCCAAGGGAGGAACAAGTCTGGGGAAAGGATTTCAAGTGTCTCTTTATACTTGGATAAGAGATCTCTTAAAATATTTCCTTTATTCCACACCGATTCTATTAGGCTCTGAGGCAGTCCTATCAGGGCTCTCTAAGAACAGGAATTTACTCAAAGTTGCCAGTCATTTTACAATTCTGGCTCACTGATATAACAGTAATTACAATTACACTTACTTCCTTAAGTATCAAGAAAGCAGCATCTTAGTACAGAACAGGCTACATTTTTTGACTTAGCCGTAAAGCATGGATATACAAAAGGAGAGCTTTATCAGAATGAACAGAAAGGAAACAGAAAAAAAATGTTAGCGTTCAGGAAAGGACAGAAAAAAAAAATTCCCATCCCCATTTTCCAGACAGAAAAGTGTTGGATGATGAGAATGACAGCACTACACCTCTACTCCCAATCCTTACTTGCAATCTCCACATTCTGTTAAGGAGCTTGAGCTTTGGTACATTTCAGCGTTAGACCTCCATTTCAGATGTGCCAGTATTTATGTTTCATTTCACTAATGAACAGGAGAATGTGTAATACCTTTTTACTTTTTTTTTCTCTTTTTTTCCTTCTTTAAATGATACACCTACAAAAAATGAGAGGCAAGACCCCACACCCCATACCTATGCATGCTGTGTCACCAACACGGCCAATCAGTTTATTAGAGAGTCCTCCAGTGGATGTTGCACAAGCTACGTTTCCTTCACTGTCTATAGCAACAGCACCGACTGTTCCAAGGTCTCTGCCAAGAAAAACAGTTCACAAAATTAGGTTAAATTAAAACATACCTGCCAAAGCATGTAGCATTTATTCATTTATTTTCCAAGTAGCTTTAAAAAAAAAAAAAAAAAGATTACTGCAAAAAAATTACTACTCATCATAAAGCTATTTTTTACCATGCTTCTCATTACAAAAATAACAAGCAATATGCAACAACTCTCATAGCTTTATATTTAATAGAGTAGAAAACACTGAATTTTTTTTATCTCCCCCCCATGACTTGTTTACCTTCATAGCATGGAAACTTCAACCTGGGAAAGAAAAAAAAAACAACACACAAAACAAAAGCACATAGGGCAGAAATATTTCTAGCCATCATAGTTCTGGAGTAGTTTTTTGGCTGTGACACACCTGACACACAATTTTCCCCTAAACAGCGACTCAAAGACACAAGAACTGTCTCCACTCTCTCAACGGGAGGTTAACCGGAATTATTAATGACAATGCACGTAAATGAGCGAATACAGAAAAGGAGACTAATGTTATGAATGCACTGAATCATTTCCTTCCTGATCCTCCTCTTTCCTCTTCCTTATTCCCCTGAACGTTTGAACGCAACAGAAAAAAGGTTATTTATGTGCCTTTCAACCAGTATTGTTCACAACACATCTTTAATACATATTTTTGTCTTTGTACTCTGTAGCTAAGCAATCTTGAGGTTTAAATCACTTGGCCAGTAGAATCTGTTGAAACCACACATCAGCTTAAAAATCTTCATGTGCTGAAGAAAATAGAAGTCTTGACTACTGCTTTATTTCTTCAGCACAAAAAAGTCATATATAATAGGCTGCTTAAATTATATGTGTATTCATACTCAGAAATAAAAGGCTATTGTAACTTACTGTAACAGTTGCTGCACTGAGAAGCAACAGTTTGAGTGTCCACATATTCCTATCTTGGCAATTCATGTAGGAACATAAAACAGTATCTGGCTAGGAGAGAGACACCAAAAAAATCTAAATCCCTCCACACAGGAAAAGAATTTGTAACAACCCTTCAAGGAACTGCCCAAGAGGTGACTGGCACAGGATCACCTTTGGAAGTTGCCTGGCACTGGTGAGGGTCTCTCTATAACACCCCAAAATCTACGATAATTAAGTCAGACAAAGTCTTTGTATGCCATGAAACCCACAGTCAATGTCTCAGAGAACCAACTTCCCGTTCCCTCCTGCTTATGTAAAATATCACACTGTCAGTCCCTACACTTCATTCACAGCAACTCAAAGTTGACTGATGAATCACAGGCCTTACAAACTGCTCTGACATTTATGTGGAGACGGACCTCATCTCAAACTGATATGATGGTGCAGATGGGCTTCCCACCCATCCATCTGTTACAAATGATTTGCTGAAAAGAATATTAGTAAATTCAGTATTCCCTTGCACACTCATGTGGCACCCTTCAACCAACTAAAGTTACATCCTCCTGAGAAATTAAGAAAGGTACATCCAGATGTACATTTTCCTGGGTATGTATTTACCTGAAGCAACTGTGAGAATAATGAAAGTACACAGATCACATACGCAGCAGCTACCTGTTTAGTTACAAGAGCTCAATCAGCGATAAATAACAAAGTGAATGTGTCCAACATACCTCATCTGCAGTAGAGCAAACAGACAACTACACTCTATTTCTTACTGTCCCTTTAAACTTTTTTATTGCTTCAGTGTCATGTTTTCCTTGTTCATCTTCAGAACAAAGGCAAAGAAGATATAAACAATCCGTTGCATAGCTAGTTGACTCAGAAACATTACCAAGGCAGGCAAAAACTGTCTAAGCAGACATATATTATAATCATCTATCATTAGTTAGTGATAGTAGCAAGAATCTCAACAAGTACCTGTAGTATACCAGAGGATGCTATTAGTAGTAATGATTTTGTTCAATCAAGAATTATTCTTATGTACTGCATATACTGGGATGCAGAATGGATCACTTGGAATTGTTCATTCCCTTTTGTCTAAATCTTTCATTATCCAGTATCCATGAAGTTACATGTCCTTTTCTGTCCCCATTCAATTAATAAAGCATCTGCTGTTTTGTCTCTTAGCCCCGCATCAGAAGTAGGGTTTTCTGTCAATTGCTGTCAGGGTTCTTTTAGTTAATACCTCCTCGAGTTACTCTTGCACTGTGATTCACAGAGGGACTAGTAGCCCATCTACTATCTTATGGCCAGACTCAACCCCTTTTCTGTGGGGTTCTCAGGCAAACTCCAGCAATTCTTGACAAGGGTATGGTTAGAATCTTTCGAGTGAGAGACTGAAAATAAAAAAGCCCATGCCTTATTCTCAGCAAAAGGTGTACAAGATGCCATGGTGTATATGCAATGGAATCATAGGCTTTTAACATAAATGAATGCAGGCTTCTAACAGAAGCAGAAGAGAAAGGTCTCTCTTCCGGAGACACCAAACTTTGATTGGAAAGCTGTGAACCCCTGAGGCTTCCAACACTGTTAGGACCAGAGGACTGGAAGTAAAGTACATACCAACCTTCAAATTCCCAGTATGATCTGGTTTTATGTTGCCTCTGCCTAATACTACTTCACCTTCTGCCTGTTTGCCTCAGGCAAATTTCTGCATAATTGCTGTGGACACAACAGGGAAAAAGAACATTCCACATACAACACAGGAACAAACAGGGCTGCATAAAAAAAGACCCGTTTTCAACTTCGTGCTGATGGTTTGGGCACTGGTTGTCAGAAAAAAGAACAGCGTGGCTAAGACAAAAAAAAAAGTCTTGAGCCATTCAGAAATACACAAGCCTTCTATTATCAGATATTCCAGAACAAGGCAATGCTGAAATTGAAGATGCCTAACACTGTTATAAGAAAAAAAAATAATTAAGCAGTTACAAAGAATGAATGGAGACTCAGATGCCATGCCATTCCAACTTATATATTCAGAGGACCAAGTGGCAGTAGGGGCTACACCATCCTCAAAATTCTTCGTAATAAATTATAATACCACACAGTCCTTGGACAGACGATGGATCAAAAGAAAACTTCCGCTGGATACAAGATGAACTATGTCTGAGACCTTATGGTCAAGGAACAACTTCACTTTGTTTATAAGACTGTACTTACACTTTCCTCATGAATTTGTTGTTCCTTCTAGCAATTGACTGAAATTAACATACAGCTTGTAGTTTATAGCCTCATTTAATGGACTTTAATTAACAGGCCCACAGAAGAAATTTCCTCCTTTTGATCTGCAAATTCTTCAGCTCTGCTTCTCTCATTACTACTGTTTCACAGAACAGATGAACAACATGTAAGACAGCATTTATGTAATGTAATACAGTGTTTTCCTATGCCACAACCACTGATGTACAAATGGAAGCTCAAAACAATTTAGTATTTATGCCTAACTCACAGGCATAAAAAACATTTTTGACACCTGATGATTTTCCTTCCTTTCCTGTCCATCTCACTTTCCTCTCTACTTAATATGAGACTTGCTTATTTTTCAAGTGACTTTGGTTTTACTGTTGTGCTGTACCATCCAGTAGCACCTCTTTTCACACCCACCATTACACTGAACTTCTTGGTCAATCTTTTCATTCCTATCTACAATAACCAACAGCCATAATCAGCACTCAGAAGGAGTTACTGGCCAAAATCTGATGTCATTTAACTACCTAATCCAGTTTAAAGACAAATTGGATCATCTACTTAACCAAGATCAGCTTTATTAATTTTTTTTTTTCATGGACTTGTTTTAAAATGTGGACCGGATATTTTTTAAAATCACAGGGCCTCTGTGGAAAAGCTATACAAAGCGATGCCTGCTGTTTGTTAAAGCTGCTCTATGCACTTCTATAACTGGTGGTTTTAAGAGCAATAACAAGTTCTAACTTCGTCCTCCATTAATGCCACAAAACCTATGCTATGTCAAAGTGACCGACAATCTTAAGCATCATCAAGTTTGTTCCAGTCACTTACACTTGAGCAAATTCATTGAAAGCTTCATTTTTCATTACTTTCACTGAGGACATACTGTGAAGACCGTATCAAACCATGTAACGCTCAGAACGGAAGTATGCTCAAGTTTGAATACAGGCCTTCAAGCTTTGGGGTTTTGTTTTGTTTTGTTTTTAACTGACAGCACAAGCTAAATTACCTGAATTTAAAAAGAAAAAAATATTTTACAAAACCCCTACTTCTGAAACTCTTCAGGGTTGGAATCCGGCTCGAGGTTCTTCTTCCATCTGTCCCGGGATCTCTCAGTTATGAGTTTCTCCCCTGGAGTCTCAGGAATACCCATGCCCTGAGCAAACAGGTGTGCACCACGGTCAGTCAGCAGCACGTGCTTCGTCTGCAGAAGACAGACAAGAGATTCACTGACACCTCTTGTACTAAGCAGTTTTACGTAATCACTTCTTATTTTTTTGAAGTACCTGCACAAAGAAAATTCCAAATTTTGTTTTATTTCTAAACTATCTAGATTTCTATGCCTATATCCCATTTCACTAGCTGAAAAAAATCTTTAGCTCTCCAAAACACAGATAAAAACTAGCATCATTAGTAGAAAAGAATTGCATTTCTCTATTTAAAAGAAAAAATGAAAAGAAAAATTCGTAAATTTGCTCTCTTGCTAATTCGCATGCAACTTCTTTGTACTGTTCTCAGTCATCACCAAATCACTACTTAACTAACTGTTTTGTCCAGTTAACTAAGACATCTAGAAGGATTTTACTCTGAAGGAAAGAATGCTAAATAAATTCCTGTTCCGTTTGAAGATATTACGCCTCGTAAAATAACCCAAAACCGTAAATATCATACACTAAAGTGTTTCTTAACATCAGCTGAACCATTTTGTTTTAAATACTTCCTTCAGCTAGCTGCTGCTCTTATAGACCCAGAATTTCAAATTTAAGAACAGAATATTGTTCTCACAGGTTTGACAAAAAAATGCTTGCTGTCTTCTAACAACATTTGCAGGAGCTCTATTTTGATTCCTTTATTTAGCGAAGTACTTAGACCAGATTTTAAGTCAACAGCCTTAGTTAATTCCATGCTCAAAGCCTGTACAGCTTGGTTAATTGCTATTTTAGAGAAACTTGCCAGATAAATGTTTCATTAATCCTTATACTTTAGTAGGAGCTCTAAAATCTGTTTGTTTTTTTTTTTCTTTAAATCTCTGTTCAAAAACAAGCATCAACTTCTTGGACCCCTACATAGCTGTTAATTGTTCATCAGAGCCCGGGAAGGTTTTGGAGGAGCAGTGGTCTGACTATACAGTATGGAGTCATTTCAGAGCACAGCAGCTAACTTCAGGCAAGCTTTTATGTCCGCACAGCAGCACAGCACACAAGTACCAAAAGGCAGAAGGCCAAAAAGTAGAACCATGCGATGCTGGAGGCAGCAGGCCTGCAAAGCCAAGTAGGAGACCTCAGTGCACATACTCTGCTCTCAGCCTGAAGCGAGGACGCCAGAAGTTGGGTATTTCTGTGTCATGCTGCATTCTGTAGGACATTTACAGTCTCAAAGCTTCAGGCTTTAAGATGTTGCAAACCATCGACTGCTGTTGATTTCTAAAGCAATGACAAGCAATCACTACCGTGACCAACCCACAGCACTGCATTGTTTTGAAGGATTCGAGCTGAACCTCCTCCCAAACCACAGATGCTGAGCTCTGCTTCAGCCTATTACAGCCTCTGCACTAACCCCTTCAGCTGCTCACATAAGTAGGAAACGTGACTCCACTTCAGAAAGATTCCTGAACAGTCATTCACACATGTGGTGGCCCTGACATCAAGCATTTTTGAGAATTTAAATATCCTTTTATTGACAAATTAAGTCCTCAATTCATGAGAGTATTGCTTTAGGGAACAAGGGTTACAAGGAAGAAGTCCTCTATATATGTGAAAGAGTGGACAATAGGCTTACATGCTGAGTGATGTTACCAGACAATAAAAGACCTACCTCTTTCTAACAAAGCTGAAGTGTTCTTTGGACTTGAAAGCCAACTTCTTTGTGCAATACTGCCCCCCTCTGCCACTGCCACTAAACCACCAGAGGCACACGATCCAGTAATTCAAATTGGGTTGGTTTGTTTCTTTTTTTTGGGGGGGTGGGGTGGGGGTGTGGGGGTGGGGGTTTTTTGGTTTTATTTTTAGGAAATACATTGAACTTTTCTTTTGACTTTATCTGTATGATAAGGCTGTGTCCTCCATCACTTGCCTTCTTCAGCAATTAAGACTTTATATCATCTTTCAAATAAGTTAAAAAAAAAAGTTCTATTGTAAAAAATGGAAGTTATTTGTTAAAACTTTTTCAAAGGATTCCCTCCCATATGCAGATTCTGATAACGTACCCACCTTCCTGAGCTGCACAAACAAGAAATACTTGCATAGTATCATAGCTTCTATGATAGGTTGTTTTTTGAGGTTTTTTTTGTTTGGTTTTTTTTTTTTTTTTTTTCCCCAGTCCTCACTGAGAAGAAGGTATCTTAAGGAGAACTTGATTTTTCTCTTCAATATATCTTGTCAAAGAGCTGGTAGAATATTGCCAAACAACCCAAAACCACATTTTTCTGTCTCATCTTTCTTCTACAGTTTCATGAATATGTTTGCTAACTTCTTAAGTGCCTAATTTTTCTGGGACACATTTATACAAAAGGACAAAAAAAAAAAAGGGGGGTGAGGGTTTCAGACTTCTTACTAACAAACAACAAATGTTGGCAAGTTTAGTTAATTTCATGGGAAACAGGGAAGAGAAAATCCCCCAAATTTCTGCAGCTGGCCTGAAATTCAGACCATCCCTGTTCTTTATTTAACAATCCTGGCAGTGTGTAGAGCACAGCAAAAATGTGCACCTTTCCCTTGAGAAGTCTATGTTCTAAGCTGAATTCTCCTTTGTCTAATGTAAAAGGCTGGATGATATAAGAGGGGAAAACATATACATGGTTCACATATACCAATGAATCAGTGCTCTAATGTTCATGAGATGCCCATCTAATGAAGTGTTGGAGCTGAGGGGGATTACATGGCCCATTTAAAAAAAAAAAACAACCAACCAACCACAAACATTTCAATGTATCATTCTATTTTTGTTCACTACAAACAGGAATAATTCAATAGGAATTAAACAGCTTTCTCAAGGATTTGTTGAATTAGTTAACATACTAAAAGCCTTCCATCTCTAGAGGCTGCCGTGTTCAATAACATAGTAAATCATGAATGGAAATTATTCTGGTGCCCTCTTTTCTTCTGCCCCATGAATTTGGTCGAGTTTGAGCCCAGCGAGAATGTGACAGCATACAGGATAAATGTGCACAACAACAATCTAGAAGAGCTACTCTGGCCACCAGATGGAGCCCATATTGTTCCATAATAGGAATGGAAATACAGAAAATTACAAGGTGGGGAGGGTTTTTTTTTGTTTGGTTGGTTGGTTTTGGGAGCTGCATATTTCAAAATTCCTTAAGGCAGTGAGGCATCTCAAAACCACTGGGAAAGAAGCATCCTAATGTGCTTAGGACCCCAGGAAAACTACAGTCTTATTACCCATGGGTCACAAAGTTCAAAACATTTTTAATTATGCACAGTAAAACAAAACAAAATACACTCTGAAAAGTACTGTGAAATAGCCTGGGTTGGTGTCCCCAAATTCCTGTCCAAGATGAACAGAAGAGTAACATCATTTGGTGTTCTCATTTACAATACCTGACGGAGAAGAAGCAGAAACTCACCTCAAGGTATATAAAGTAATTTAGGCCAACATTTACATTTGAACTTTGTCATCTACACAGATTTTTTTTAATCTGGGCAAAAAGTAATATACTTTACGACAAAATTTCATGGTTTTAGGGCTGCAGCATTATACTTTGTCCTGTATAGTTAAATTTTATGATTTCCTTTCAAATTTAGCCTCAACATTTTTGAGCACCAGAAGCATCACACGATGACAAGAAAGACCTTATAACAGATGAGAAAGAGAAAGGAGATGTTTTTTGAGAACATAATATTCCAAAGTGTTTTTTAAAAAACAACAACAACAAAAAAACCTAACAGTGTTGTTTTGACTTTATTCTTGTTGACTGAAATGGGATTTTGTCATGGACAAGAAAACAAAAAAAATCAGTAATTCTAGAATGGGCATTCGGTTCATCTGATCTGAACAACGGGCATTAAAAGAAGTTATCTACAGTAAAAAACAAAACAAAACAAAACATAAAAAAACCAACATTCACCCCAACGTGCCAGAAGACGTCTCTCCCCCAACCCTCCACTTACATTCTCAAGTTTTGAAATATTTGGTCTTGTGAAGCTGTCTACCAGCTATACTTATTTATTTGTTCTAGGTAAATGATAGAATAAATCCGATGTGAAGGAATAAAAAGCTTATTCATCATAAGTTTTAACATTGTTTTCTAGTAGACATACATTTTAAAAAGTATTTACATTCAATACTTTAGTGAAAAGTTCCGATTGTAAAAGCAGAAGTATCTTCCAATTAAGAGCAAAAATAAGTCCTACCTTCTTTGGAGGCTGCGGAGGACAAATTACATTTCAATCATCTTTATAGATCACCAAAAGAGGTTTTGTTTCCTCGAAACTCAGTTTGAAAGGTTAAAAAACCATAAATCCTCTTTGTTAGTATGTGTTTTTACAAATATGAACCCTTTTCAACAATGGGGCAGCTGCACTAGCAGGATGAAAAATATAAACTCCAAAGACAGTACAAACTTTTTGATCACTGTCATGGTCTAGTAATGGTAAAACAGATGCACATATCACACAAATGACCTACTCCATCCTGAACCATACCAGTTGCATCATTTGTGAGAAATCAGAGATGTCTGCTGTGGCAGATATTAGAAGGACTTACTTCTTAGTGGAGTAAGGTGGGACCGATTTTACATAGAAGGTCAAATAATAATCATTTTGCTGCCCTGATAAATTTGATTCTCTTGGAAAATCTGTCACCATCACATAGTGCTAATGTTATCTTCCAGCCAATGTTATTCAAGCTAGTCAATGTTATTCCAAGTTACAAAAAGGGCATGAGGGAAGACCCAGGGAACTACAGATCTGTTAGTCTAACCTCAGTTCCTGGAAAAATCACACAGAAGATTATACTGTGTACTACTGAAAGGCATTAAAGAATAATGCAATCATCAGACACAGTCAACATGGGTCCACAAAGGGAGAGTCCTGTTTAACTAATCTGATATCCTTCTGTGGTAAGGTCACCTGCCTAGCGGATGAAGGGAAGGCAGTGGGTGTAGTTTTTCTGGATTTTAGTAAGGCTTTTGATACTGTCCCTCACAGCATCCTTCTGGACAAGTTGTCCAGCTGTGGGATGAGCAGGTTCACAGTGCGTTGGCTGAAGAATTGGCTGAAGGGCAGAGCCCAAAGGGTTGTAGTGAATGGGGCTACATCTGGCTGGCAACCAGTCACCAGGGGTGTTCCTCAGGGTCCAATTCTAGGCCCAGTCCTGTTCAATATATTTATCAGTGATTTGGATGCAGCAGCTGAATGCACCATTAACAAGTTTGCTGATGCTACCAAAGTGGGAGGTGCTGTTGACTCTTCTGAGGGACAAGCAGCCTTGCAGAGGGATCTAGATAGATTGGAGCATTGGGCTATGATTGATGGGATGGAAATGTAACAAGTCACAATGCCAGATTCTGCACCTAGGACGGAGTAACACCAGGCATAAGTATAAACTGGGAGAGGGGTGGCTGGAGAGCAGCCCTGCAGAAAGGGATGTCTGGGGGTGCTAGTCAACAGCAGGCTCAATATATGTCAGCAGTGTGCCCTGGCAGCCAAGAGGGCAAACTGCATCCTGGGGTGCATCAAGCACAGCATAACCAGCCGGTCAAAAGAGGTGACTATCCTGCCGTATTCAGCACTGGTGCGGCCTCACCTGGAGTACGGAGTGCAGTTCTGGGCCCCGCAATTTATGAAGGATGTGAAGGACCTTGAATGTGTTCAGAGGAAGGCAACAAAGCTGGTGAAAGGGCTGGAAGGCATGTCCTATGAGGAACGGCTAAGGACTTTGGGCTCGTGTAGTTTGGAGAAAAGGAGGCTGAGGGGAGACCTCATTGCTCTCTACAGCTTCCTGAGGAGGGGAAGTGGAGAGGGAGGTGCTGAGCTCTTCTCCCTGGTATCCAGTGACAGGATGCATGGGAATGGTTCAAATCTGAGCCAGGGGAGGTTTAGACTGGACATTAGGAAGCATTTCTATACTGAGAGGGTGGTCAAGCACTGGACCAGGCTTCCTAGAGAGGTGGTCAATGCCCCAAGCCTGTCAGTGTTTAAGAGGCATTTGGACAATGCCCTTAATAACATGCTTTAACTTTTAGTCAGCCCTGAATTGGTCATGCAGTTGGACTAGATAATCATTGTAGGTCCCTTCCAACTGAAATAGTCTATTTATTCTCTTCTGCTGCTGGAAGACCACGACTTTGCACTAAGGCTACCATCTGATTAGGTCACAATGAAGAAGGCCACCTAAAAAACCGTAAGACTGTGTTACATGGCTAAATAAGTTATTGGGTCCTTTAATTCAGTTTCAGGTCATTGCAAAGCCAACAGTACGTTACCCAAGTTCAATCTTGCAAGATCAAGCAGAAGACTCAGTGACAGCATAAAAGCTCTTCAAAAAAACAAGTGGACAAAACAACCCCTAAAATCTTGAACGCCAGCTGTGGAGCAACAGAAAATCGACATGTATAGGTCAATTTCTCCTTGAGCTTCCAAATGCACGGCAGAACTTCGAATACTTCCTTAGAATGCTATTTTTAATAAATATCTCTCAAAAACCCTTAAAATAAAAGTTCTTCATGGTCATGACCATAGTTTCCAAACACTACTATCCATTTCTCCCTTCTTTAAAACACTATACAAACATCATCGTTGAGGTGTATCAATATACCGGATGAAGTTCCATGGGAAAAAACATTTCATATTCAAGTACACATTCAGCATACCTTTTCCATGACAAGTCGAGCAAGTTTTATTGGGTTTGCTATACATTTAACTGCAGATACTGCTCCAGAGTCTAAATTTTTTCCATCCATGATAATGGCATCCATTTCTACTTCGCCTTTTTCATTTAGAACAGATCCACAGCCTAAAGACCAAAAGAAAAAAAAAGAAAAAAATCAGGGAGGAAGGCAAAAAGAAGGAAGTCATTAAGAGCTAACCATCAAGTGATTCAATTATTAGATCTCATCACACAAACTTTCTCTTTCCCAGTTTGTTGTCTGGCTTATTGAAAGTATCTCCTGAATACAAAGAAAACAGCAGAAGCACTGCTGAATATAACCACAAAATCCAACCATTAACAGAAGTCTCACAGGGTACAACGTCTACTTTAAGTTTTATTTTTATAAGATGAAAAACACACTTCCAATCCCATCCAAAATGATATACTAGGTACAAAAGTACAACAACAATCATTAACAGAATTCTTTATCACTCAGATCACTTCAAGTGCACAGTTTACAGTTCTTCCAAAGGAGGATACAATGTAACAGAACAAAATAGCGTAGCGTTCAATCCTATCAACAGATTAATGTCACATAGCGTTCCAAGAAACTGCCAAAATTGATGGAGCAGAATAAAAGTGTCCGCTCACTAGTGTAACAAAAGCTTGAAATAACCAGTTCTTCACTACCAAATAAAAACAGCAAATGAAGGAATTAAAAAAAGAAATCAAGTAATAAAATGTTGGGTAGTTATTTTCTTCTATAATTATTGGTGCTTGCACTAACCTAATCGAAAATTAATGAGATACAAAATGAGACAATGCAAATAGGGTTTTTTTAATAATGCCAATAACTGTATCACAGGGGAATAATCAGTTGTAAGTCATGAAGCGCACAAGCCTTGCTAATAAGGATGGAGAAGACTAAACTTAAAAAGAAGTAAAAAAACCCCAAAACAAAACATGGCAGACTTGCGCAGTAGCTCAGGTAGAAAGACTTGAACATTGTACAGAGCTAAAACAGTTTTTTTATTTCTGTTAAACCAACATTAAAGCAGGTCAGAAACCACTGTTAATAACTGTTGACATAAGGCTTCTGTACCAGCGTACTTCAGACCTGAACAGATGAAGTTAAATCCCCTGTTACAGGAAGCAACAAAATCCTGTAATCTTCCTCCTGTAACCTCAAAAACTCCCACTGCCACACACATGCCTGAACTCTGCCCCCATAAAGTTATTTTTTGCCCCTCTCTGACTGCATTAGCTATTCCAGAGTGCAGTCCTGCATCATTCACAACACGCTAATTTCTAGACTACACTGATCTGTGGAGAGCTTTATAGGTAACTTCCTTGTGCCACCCATGCTAACATCATTCTTCCAGCTTCTCCATTATGCTAGGGTAAGGAATAAGTCGTCTTTTTTTTCTTAGATAAGCCCTGCCATACTCTTTTAGCTTCCTTTGACAAGGTAGGCTCTCTAGCTCATGATCACCAAATTCCCACTAGAACTAGGGTACATCCTTCTCAAGTACCAGTGACCAGAACCATGGTTCCAGGGGAAGCTCTACCAGCCCCCTTCATCACTGCACTAATAATATCCTATGTCTACTGGACACCTCTCATGGGATACATACTAGGATTTCCTAACATTTCCTGAGCAAAACACAGTTGCAGACAGATCCTGCAGTCAAAGGCAGCTTCCTACAAAAGCCTCCTTTTACAGCCAGTGAAGAGAGAGAGGTGCCCCCTAAGAACAATTCATCCCACTTGCCTTCGAGAGCTGGATAGCTAGCCTTTCTCATTCCACTGACCACCGTGAAAGCCTGTACACCATGGCAAGGCTAGCTACTAAACTTCAGGTTATTTGAGGTAGGATGAATCCTTCATTCTATGGTTACAGACTCTCTTTTCACCTGCCTTCCAGCACAATGGGTAGGGAAAGTCACAATGTCCATTGGCAGCAGCACTGAAAAAAAAAAAAGTTTGACTCACTTGTGAAGCCAAGGCAAGGAAAAAAACAGACAACAAGACAGAAAATCTAAGGGGACACAAATAACAAATGTGTCTGACATTAGCCAAATCATGGCAGGGGTACTGATAGTAGTACTCCAATTCTCTCTGTCTACAGGTAGATAGTCCTGCAAAGGCTGAGCAGGAAAGAGTGTGCAAGGATCACTATAATGACAGTTCTTATATCTGGAGTATTCACACCAAGCTGGTTAATACTGCGAGTCAAAGAGATCACATGAAGGAAATGTAACCAAGACCACTTCCTCATCACAAGCAGAACTTGATGACTTCATTATACTGCACAAGTCACTAAAATGGTAGTTTTAGACAACAGTATAGCTTCTGAGCCCCTCCACCAAGCCTACATCACGATGCATTTACACAGCACGGCTAAACCCTGTCATTCAAAAAAGGACACAACTTGATCATTATGCCCATTCTTCATTGTGGTCTCTTAGCAATGTCTATGTTTTCCTAGAAAATATTACACTAAAACTGATTTTTCTTTTACAAAGATAAATACCACACGGTGAGTTTTCAACAGCCACTCCAATCAGGCCCTCTTCACATAGCTTTCAGCTCATTTTTGCCAGCTACTGAGAACAGCTGTATCTAATGAACGTTAATACAATTAGATGTATCCGTAAGTGCTCACCAGACTACTTGCCATTTAGATCAGCATAGTCAAACTTGAACAAGGGCTTAAGGCTCAGCTCCAGTTTAAACAAATTTTGCTAAAAAAATGCTCATTTAATATACTACAAATACGGTATAAATATTGTTAGAACAAATTGAAATAAACACCTTTAGACAAAAAATAATTTAACATATATTTAATTAAGGATAAACGTAACCTCAGACCATGTAAATTGTGTCACAAACACATATTGTACTTTGTACATTAAGCAAAATGTAAAGTTATAACTGTATATCAGTCATTGAATATGATAGAGTCTAAGCTCCTATCCTCAAGTGATAGGATCATTTTAGAGGAGTATAGACTGCCCACAGGGGTCAGTTCAATGACAGCATGCTATGGGAGAGCATGGCTCAGAAAAAGCAGTATTAATGACAAGATACCACATAAAGGTTAAAAAAAACCTTGTATGCAAAACACAGAATATTGCTAGTTACTGTGATCCTACTTAGGATAAGTGCCAAAATGCTTCAGACTGTTGTGTACAAGTTAAATAAATGAGCCTAAACAGATCATTATAAAGTAAGCTTTCATCACTGAGAGTCACACTGAGCCCATTTCCCATCTAAATAATTTTGATTAACAGAACCATCAAAACTAGTGTATAAGAAACCAAGAAAGTATGTAATTGTTTACATGGAATGATTAAGAAAGAAATGTAAACAATCATTAAGCTTAAATTTACATTGAAGTTGCTTTCACATTAACATTGGACACCTAATGTCAGGGAGAACATCACTGAAGAGACGCTTCTCAAGAATTAGGATTTTTTCCTGCCCTGAGGTAGCTGGTGTTTTTAAAATAGCAAATCTAAATTCTCTCACCAGAGAGATACTTTGAGACATAACCTAGAAGCATAAAGAGAGCCAAAGGCCAAATAGATACTGATTTACTGACTTGAGCAAAACAAAGTCCTAAAGGCTAGGGACTGATTTAGAGAACAGGTGAAGAAAAGTAAAAGTTAACTGAGAGAATGCCATCCTGATGTTAATTATATAGCAGTACACACCACACCTCTAAGTCCACTTCATGATTTCAGCTTGAATCCTCTAAAAAAAAAGATGTTCAACCCAAGTCAGTAACAAAAGACTGAAAGTTTCGTCTGAAGTAAAAGCTCTCCCTCACTCTCAATTACAAGGTGAGAAGGAACAAGTGAATCTAAGCGTGCACATAACTAATACCTATGTTATCGAAAACACTGAACACTGACACGTCTTTCTTTCCATGTTCATTCCTGACATACCTTGGTGGAGTGGTGAAATCTTTTCACTGAAATTCATCATTTGAGGTCATATGAAGAGGAGAAAAATATTTGACATTAACATTAATTAACATCAATCATTAGGAAATCCAGTTATGGACCCTTACTGTATAAATTCATGACTCATATACCATTACTGCATTACTTCTGTAATATTATTTACAAAAGCACTAATTGCAATCATTAATTAAGAGAAAAAACACCTAAAATCCCCAAGAACAGTATTCCTCTGGCAATAGGTGTAGGTCAAGCGTTAAGCTTACACATTGCTGCAAGCTATGCTCAAGTGCCTTACACATGAACATAAACTAAACATATACTCCATTAAGGAGTCCATGTCTTAAAACTGAAGATGCAGCACAGTAACAGGAGAAGATTTACAGAACTGCAATACTGCAGCACAAGAAGGAAAAGGCAGATATAAAACACTGAAAAATGAGAAAAGAGTAACTCATCTGCCTAAGTGTGCTCACAAGAAACTATGGTACACACTGTGCTATTTTATTACACAGAGAAATAAACTATTTTGTGACACCAGTATTTACTCCACTGCAATGCGCATAATTCAAATGAAATGCAAACCAGCACTTTAAGAAGCATCAGGGTAAAGCATTTGAAATACATGATGATTTGAAACCCACTTAATTCTTGAAAAAAGTTACCTGCGTTAAAATGAGGATCATCTTCCATTGATCGCACTGCCTCCTCAACTGCATCTAAGGCACTGCCTCCCTGTTTCAGGATACCATAACCTCGCAGTGCAGCTCTGACAACACCAGCACGACTTCCCTCTTCTCGTTCTTTAAAGATCCGACCAGCTCCACCATGCACCACGATGACGGGCTTCATCCTGCCAAATTCCTCCCAAGGCTTTCAGCTGTGCACACAGGTTACTTGTAATTAGCCTATTTTGGAAAGAAGAGTCTTGAGCATGTGCTCCCTTCTACATGGAGAGAGCCCTGCAGGTTAGTTAACAGATACGGTCAGTTTGACTGCGACCATTTTACCTTTCAGGAAGCTGAGCGCTCACGCAAAGGAGCTCCTAATTCAAGTCTTGACCAGAGGAGGCCTCTGGCAACTTGGTGCAACTTTGAGGTCAGCCCTGCTTTGAAGGCCCCTTTCAGCCTAAGTTACACTAGGATCTTATGATTTAGCATGAAGCCTCTCTGGCGATACTGCAAGTTACACAGAAAAAAAGCATCTGAGTGACTCTTGATCCTGTTAACTGCTCTTCACATTAGATGGGTAGCCTTATTGTTTAAACACAATAATATAACCAGCAAAACAGAAAAGTGACTGACCCGACCCAAGTTAACAGCTTAACCACCTCTACCACCTGGATTTCACACCTTTGACCTCTTGCAAAACTTTGTACTTTATGCGGGAAAACAAGGCATTCAACAGTGTGCCATTACTGCTGATGGCCTCCTGTGAGCAAACAAGAGTGTTGCTACGCATCCTTGGTGACAGCATTCATATTTTCATTTCCAGAAAAAGGCAAAGGAGAAGCAACCTCATCTCCCACCGCAATCTAGGGCACGTCACAGAGGAAACTCGCCACATGGAAACGGTTTCTCAGGGCCACCTATTTTTGGAGGCTGTGAAGAACGAAATCCAACAGCCTTTCTCTCATCCTGTACGCAAACCGTAGCCCTGGGCTACTGACGGCCGCTCCCTCGCACCCCCGCAGCCTGAGGGGCGGCACTTGCCCTCGGGGCCCGCTTGCCAGGACGGCAGCGGGAACGCACCACATGAAGACCCGGCCGCCGCTGCCCGGGCGTCACGGCCCGCGGTGGGGCAGACCCGCCTCGGTTATCCCCGGGGGTCCCGTAGGGGAGGCCTTTCCATTTTTTATTTCAATCGGCAGCTAGGTGCTTCCCTCCGCGGGGGTCAGGGGAGGAAGACCTCGGCACGGCCTCTCCTCAGCCGCCGATCGAGCCCTGCCGGCCATCGCGGCGGCGCCTCAGGCCGGAGCGAGCCCGGCCCGGCCCCGCGCCCCGCCCGCCCGCTCCCGGCGCCCCCGCGCTCGCTCAGCCTCACCCGCCCTCGCGGAGGGGGAGGGCTCGGGCTCGGCCTCGGCGCCCACCTGCAGCGCCCCGTCGCCACAGCAGCCCCCGGCAGCCGAGCGCGGCGTCCCGGACGCGCTCCCGGCCGGCGGCACGGGGCGGGTCCGGCCGGCCCAGCCGTAGGGGACGGGCACCGCGGCGGCGGGTGGCAGCCGCCCTCAGCAGACATGGCGCTGCCCACGCGCGCTGAGGGGTGCCCACAGTTAAGATGGCGGCCTACTGCCGTTCTCGCCCGGGCGTTCTCCCTCCCGCCACGGCAGGGGCCTGGGCGCCACTGTCTCAGGGCCGGCAGGAGCGTCCCAGCCCCGGGCTGCCTGGCAGGGGCTGCCGCGGCATCGTGCCCTTCTCGGCTCCGTTCGGGGCAGGCAGGGAGCGAGTTCACCGGCAGCACGCACCTGTGGAGGAGTCGAGGCAGTGCCGCCGCTGCTGCTGCCGCTGCGCTGCAATGTAACACCGCCTCATCACCCACCACCGCCCGATTTCCCCTCCAGTTAACTTAGAAATATGGCACCTCTCCCCCAAGTCTGGGGTTGTTTAGTCTGGAGAAGAGGAGGCTGAGGGGAGACCTTACTGTTCTTTACAACTGCCTGAAAGGAGGCTGTAGTGAGGTGGGGGTCAGACTGTTCTGCCAAGTAACAAGCAATAGGACAGGAGGAAACAGCCTCAAGCTGCACCGGGGGAGGTTTAGGTTGGATATTAGGAAAAACTTATTCACCGAAAGGGTAGTCAGGCACTGGAACAGGCTGCCCAGGGAAGTGGTTGAGTCTCCATCCCTGGAGGTATTTAAAAGACAGGTAGACGTGGTGCTTAGGGACATGGTTTAGTGGTGGACTTGGCAGTGGTAGATTAACAGTTGGACTTGACGATCTTAAGGGTCTTTTCCAACCTTAACGATTCTATGACTCTATAAATCGAAACCCAATAGCACATCCCGTGTGCTTGCCCTTCCCCTCTCCTCCTGAGCAGGCCAGGTTACTCCCATTGCCAAAGAGCGTGAGGAGAAGGGGGCTGTGGGCAGCTGGGGCCTGTGGGAGACATCACGCATCCCAGTCTGCCGTCAGGTTGCTACAGGCCCAGTGAGCTGTATGTGGCCGTGCTGATCCCAAATAGACAGCAAAGGCAAGAAATAAACTTGCTATTTGTTATTAATATTTTTTTAAATTATAGGCTGATGGTGCAACAAACAGTTGTTTGCTATAAAAAGAAGTACTAAAAGAAGTTCTTCCTGAAAAGGAAAAATATTTGTAAAATAGAGTTCATTAAAAAATATAAAAAATATAAACAAAAATTTCTCAAAATTTATACAAACTCCACCTGGCAAGCAGCTGGCCTTCTTCATTGACCATTCCTGCTTAGCTCACCACCTCTTCACTTCTTGTTTTTTTCTTCATTTTGTTTCTCTAGGCCGGGTTTCAGGGAGACCTGTGAATGCAGTGGTCATGCAAGGAGTCAGGGTGATGTGGCTGTGCAAAAGGACAAGGATTTATGGCAATGTGCAGTCACTCAATTTAAGATGTTTTGATCCTGAAGGTTGGTTTAAAATGAATTAGTGCAGTTTAATTAAAAGGAAGTACTCTGGATGGTTTTTCATTGTCACTGATAGGATTAACAAAGAGGAATTTAAATTTTGTATGTGGATTATTTCAGAGTACCGCTTGTTTTTATAGAATATTTATCTTGCTTTCAGAGGTAGTGTCAAAACAGGAAACTGATACTAGTTAGAGTAAATAGTTTAGAAGAATTATTTCAATTGTTTGCACAGACAGCTGAACAGTAAATTTATATAGTAACCTTAAGTTGAAATTTTAATATGAGTCTAACGTTACGATTCCACAAAACAAGCGTGTCACTTGATAGAACTGGAATAATCTGTTTCTACATCAGTTTTCTACCTTAAGCCCTCTCCGGCCGCTGCCTTTGCCATTATGGTCAAATCATTTTATGTTCGTTTAAAAATGCTGTAAAGCTTCTCAGAACTTACTGGAAAGTATTAGTTTCATAGTTTTTTAAAATCAACATATTGAATTGCATATCAGGAATCTGTCCTAAAGCTATGTAAACTGCTAGGATAAGTTTTAAATAATCACTGTAGAAACCTATTGATTTCATTCTTGCTGATTTTCTTAAGAGAGCTTTGAATATTACAATTGCCAGAGAAGAAAATTAAAAGATATACAGAATAAATTAGTTCTTTTGCATGTGCAGCTTCGTGGAGATTAGCTTTCCCACTTGTAAACTGAATGTGCTATACTTCAAAGTGGTGGGAATGTGTTACCACAGGTAGGGGCTAGAGGGCTGAAGCGGGGAAGTAAGCAATTTTGCCACATGTGGATAGGGAACATGTGTGTGTGAGAATAGCCTGATAGAGTAGGGACTACTCTGCATCTCAGATGACTAAAATACAACTATAATTGTGCCTTCTATGTTCTCGCCGAACCCATATAATTAAGGGCATGCCCTCCTCCTTCTAGAGAAAGAATTCCCATAGAATCTCCTTGAAAATTTAATTTTAGGAACCAGCAAAGAGACTAAAATATATTGTAAAAGTAACTCTTTTAACGCATATGCATAATAAATCTTTTTTTTTTGTTTTAATTAATGTTTAAGTAGCAGCTTGCCTGTTATCCATAAACTATTTTAAAATCTTCAAAACATGATGTAGAACAGAAAGCATTGTTCTGTGTTTTATTACTTGGATTGTAGGAGCATGCAGAGTTGATCAAGGCTAAGGCTGCTTGAGCAAGTGTCATAATCATGCAGAAACACAATACTAATTCAAAAAGTCTGCAAACTTGGATCTTTTTATATTAGGCAGAACTGTCATATGGAGATCACTGCGGCATTAGGATGCTCAGGTCATGCTCTGCAAAAACTTATGCATGTTGAATAACTTCGTTCACATGCACAATTCGATTAAGTCTGTAAACCACTTCTTATCATAGTCTTATTGCAAAGAGTATGCTACCAGTTAGAGAAGCTGGAGAAACCAGTTCCTCTGAGAATCAGTTTAATTTTTTTATGTAAATTGCAATATTTCTTAAACTTACTTTCAGATCAGATCAGCAGTGAAATGTGCAGCGGTAAGACAGAAAATGGTATATGTGGTATTCATTAAAATACAAATGTGATCAACTCAAATTCATTAATGAGTTGTATGTTGAATAGTTCAGCTGGAAATATTTTCTTGGGTGGAGGGGCTAGAATCACCAATGGCAATGATGTTTTCTCCCCTTCTGCCCAGAAGTGAGATTAAATTGGAGATGGGTTCATTTTCCTGCTTTGAGGAGATTTTTAACACTGGAACTCAGATGTCCTTCACGTAGCAGATTGTCCCCAACAGGAAGTTAACAGCATCTTATTGCTCCCGGAATTTAAGTATTTCGTACGCAGTGGGATGGTCCTACCAGAGAGACAGAAGTAGGTGGCTCTCTGAGAAACCTATGTGCTGGGGGAGAAGGCAGAGCGGCAATACGATGCAGAACTGGGAAGTCCCAGTTCACATCCTAGTTTTGAATCGAGCACAGAGTGGGTTTGACCAGTTTTCAAAGCTAAAGTTTAAAAATGGTGCTGAGTGGTTCCTGTCTCTGTGTCAGGTGTATTTACTGAGAACTTAGCAGTATTCATCAGCCCTGTGCTCTGCTGAAGGTGCATTCGAGGTGAGGGTCCTAAGCACAGGGCCATCAAACTGCAACATGGATGACTGCCAGAGACTAAAATTAGAACTTGTTGTTTTCCTTTTCTTCCTGTTATTATAAGAGCCCTGGAACCATGTTGCATTTTTGTCACTGCATGTCTGAAAAAACATGTTCATCTATCACCTCTGTGCTTTTGAAGTCCCTCCCACAGCCTGTGAAGTCTATAAATCCCAGCCTGCTCCATTCTAATCACTTTAACTTCAAAGAAGGCAGATCAAGTTAATTTTTTTGGAGATTATTTTCAATTCTCTGTTTATTCCAAGCTTTACATTCCCTCTGTAAAACTCTTTCAGACATTCTTGTTTTGGCTAATCTGCAGAGTACGTATGTGCAGCATGTTGGAAAACCTGTCTGTATGTCTGACAGAAGCTTACAGCTTCCCAGCAAGTGCAGGGGACTTGTGGATTAATCCGTTCAGAGAAGATGGCACCCTCAGAGCTGGGAAGTCGTACTTGCTTTGGCTCAACCCCACGCCCCTTGCTAAAAACACTTGCAAACTCCAGAGCTATCACAACAATTGCAGGCACTTAAACGCCCAAGATTTAGGAAGTATTTCTCTTACATGCCGCTCACGTTTATTTTGTCTTTAAATTTTGATTACATTAGGAAAAATGCAGTTCTCTTTGTTCTTAATGATATACAATTAACACGCAAAAGGCTATAATTAAAACAGAGATTTTAGCTTAGCCCATGTTTTAGGCAAAACCATCATTACTTTTTAAAAATACATTAGAACATGTTTGCTTAAATATTGCTTGAGATAAGGCCTCAAACTTACAAACACTCCAGGAATTTCCAGGGAAATTTATAATACACCTTAGCAGTAACTAAGGCTCAGTTCTAAGTGTTTTGTCATGTGTGTAATCTTACTGAAGGCGATAGAAGTTTCCACAATAAAGATTTTAGGCTTCCTTGTCAATATATAGAACGCCTTGGGGAGAAAGGTTAGCACAAAATAGTTCAAAATAATTCATAGAGGATTTTAATGTCTCCCAGTTGGAGCAGAATGAAAATTAATAAAATGACAAATGAAAATCTGTCAAAGTTCTTTCTTTCTCTGCAACTTCTTGTCACTCAAATGTATTGACGTGTAGCGACCCTAAATGCAGTGTATCACAGAATGCAGGAAATGAAAAAGCATCAGCACGGCAGGTACATACCAAGCGTATGTATGATACTTGAGAGATACTTGAGATACTCTTTGTATTTGAGAGATGAAATAGGAATAAAATGAAACTAAGTTGGGGCACAGTCACGGAATTAAAATAATTTTTAGTAACTTCAAGGCTATATCAAGTTGCCAGGCATTGGAGAGAATCATGGGGCTCCTGTATCGGATCGAAGATTCCCTCTCATGATTTGAAATGGGGTTCAAATCATAAAAACTTAGTACATGCAGCTCCAGGGGGTCATCATCATTACCTGCTGTTGACCATGTGGAGGTGGTTTAATTTTGCAGAAAGGTGAGTAGGGAAAAATTAAGCTTTAGAAGTTTGCTAGGCGTAAGTGCGTTACGTTGCAGGTATGCTTATATATAGCAGTTACTCTGTTACCAGGAGGATTGTAATGACCGTGTGTGTGGCCATTAGAAAGGAAAGTAAAGGCATGATAGTTTTGCTTAGTTCAAATGTTTGGTGTATTTGTTAGAATTATTTTTGTGTGTAATGAAGTACAAAGCTGAGACATAACAGTAGCAGAACCATGAAAATTTAAGTGATGAAGTTAGTTTGATGAAAATTATTTATGTAGCCAATAAAAGTACATCCTACTGTAGTAATTAGTGTTAAGAAATGCTTAGAAAAAATGTATGCAATGTACATAAAACAAGATACAAAGGCCATGTTTAGAAAGGTGATTCTTCAGAGTTTTTCCTCAATTTCTTTCTTAAGAAAATTTCATTTTTTTCCATACGCCTTTGCTGCTGCCAGGCTGTTTTTGAGCCAACATCTGGTTTTGTTTTTTAATAATAAGGAATTGCTTTTCTCCCTCTTCATTCCCACCTAAGTATAAACTAATCCAGTATCTGTAATACTGTAATAATAATTAATCAAAAATTAAGCTGGAAAAACTTACAGTTAAGACATCGTTGTGTTTGTAGTTTTTAATGTGGAGAATAACTACAGGAGAAACATCAAGAACTAAGGGGTTTTATTTTGAAAACTTGACCTTTTATTTGTCTTCTGTCCCTGAGTCAGAACCCCAATTTTAGTGAAGTAACTAAAGACCATGTTGTTGCATATCAATTTAAAAGTCTGAATTAAGGTGGGATTTTTTAAGATGTTGACCAAATTATTTATAAAATGCAAGAATACTACCCAAAGTAGGCCATGAATAGTACGCTAACAGAAAATTCTCCAGTATAAATCAAAGAAGTCAGTCATAAGGCTGGTGGCAGGGAAAACAAATCAAGCAGGGAAAAGAGAAAAGGTATATTTTAAAATGAGAATGCTAAATGAGACAGCTAATTGATGTCTGCCTCGTAGGCATAGATCTATTATAGAAAGAATTGATGTCAGATTGCTCTAAGACGATGCTATAAATGCAGTGTAGCAGGTGGTGAGATTTGTGGGAGATCTTGGGGTAAGCCATGCAAGGATTCTGGAAACGACAACCACTTCTAAATTGATGGTGATATGAGTGGGGAACCAGTGGAACTGGTTGAAAATGGGAGCAGTATGGTGACTTTCTCCTCAAGCATGGGAATGAAAGCAGTGATGTTCACTCCCAACTGCAGTACAGAAAGTGATCATTTCATGAGAGCTTGGAGAAGAATTCAAGACCGGAGGTACAGAGACTTCCGTAGTGTCACTTGGGCTGATCATAGGTGGAGAATATTGTTCATTTCGGTACCATTATCTGGGAAGCTTCCTGAAGCTGCTGAAAACAGCAGACTTCATTTGCCTTCTAGTAAGCAAAAATGCAGCTTACGCATGCATGCTGGGCTGCTAGATGCCTGCAAAACTAGATGTCTTCCTGAAGGTTTGATCACGTTGCTGGTGCTAGCAAATTTCTAAATAAGCTCATATGAAAAGAAAACTCAGGATTAAGTGTTATTCTAAAGTTACAGGAGGCAATTCATGAACTGACCTTTAAGGAAAGATATATGAATGGGAGGGGTTTCACAGTGTATTTTACCGAAGAGACTAATGCTATTGCAGTACTAACAACACAGGAACAAACAAATGAACAAATATCATTGGGACTGGTTTAAGATGAGTATCAAGTGTAGAAAAGAGCATTACTAAGGATCAAAATGTTGGTAGAATTCTACTATTTTCAGCACTGAAATATACGTTAAGGAATGAGGCGAACACAAACATACCTTGTATTAAAGCTTCGTTTTGCTGCATTTGGGTGGAGTTGTAAACTGCAAATCAATTCTTTTATGAACCACAAATTCTGCTTTTTCTTTACTTCATACACTTGTGAACAGCCTCTGATATTATCTGATAAACCCCTATTTTAATATTATTTCATAATGTAGTATAAATTTAAAATGTTATTGAGGAAACTTTGAAATAAATCATTACGCATACCTTTACATTCAGTAGCCACCTTCAGTTGGGTATTAATTGGCACAATATGAAACAGATCTGTTAAGGGCATTCACGTGTTGAAGCTATATGGAGGGTTTTGCTGGGCTATGCAGGAAAGAAAGATTATTTCTTCATCCAAATGTTTGCACATCTAATAAACAACTTACCTGGCATGTATGTTCATGAAAACAGCAAAACTTTGGAGATTACCAGATGATATTTTTTCAAGGGCAAGGTTTCAACATGAAGCTAAAAACTTTGTTCTGAGTATGGCATGCGTCCAGAGAATGGGGATAGGCTTTGTGATCGATGTGCTGAGGCAAGGCCAAACAAAACAGCTCTAATTTTGGATATCGGATGGTTTCTAGTGTTATAGGTAAGGAGAGGAGACTCTTATGAAATGCGGCCTTCTACAACTACTGGATGTTTCATACAGGGGAGCTGAATTCAGACCAGTATATGGACAGGATGAGGTTTGTGGCATGGACCTAAGGTAGCACACTGGTGAGCCTTGAGAGTGCATGGGAGTCTCTGTAATGGTGATGGAGGTTGTCTTCCTTCTTTAAGACGCCATGGGTAATGTGTGATCTCTGTTTTTGTAACTAAGCTTTTGTTTAGTAACACAAAGTTGTCTCCTGCCGTCATCAGTAAGACATCGGCAATTCCAAGACAACTGCCATCCCTGCCCTTTTTCTTTTCTTTCTTCCACCTTTTTCATCTTTCTCTCACCTCCCTTCCCTCCCCTTCCGAGTTTCCTTTTTTGTACAGTGGGCTTCGTGAAAAAACTGGCAACGCAGAATTAGTATTTCAAGTTGATGGAAAATTCAAGAACATAAGATAGTACCAGTTTCATCATATTTGGTAAGCTATTTCTGCAGAGGAACTCCTTAGACAAACGCTACTGAAGACAGAATTTGAAGGAAAAGTAGTTAACATCTGGACATCAGTATCCCTAAAATTTGGGGGGCATGTAGTTAGATTTATTATCTTTCTGCTGTTTTTGTTCCTTCTCTAGCTTTTGTATTTTTAAAGAAAGTACTTCAAAGCCATTTTTTCATAAGTCATTGGAAGTTCCATTTTTTCCCCACTTCCAAAAACATAAAGGTTTTTATGGTTACAATATTGTGGATGAATGATGTCTATAACCAGAAGAAATGCTTCAAAGCAGGTTGAAAGGAGGACGCTAGGCTTTCTGAAATGCTCTCTGATTGAATATGAGATATGGGAGCATCCAACTTGTTTTAACAATGAAAACTCTTTTTTTTTTTTTCCCCTGTGTAAAAATAGATCACACTGCAGTGACCCCAGAGGGAGAGAAAGAATGACAAAGATGTGTGTTTCTCTAAAACTCCTGACTATATTGTTACAATCTCTGTCAAAGGATGACAAATCCGAATTGTACTGCTTCCTGTGTTCTTTGAATTAGAGCTTGGTGTGTGCTACGCTATTTTGACCTCTTCAAAATTTTGTAATTTAATTAGCAGATTTCTTTTTCCCTATCCAGCCCATTTTGAAGGGGAAAAAAGAATAGACGTATACCACTGTGATAACACTTCATTCTTTTCTGAGTCTAATTGCATATTTTGAATGCAATTTGTATGAAAGCATTCTTGTATGAATTTAAATCAGGAGGATGTAAAAACAATAAGCAGCATTAACCAACGGGGATTAAAGACTACCTGAACTGGCTAGAAAAAATTTACTCCCCAGTCACTAATTTATGGGCTTGGTGCTTGCCAGGGTATTTGCCCAGCTGCACCTGCCTTATCAATGTGTTCAAATGTGAACTGGTTAGCACAAAAAGTTGGCAGAGGAATAGGAAATTTTTCACCTCAAGGTCAGAAACAAGGCAGGCTGATACTGATTTAATGCTGTTATGGTCTGGTAGTGCAGCATGGACGTGTCTCTATGTTGCCATCAGTTGACACGTGTCTACATTCGAAGAAACACTCTTCCCTAACTGACATCCTTTTTGCAAGAACACTAAGTAGCAGGCACCTGCCTTAGCTGGCAAAAAGTTAGGTGTCTTGGCTAAGCTAAGTTGTCTAGGCTTCCTCCGTAAGCCGTGGGGAGAGGGATTTTCAGAGTGATTCATACTGTTCTAAGATACGTGTCTAAAATAGATGAGGTGACTCATCCTCTGGAAGTACCTGCCACTCTACTGACGACAGAGGGAGACCTAGATGACTAACTTACCCTAGATAGCTAAATTCTGGACTGGTAAGTAATGTGAGAGAGAGCTCAGCACCAATGTCTTTCTTTTAATGAAAAGAGGCTCAAGTACGCAGTCATTATGAAAAAGCCTGTAAGACCATTGGTCATGCAGTATATGCTGAAAAAGAGGTGGACCTGCATTGCTGTATCTTTCATAAATATATTGATTTTATGTTTTGCTAAATTAATCTACATCAAGGTGAGGAGAAGAAGATGTTTCTTCACCTTAAAAATCCAATGGAAAGGCATAAGTGTTATTTACATTACACAGACATATGAAGCAATGGGCATGATCTTTATTCTGCGTCAGTTTCCATTATTGAAATTGTTTTGTATTGAAATTGCTTTGTATTTATACCGGTGGAACTGGATGTGAAATCCGTTACGCTTGGTATTTATATACTGTTGTGGTTTAACCCCAGCCAGCAACTAAGCACCACGCAGCCGCTCGCTCACTCCCCACCAGTGGGATGGGGGAGAGAATCAGAAGGGTAAAAGGGAGAAAACTCGTGGGTTGAGATAAGAACCGTTTAATAATTGAAGTAAAATAAGTTAGAACAGTTAAATAAGCAAAGCAAAAAGCGTGCACGCAAACAAAGCAAAGCAAGGAATTCATTCACTGCTTCCCATGGGCAGGCAGGTGTTCAGCCATCTCCAGGAAAGCAGGGCTCCATCACACGTAATGGTTACTTGGGAAGACAAACGCCATCACACCCAATGTCCCCCTCCTTCCTTCTTCTTCCCCCAGCTTATATACTGAGCATGATGCCATACGGTATGGAATAGCCCTTTGGCCAGTCTGGATCAGCTGTCCTGGCTGTGCCCCCTCCCAGCTTCTTGTGCACCCGGCAGAGCAGGGGAAGCTGAAAAATCCTTGACCAGTGTGAGCACCACTTAGCAACTATTTAGCAACACTAAGCACTACTTAGCAAGAACCAAAGCATCAGTGTATCATCGACATTGTTCTCATCTTAAACCCCAAACACAGCCCCATACCGGCTACCAAGACGAAAATTAACTCTATCCCAGCTGAAACCAGGACATATACTAAAAGGTTGTTAGCGTGTATCTGCTTAAGTCCAACATGGACTTTAAAGATCTCCAGTCTGCAGGGGAACGTACATGACATTAACTTCAGTGTCAGCTGGTTACTGCTTCAGGTGCACTTTTTTGCAGAACTTACAAAAATTAAGCTTTAAACTCATTAATATTTAATTAAAACCCATCATGTGGCCATTTTGAAAATTATGAGGTCTCAGTGAATATTCAGGAAGTATTCACAACATCTGATTTTAGATCGCAAATTAGGTTTCTAAACAAGGAGTCTAGGCACCTTCTGTAATCAGTGGAGAAGAGTCGGCACCTCCAGGGAACAATTCCGAGCAACTAAGGTAAGCAGGAAGGTAGTGCTCTGGTTGCCCTCCAGGGGACTTACACTGCTGCCTAGCTTGAATCCTCTGAAATAACCTAGCTTGAATGCTCTGAAACTACCAATCTCTGGGATACTTCGCCCTCTGTATCTCCTGTGGAGGAAGCCGACCCTGGTTTTGTCGGCTGTCGGAGACAACAAGCGGGCAACACGAGTAGTTGCCTTCTTGTTTCCTATCATCATTTTTAGGTCCGCAATACATTGTCAACTCAGAGCGGAGTATTTTTCTGAATATATTGAAACTATATTTCTGAATCTCAGGCTTAGCTTGCATTAAAAGTGGCTGCTGCATAGTTAACGTATGTAGTATGCTTAGTAATGTTAATGTAGTAGTATGTAACGTAATGCAGTAGTAGCAGTATGTATGTAATGCAACATAGGTAGTATGCTCAGTTTTAAACTTTTTTTCTCTTGTAACTTAATTGACTGAGGACCCCCCACATGCTTGGGATGATAGTCAGCAAAATGCATTTGGTTTTCTCAGAAAGTTTGCCTTCGTTTTGTGTGCTCTGTAGTTGAATCATAAACAATTCTCATCTCTCCTGTGTCTGCAAAGCCTTGAGCACCAAGCTGCTGTCTGGCACGGACACCGTAAGGCCTCCTTCATTTACGACTGCGTTGAGAGTGTTAGAATGCAATGCTTTGGATCAAACAGCCCGATGAATTTTTGTATTCTCCTGTTGGTCAACAGCTGCTTTACCTAAAGCACTACACTCCTACTATAGCTTTGGAAGTACAATAAGTGGTTATATATTGCTTTACGCAGATTGTACAGAGCTTAGAAATTCAGGGAGTTGAACCGATTTGCTACAGTTTGAAAAATTATCTACAGAGTTTAGGAACGTATTGACATGGTAAATTGAGACCCATGGATTTTCCTTTCCTTTAATATGGAAGTCCAAGTTTATAGGTAAAGCACAAAATCAGGGAAGGGTGAAGAGAAGTCACAGAACAAAGACCAGCCTTGATCAATCTTCATTGCACACAGAGAGAAAACAGGACAATAGAGGATATTACGTTATCGCCTGGGGGAGGAGGAGTTTCCAGACTTTCAGGGAGAAAAGGAGGCATGTTAGAAAAGACAAAGGACCACTGTCAGTGCTGTACACCAGGCCGTGTCTTACAGTGAAGGAGTGTAGATGACAACATTACTTTAATATGGTAACCATAAGAAATACTGAATGCATTCACCGAAGACAATAAACAACCTTCAATCTGTTGGATAAGTTCAAATTCTACTCTTTGGTAATTCTTGTTTTAAAGACAAAGGAAGGTGAAATTGCAAAGGACACAAGGGTGTATCCAGGGGAACAAGAACATCATTTATAGTCGCCAGAGTTGTTTGATGAGGCTCACTTGCTAGATACCTGATAACAAGGAAGACCAATCTGTCACTGTATGGTTCCATAAAGAAGATTTGTCTATAACAGGGAGCATTAAACAGGGTAATGGAAATTACTTGAGCAGCTACTGAATTAATTTTCATTTTAAACATACTCTTATTTAAAGATAACAACCGGCTGGACAGCATGGCAAGTTTTGGATCTGAGTGCATCTGTTAAAAGACTATGAGAAGTTTGCTGGTTTTGAATATAAACCTGACTGTGTTGTCAGCTAACATCTCCCTTACCTAGGGCAAAACGTTAAGTGATGCATAATACAGGTGGGACTCTGTTGAGGACTCCTGAAATCATTACCTCATACAAACTGCTATTATTTAATAGAGAAATGTAATTGTTTCTCCAGAGGGTGATGAATGTGATTCATTATATTTGATCTTTTTCGTACCAGAAGAATACTGCTGTTGCTAGCTCAGAAGACTTTTTGGCAAATCAAAAGGAGCCTGCTAGTTTGGAGCATTTCTCTGTCAGTTTGAAATCCCCAAGCTGTAGCTTCAAGCTCGGCAGTGAGTGCTCTGCAGTAGTACCAAGAGAGCTGAAATAATCAACAATGGAAACCTTTTATCTCATGTCTGAAATCCATAGATAGAAAGAGAATGTATATATAAATATTTCTCTTTAATATTTCACATTGTGCTTCCAGTTAAGAAGTTTAAAGTTCTTTCATTGAGAGTGGACATAAGCCAAACCAAGCCACAGGATTAATTATAAATAATTTACATGAAATCCCTCTACTAAGATATCCCGCAATTTCATAAAGAATGAACACATGTTCTGAGAATACATAAGGATTGCTAAAATTAGCTTGCCTGGGAACAGCTAACATGCCTGGGAACAACACATGAAGCTGCTGTTGCCATTTTTCTGACATAGCTGATCATGTTGCTCACTGTTCACAACAACTAAATGCTCTTTTTCTGCCTTTTTTTTTTTTTTCTTTTTCTTAGAACTGCTTCCAGATTAAGAAAAAAAAGTCTGCTAAAAATTCTGAACAATGTTGACTGGTAAAGGCTGTAGAACAACTATTGCTGCAATAAACAGGATTAGTTTTGGATTACTTTCTCTACAAAGACTCTGCAGCAGTGCCTTACTCCTCCTTGCTGAGAAACGTCAACCCTTTCAGGTCTCCATGGTTATCTTACAGAATGAAAAGTAAAAGCATTCTGGGATGATTATATAAAAACTTGTAAAGGGTAAGTGCAAACTAAAAAACAGTGTTTGAGGACTAAACAGCGCCTTTTGAGATGGCTGAGTCTGTGTGTGTGTGTGTGTATGGCTGGAGAGATGAATAGGAGCCTTAAACTGTGCAGCATAGGATGGACCTTGGCTTGGGGAAGGTACAGAACAGGCCTCGGTGATTTGTTAGTGTGTCTTTTGAACGTGTACCTACCAATCTGATTAAAGCAACAAGAAATGATAATTAGCTGGACTGTATCTGGAAACTACACCAGCGGCTTAATTATTAAATTTAAACATCAGTAAAGTAGAAAATATTCAATATTCCTAAAACACCTGTACAAAAGAGATTTAAGAACATAGTTAGGGCTAGGCTTGCATATGGATCTGCATACCGTTAAAGCTGGGGAAGTGTGGATTTCTGCCATGTTCTGGAAATGTAAGACACATAAATTAGAATTGCTTAGGGATAGTGTTGCTTACATGGATCGCTCCTCCGCTGTTTTTGATTTATGAATAAATGTGGTTGGTGTGACTACTCTTGTCTCACAGTGATCTCAAACAGCAGAAAATATCCTGTATGCAATGGCTTGCAGATATATAATATCCATAAGCTATGTTTCTCAATATTGATTACAGGTATTTTATGTTTACAGACAATTCAAAGCCGGGAGGACTGAAATACACTTGAGAGGTTTAATATTGACGTGGAGAAATAGTCTGAGAAAATCGGGATGCAGTTCAGGGACAAATTCAAAGTACTGCTCTATTTGGATGGTATTTCTTATCTAAAATGTGGTATGAGGAATGGATAGTGGTACTTAGGTTAAGCATGAGTCAACAGTGTTGTGTTACTATAAAAAAGTAAACATGCTGTGGAGACATGACAAATATCAAATATTTAAAAGAATTGAAAGTAGAAAGAGAGTAACCTGTCCTGTGGGCTAATGGGAGTAGGAAATATAAAATGGGCTTAAATCATAGGAAAATTTCAGGCTAAATGTTATCATTACATTATTTTTGCTAGGCATATTGAAAGCACTGGGACTGTGCAGGCTTCTCTGCCTGCTTGTTTATGAGCTGGTCAGACAAATATCTGTCAGATATAATAGATACTGCCTTGGGACTAGATACATCTTTTGGTTCCTACCAGCTCTGGACTCTATTATTCAATATGGTAATAAAACTTCCCAAGTAGTTTCATGCAAATATGCATAAAGATACAATTCAAAGGGAGTACAAAGCCTTCGACACTAAGCACTGCATGAGATATGCAATTTTCCTCCAACATAAAATCTACTTCTGTTTTCGGTGAAGTAAATAGTCAAGCTTCTAATTTAGCTTTGATTTCATATTGTCATCTCAGTGTCACTCCGTCTTCACAATATCTCATCCAACCCACAGCTCCCTGTATCAGAATAATACCTTTGCCACCTTCCTCCTCCTCGGTAGGTTGGACAACACAGAAAAGGAAACAGAAACCGCCATGGACAGCAAACTCAGTTCCAGTTGACAATATGATGCTGCTGTTGAAAAGGCAAAGCTTATTCTGTGGTGTATTAAATAAACATCATATGTAAAGCCCTGGAGGCAACTGATCTACCCTACTTGGCATCAGCTGGGCTGATGGGCAACACACCATTAGAGAGAATCCAGAGGACCACAATAAATGTAAACATTTTAGAAAATACGACAAAAAAGCAGGAGCTGTCACTTGAGCAAGAAGACAGCAATTTCATTTTTTATCAAAACCTACATTCAAGAAGGGCTTCTGTCTAAAGTGAGACAAGCTCTGTTATGTTGCTGCTTCTTTAACATTTCTGTGGGAAAATTTTAGAAATAGATTACCCAAATATCTTTCAGGGCTGGGCTTGATATGCTGAATTTTGTTCTCAACAGGTCCATCCCCATTTTGGGACATTTCCAAACCTAAATTTCTGTGATTTCTATTATTTGATAGGGTTTCCTCTTAGTATTTGTAATCAACTCTTTTCCCCTCTGTTTTCAGTTCTGTCACTGTGTCCAGAATATCTAAGGCAGTGGAAGAGAAACCTCCAGAAGCTCAGTGCTAACACTGCTATGTAGGGCTCTTGTAGTTGATGATTGATTGCTATCAGAAAACGTAGCAGAGCACCACACAGACTGGTTTTGTGGAAGAGCTTTCCTGACAGAACACCATATGCTGGTACAATTAGGTCTGGTTGGACACACGCAGTGTTTTCTTCATGTGGGACTTGGTGAAGGGTGGTTGCCCCTGCTACATACAAACCAGGAGGTTTCATAAGGCAGTTCATACTTTGCATTCTTTCATTTATGGCCCCAACGTGCCTATGATTAGACTGCAAAATGAGAGTATGCATAAAATATGTACTTTTACACTAGCTCGTTGATCCAAAATACTTCTACCAATCCACAGTCTAAATGAAAAAGAACCTGAGAGGCAATTTAAAGGAGGATTGTTTAAGGAAGATCAAATGTGTTTTATTTTCTATTGCTGCATCTTCAATCAAGATAGGCTGCATTTTACTGGGTGTCATACAAGCACATAAATCTTAATTTCCACCTCAGAGTGCTTGAGTTTGTCTGACTCCAACTTCGGCTTATCTGATGATAATGCCATTTGCTAAAATGAAAGACACTGAGAAATGCCTATTTCATGTTATACACCTACATAAATACAGAGGTGTCGCGGTGTAGAAGATGTCTCCAAACAAAAAGAAACGGAACTGATCTCATGTGATGGCTCTGAGATGTAATGTTTTCAGATACCTCACACCACTAACACTACCTTAATCCACTGGGTAAAGATCCTTCCAGACTGAAATGACTCAGGATTTTGCACAGCTATTGAGTGCAATCAAAGGACTTTTGAGAGCAGTGAAAACCACTGCAGAAAGGAAGTTTTAGGTAATTAGCATTATATAGTTTGGGGAGCAGGTTTTGAGGCTTGCTTTTTGTGTCCTTTTTTCCTGATAAATAAGCTATATTTCCTAACACCTACTATTTCTGGTTTTTAAGTTCCTTTTGCCAGCATATATGTTACATAGGCTATTGAAAGGGTTGAAAATGAATTTGCAGCCTTTATTAAGAAAGGACTTTGACTTACAAACGCTTACCATTTAAGTGACCCCTGTCTATTTTAAGCAGTGCAGAGATTGTTTCTGTTTGCGCAGCAGTATCCCAAGTAACTCTTTTGTACAGGAATAAATATTTGAATTAAAGGCTGAAGTATGCGCAGTCAGTAATGTCTGTGAAACAGTATTGGAAACCTGTCATTAGTAAAAAGTTTTCAAATTTGAGAAATTTAATTGCTTTTCTCAATTTCCTGTGAGACAAAAAGAAAAATCTAAGAGATTTTTCCAATTATGTGTCAGTGACAGCAGACTTATCTGTTAAAATAATCATCAATTTCCTCGTTAGAAGTTCTTACCTGGATTTTTATAGAATTCTTCTAAAATATCATTTATCTTCTATTGAACAGTAGATTCTTCAAAATAATTACATTCTGCTAGAACATATTTGCATCTCTCTTACCTAATCTATCAAGAAGCATCTTTCCATTCTTCTTCTCACTCTCAATTTAATCTGGCTTTTAATTTCAGAATTAAAAAAAAATCACTGTTCTTGTTAACTTTAAGTAACTGTTGTCTGATATCTGAAGATATGACAAAACATCCGCATTTGTAAATTTGTAAATCTGGTTTCTGGAGTTTATTCCTTTTTATTTTATGGTCCATCAACGGCTATGTTTAAAAGAACATAAAGAGCATAAATGTGTCAAATATTTATTACAGTCCATTACCTTAATTCAAATGTTAAAATTGGCTGGAAAGCTTATTATGATTAACTGTTGGTGAACGGATATCACACAATCTCACTAGGATCTGGTTTAAAGCAACTTATTTTGTACAGAATGCTTGTTAATACTTGAGAAACCTAGTAAGGGAAACTGTAGAGGATCTAGTTATAATCTGTGATTTGTAAACTGTGAAGAAATTAGGCTTTGATTGCACATAGCTTTATAAACCTCTATTCAAGATGCTTTCCAAAGGAAAACAAGATTTATCTTTTCTCAGTGTCCTTCTCTCAACTTTCTTTTTCTGTTTTCTGCCTCATGCCTACTCCTTCAGAAACTTTGGAATCTAGTGCCCCATTTGAACCAAATTTGAGAAGGGAGAAAACTCCGAGGTAGTTTTCTACAAGTTTCATGAATGAAGATGTTCAAGGAGGGCAAGTGCCTTGAGCAGCTTTGAAGGAAGAGCTGTGTATACGAGCATTCTTTATTGAAAAGCTATCAGAGAAGCCATATTGGAGCTCAAATCTGAGAGACATACCTATAGGATCCTGGACTTCATGGATTCCAATAGATTTCATGGTACGGTTAGTTATTTCCGTGGAAGTATTCAAATGTTTGAAAGTCAAAACTCCAAATAATATACAAGTGAGAACAGTGTAAAATAATATGAAACTATGGAAAAGTCTGTAACAAAGATTGTGATGTAAGTCCTCTATTATTTATGTATTATATTGAACTAGTGTACTAATACTAAAAGGACAGTAGAAATAAATAGGGATAATGCCATCAGTGGCTTACAGAGGTGGAAATTTAATGGAAATGTGAAGTGCTGAGTCATAGTTAAAATTTGCAGTGGTGGAATATGGGATCCTATCATTCTCTCAAATTTTAAGTAGATCTGGTTAGCTTTGAAAGAGATGTTACAATATTCTCCTTCCTTAATTCATTTAATGGATAAGAAAAAATATGTCAATTATTCTAAATGTGTTCACCTGCAGAGCACTTCTAAATGCCAGATTTTAGGAGTCCCTTATCCATGGCCTGGAGGCACAAAATTTAATGTAAGTATTTTTGCTCTTGGTTTATGAGGATGGGAGTATTGATCCGAGATGGAAATCCTTGTGACATACAGCCAAATTCAGTGAAGGTTGTTGCAGGGACCTGGAAATTACCTGATGTATATGAGGAAACAACACAGAGCAGCAGCAGAGTTCCATAGGGTTGGTGATAGAACTGGACATGGTATAGTGTGTTTAGGTCTGGGCGAGTCAGTGTCCTGAAGGTCTTGACAAGTTGGAGAGTACACAACAAGTGCAATGAAAATGGCTTGGAAGTGGAAGAGAGAAAGTGGAAGACTGAACTTGTACAGCTTGGCTACATCACAGCTGAAACTCTACAAAGGCATGATAACAATTTATAAATACTTAAATGGTGTACAGAAAAAGTGGACAATTATGTAGTTTAATGACTAGGATATAGAATTGAGGATGAAATGAAGAAAAATTAAAATGAACAGTTCTAGGACTTAGTTCCTGTGATGTTAAATTTCCTCCCTGCAACAGTCCCCCCAAAGGAAGCCACCTTTTATGGAAAAACACCAGTAAATGGCCATTAGTGAACAGTCCTATACAGATGTAAGGTGTAACTCATAACAAATTCCTAGTTTAACAACATATAACCCTGAAGAAACTGATGTGACCATATTGTTTGACCTGCTCTGTAGTGGACGGGACATTCTTGAAGCAATTCCTGCTTGGATTAGATTTCCTTCTTGTCCATTACATATGGTTGTACCCTTGATGTCCAGGTCATTACGCAATTCCTTTTTTCCAGTTCTTCACCTGAAATATTCTTTAAGCAGTGAACCAAAGCTAGAAGATAGGCAGTTTGAGAGCATAGATGTGAGCCCTGTACTTGTGAGGGAGGACAAGGAGCGGGAGCAGGAGAATTTAGAAAATGATGTGTTCAGTGTATCTTTTCTTTCTGCTTGTTTGCTCTCTCTGTATGGTTTGTTTTGCTGCTGAACATATCATATAATAAAAATCTGTACGTATTTGTATCTTAGGACTAGTGGAAGATGGGTATTCTCTCACTACTGGAGAAAGAGTTTAAAGGAATTCCATACATCTTGATGTATACATTTTCAGAATGAAAAATAAAAATTAAGAAAAGATTTCTAATTTCTATGTAGTCAAAGAAAAGAAGGAATTTAATGAGAATTCCCTGTTGGTAAATGCTTAGCCCAATAAGTCAACCAGGTGAATTCCCTAGTAGAATTACTTGGAAAGTGCAACGAGCTTTCTGGCCTTGTGGTCCTGGGGCACTCAGGTAATGCTAGCGAGTGGTGAGGATGGAGCACTGGGTGGTAAGCTGCCTCCTTCTGGTCAGTCTGTTTCTGGTACACATTTAAAGAATACATGAATCTCACAGTCTGGCAAATACGAGGTGCAGAACTGTCCCATCTGTAGGATTATTAGACCATGGCTTGGTATGGAGAAGAGATGCATTCATAGTCAAGAACATTCCCCTACCCTCTCTGATGGCCCTATCCCACAGAGCTGGCCGTGGCAGCAGCTGAATGAGAAGCAAAAGCAGAGCAGACCCTCTGTGATGCAGAACTCAAATTTCTTCTATGATGATGTGAATTTTTCATTAAGCGTGAACTTATGAACAGATTAATATGTTGTTTTCTCCCCAAATATGTTCTCTCCATCCTAATTGTAATTCACTTTTGTGTCTCAATAGACCTAATTTGGAGCTGCATTTGCCTAGACCTTGGTGCTCGATTCCACTGTATTTGTGATACACACGTTTTCTTGAACCCATCCTGCATCCTTCCCTCCTTTAAAGAGGCCTCTGAAGAAGAACATTGCTGCAGCACCTATGAAAAATTATCCAAGCGATAATAGCTACTTTGTGTAACAATAGATGCACCTTTTTAAAAACCTTTCAAGCTGTTCACGAACTGTCCACTTTAGGTACATATATCTTTGTAGCTATTTTCACCCCATGTCAATTTACGGATCACACACACCTGTGGCTCCTGTTTCAAACTAGGCTCCATCACTGAATTTTGCACACATGAAGATGTAGAGCCCTGCAGTAATGCTTACCCGTAGACTGTGTGAAAGCTGAGGCCTGACTGAGAGGCTCTCCGAAGTCCCAGGAGAAATTTGCAAAAAAAGATTTCAAGATTGAAAACGGAGATAATAAATTATTTGAAGCAAAGGCTCCAAGCGCCAAGTGTTTGTGCAGCATCCAGCATGATATCGCCTTGATTATGCCTAGAGCTCTTGAGTCCTGTTATTGTACATGACAACCCCAGGTTGTATTATTTTATTTATAAACTATATCGTTTTTCCCTTTTTCCCTTTCTTGCCATGAACATTTTTAATCTTCCCTCAACCTAGCTAAAGTTCTTTTCCCCTTCTATGAATATACATTTTCCTATCTATCATATATTAATTTGAAAAATAAAAAGATCATTTAAAAAAATTAAATAAACGGTAGGCCCTAGTTTTAAACCAACAAAGCTCAGTATTCCAGGGTTCAACCCAACAATTCATCCTCTGTGGCTCCCAGGACTTAGACCAGCTCTAAAATAAACAGGCACAGTCCCAAATACTGAGGCTGGCTTGTTATCTCTATATGTACTTTTCAGATAACAGGCATTAAATAATTCACTATACAAAGTCTTATTTCAATTAATATGGTAAAACTGATAAAGAAGTTTTCTTTACTTTTGGGAACAGATCTCTGGCTTGTAATTGCATTAATTACAAATACACACAGTTGAAAAGTTATTCAAATGCAAATTTTCTTAATGAGAAGAAAGCAAGCGGGAGTATAATTTTTGGTTGTTGCAGTTAATGAAAGTATTTGATTTTGTTTTAATTGCACTTTTAATAAAATAAAGTGCTCTCACAGTGATGAGATTTCACTAATACAGCATCGTCTAACAGCAGTGCTAGAACTTCCAAAGGTTGCTGACGGTGGGTAGATCAGCCAGCGCTGAGCCCTCGGTGGAGAGGAGTGGAGCAAACAACACTCGCTCCGGGGCATGGCTGGACGCGGTGAGATGCTGATCTCTGGCTGGCAGCAGCGTACCAAAGGACACCACCAAAGGAAAACATTGGGCAGACAATTTATGCCTTAAAAATACAAGGGGAAGAGTAAATAGAGTGATGTCTGGGCCCCACTGTTTTCATAACTTCCCATCACGGAGGAGGGAGTTGGGAGAGCCGTTTGGAGAATGTCTGGGCCAGTGCAAGAATCATTATGAAAACACCCACGCACAAGCTTCCGTAAGTGTGCGCAAGTTTTAGTTAGAAACCAAAGAAAAATGAAGTTTAAGTTGGACAAAAACTATTAACCTCATTTTGTTTGCTTGCTTGTTTTGAAATATGTTTGCGGACTGCAAGAAACTCATTTCACAGAAAGCGGTGTGCTCGCGTGTCAGCAGCCACTCTTTACACATCACCTGTTGAAGAACACCGACCTAGTCCACCCCCCTGCGCGTGAGGCAGGGTCTGCTACACCTAAGCCATTCCTCACAGAAGTTTGTTCCACCTTACCTTTAGAAACCTTTGGTGACGGCTTTCCAGGCATGGACTGAAGCTTGGTGCACTCCCATTATCAATGAAGTTACCGTGATGCCAGCAGCAAGGAAAAGGAATGCCTTCTAAAACTCTTTTCAACCTTATGGAAGGAATTTACATTTTGAAGGCTGTATTAACCAAAGCTAGGGACTTCTTAAATTCTTTTCTTTCTTGGAAAAATGTTGGTTTGAGTTTTTTTAACCTTCAAGTAGTTGATATTAGAAAAGGGCTTGGACTTCCCTAAAGATTCCCTAATATTTTATCAAACACTGGTAAGGAATCGCAGTAACTTCTCTTTAAAAGGATTGATGTCAAAATGGATTTCCCTCCTTCATCAAACTTCCTTCCCTCGATTTTCTTTCTATTCTAAATTATTATTAAAAATAACCAAGTATATAAATATTAGTGGATTACTCCTATACCTTTCAGTCTTGCATGAAAGATGGGATCTCTGAGGGAGAGCAATCACCTGGGAAAATGGGAAGCAAAAGCCTGGTGGCTCAGCGACAGTGTCTGGCCCCTCGTCACCCTTCAGTCCGGGAGGGTTGGAGGAAAAACGATGGTTTGGGTTTGGCAAATCCCATCACTGGACGAGCCTCCTGGTACCCATGAGAAGCTGTGTCTAAACCCCAGTGGGTTACATTTCCTCACCTGTGAATTCCAAGCTTTCAAACTGGTTTTGCAATTTAAAGCAAGAGTGAGTTCCAGAACGGGCTGGCCTACTTGCAGACAATTTAGGAACAGCAAAAAGGTAAAATGAATCAAATAAATAGGAATGTTTTCATTTAACTCTAATCATAATTAACATAGTTGAAGGTGTGATAAAAGATTCCCATAATAAATCTCAGCTGTTTGCATCATATATAATGAAGAAATCTAGTTATTTTTAGCATTTTAACAGAATGTAATTTGGTATAGAGACAGAGTGTTAATTTTATAATTTTTTTTTCAAAGAAGCAAGTATTTCAGAGGTACATACATGGCAAATTAATTTTTCATAGATATTATGCATAAATGAAATTTAGAGGGAAAATATGCATATCTTAAGCTGAATAGATTCACCACAGAACCCTGATAAGCTTTCACCTGCTGTTAATTTTCCTCTGAGATGAGAACACTACCAAGCAACAAAAACAGATGTCTAAGCACATCTTCCCAGGGTGAAAAAGAGGGTTTTAAGATCAAAACTTTCAACAGATTTTGATCCCAAGCAACAACCTATAGAAGCCCATGGAGATCTCTCAGATAAATTTAACAGAATCCAATATATAAGGCCCCTCGCATGACAATCTCCGTGTTTTACAAAGGAAAGATAAGGGTTACAGAGGTGATGTAAAGGGTGAGGCAAGAGCAGGAAGGAAAGGCCGTCATCCTGGGAGAGGAAAGAGAGTATGGTGAAGTTCAGGTCAGAGAGGAATGAAAGGAGAGAGCGGGAAGAGGGACAGGGGACAGCAGCTGTAGGGTCTTTCCCAGTTTTCTGTTTTCTTCCCATGTGTGAGAATGAAGGATATCTCCTAGGCAGCTCTAAGCATTTCGCCTTTCTCCCACAGAAGCTCATGGAAAGGGGCCATCTGTGACCTCCTCCACCCACCCTGGGGGACACGGCCAGAGTTGTTTTTTTCAGGTTCTTTTTGCTCCAGGAGTACCTACAGTCATTTGACAGCATTTGGGTGAATGACCCAGAGAACCTTTTCATATGCAAAGGATAGCTGGTTTAAGTGCTCTAAAATCTGCATGTTTACGCAATTTTGAGTGCATTGGAGTGAAGGAGGTCCAGACATATGCTTTGGGGAATTTGTGACCTGGGGTTCCCCAGAGGTAGCCTTTGGAGGAAGCAAGAGCAAGCTTTTCTTACAACTGTCAGATTCCATGAATGTTTTTTTTTTATTCTTGAATATTATTGCTGTAACAGGATGAAAAAAGGAACGGGATCTGGATGTCCAGGATGGCAGGAGCAACTTGTACACTGTGAAATGGGGAAGGAGATAATGACAGAGAGAGACATCAATTTGCTTTTAAATGCTTACTATTACTGTAACCGTCATGTCATGAAAGGTCATTGACATCTTGAGCTATAGAGCCAAGTTTCTTTTCTATTTTCAAGTACAGTATTTCAGACACAACTATAATCTCCATTGTGCTAGAACAAAGCAGAAGCTTAGGGATGGGAACTGGGCATTTCTAGCGCCCCTGCAGCTAGTGGAGAGAAGAGTGATGTGGGATCCCTAGAGCCACTCACTGGCCTTGGGGGGACACTGATGCCCATGCCCTGTGAACTGACCCTTTCCTTCTCCGGGCAATATTGACCATGGTGTTTCCCCCTCCAGTAAGTCCCAAGGGAAAATACTGTCTGGTTTTGCATACTTGAGTTGCATCACTATAACCACATCTTAAACGGATATCTGCAACTGCTTAAAAGTCCACTGGCATGTACAAAACCAAATGTAAATGCATTCTCTTCAAGAAAGAAAGTAATTCACTGCTGAAAAACTCTGCTAAGGCAGTAAATGCATCCCAGGCATATCTTGTGCCCTTTCAGAATGGGAAAGTCAACAAATATTAGGCTTCTAGAAAACCATGAAACGAAGAGTTATTTTAAGTTCTCAAATAACCTTAATTCTACCTTATTTGAACAATGACCCAATAAACACACAACTTCTCTCTTTCTGTCTCAAAACCTGTACTGAAAGAGAAGCTGCTTATGTTTTCTCTGTGCTCAGATTTGCCCTAGTCCAAAAAAGTACACCCCACCTGCTAAAGTTTACATCTACCTCACCCCTCTCTTCCTACCCCTTTATCTTGATGCAAATGTGCAATATAACACTATTTGTTTTCATTTTTCCATTAGTCTCTACACAAATTGTATTAATCTCCAGCTTCAGTGCTGAAAGCTTTACAACAAAAAGACCTGTAAGGTGACTATACCACCCCCCTCCATGGAAGTGCTCAGATGTAGTATATTTTATCTCTTAGGGCACTAGCACAGCTCTTTTTTTCTTTGATCACATAGCAAGGACTGGGAGAGGGGCTCCTGTTCCTCCTGTGCCGAGCATCCCCTGATGCCTCCCCTTGGACCCACAGCTCACCGACGCTGCTCTCTTCACGCTCTGCAGTTACTCCCATCGAGAGCAGGACACTGGGACTTTTCCCAGCCTTCCCAGGGCTACAGTCCCCAAGGGGAGAGGAGGCAGGATAGAATTCAACTTGTCTGTATTTCTTAAGCTTTCTTACAAGTTTGGGTTCTGCTGAATTTGAAATTATACAAAGGTGCTGTCAGGCGGCCGAAATTATTCTCAGTAAATTTTTTAGTAAACACAAATTACTTGTCAGCATATACAAAGTGACTCAGTAGCCGAAGAAGGACCAAAACCTCAGTGGTAGTCTTTTGCGCTGTTTATCTAAATATCTCAATATATTAAGTGACTGTTGGTTGTTCATCTTACACTCTGTAGTAAGTTTGGCTTCACAACACCATTAGTGGTATGAGGTGGCAGAGGTCTGGGTTTCCCACAGCGTGAAATTCCAGCTGTAAACAGCAGAAGCGAATTGCCTCAAATGTTGGGGCCAAATCTATGACCCTGAAACGTCAGGGGTAGGAGATGCCTCCAGAGATCATGCAGTCCATTTTTCTATTAAGAGGCAAGACTAAATATACGCAGGCCGTCATGGTCCATGGCACCAGCAAAAAGGCTCAGTACAGCTGACTGATCCCATCCAGCCCAGCGTCTACTGCTGTGACCTTAGGATGAGAGGAAACAGCCTCAAGCTGCGCCAGGGGAGGTTTAGGCTGGATATTAGAAAAAACTTCTTCACCGAAAGGGTAGTCAGGCACTGGAAGTGGCTGCCCAGGGAAGTGGCTGAGCCTCCATCTCTGGAGATATTTAAAAGAAGGGTAGACATGGTGCTTAGGGGCATGGTTTAGTGGTGGACTTGGCAGTGCTAGGTTAACAGTTGGACTCGATGATCTTAAGCGTCTTTTCCAACCTTAACGATTCTGTCATTCTATGATTGTGTGCAAGGGTGATCAAGGAAAACAGCCATTCCTGGCCATACATGAAGGCCTGGAGTGGCTGGAAGGATCCCAGTCATCTCCATATGCCCATGCACACATTCCTGCAACCTGCTGATGTGCTTACTGGGGAGGAGGGCACTGCTCTCCTGTGACTGTGGGGAGAGGAGCGTCACAGTTTGTTTGTGACCTACACAGCTACCCCAGACTATAATTCGAGCTAAAGAGTTGAACAAAGGGGACCACGCTGGCACAGCCCATCGCTGAAGGGTATGTATTTGCTTAATATGGTCTTGCACTGGGATGGAAGGGATTCCACCACCTCCCCGGCTAACCTCTTTTAAGGCTTATAATTAGAAGGCAAACTGTTGATAAGCATTCCCTTAAGCATGATGGAAAAATCATGCTTACTGAAAAGTAATTGTATAGGATTTTCATATTTTCAATAGAAAGAAGACATCTTGCCTAAGGGTAAATATCTGAAAGTTGGTTGTCGATGTCTAGACTCATCAACCTAGATTCCCTTTATAGCCAGCTGAAAGAAACAGGCACCTCCAGGGCGTGATTCATCTGTCTGTCTTAGAAGAGATAAGTGGAGAAGGATTGCTTTCTGAAATATGTGCCGCAAAAATGATTAGAGTTGTACAGGAAATGGTATTCATATTCTGTGGGAAATGGATTTTGAAAACTTGTTTTCTTCGACAGTAGAATGAAGAAAAAAACTTTCAGAATTTCAAGAAAATTACATATTTAAAAATTCACTCTTGCTCAGTAAAATGAAGGGTTTTTTTCTGATGTTTTCTTTGTATTTTATGTTTTATAATTCATAATGGAAAAAATTACATTTGGAGATGAAAAGAGGTTTTAATAAGAAAAACTGAAACATAATGAGGTCAAACTGGAATATTTTGATCTCACTGGGATGGTTCAACTTGGATTGGTTTTGTATCATGAAAGGTCACTAAAATTGGCCCGTTCCTACAGAAAGTTTTGATTTCCATGGAATGGCATTTTTATAGAAAAATGTGACAACAGAATTTTTTCGATCAGTTATAGAAGTTATGTATGAGTGGACAGACCTGTGTAAAATTAACTTTTTTTAATCTCAAGACCCTCTTTATAAAAACATTCTGCTTTCAATTAACAAAGTTATTTTAACTTTCCTTAGGCTAACAAGTTGCTCTCACTTAAGAAAGGGCTAACTGTGGCATAGTTTCGAGATATGTCTTATGAAGGCAAGCCTCTAATAAAAGTAAAACCATTAGGCCTATAAGATTACTTTGTGCTAATTTGATGTCACAAGTTTCTTGAAGGACATGTCCAATAGACTGAAGTATCATATAGTCCCTGCTTTCATGTGACCAAGTGCGAACAAAGAAAATAAACAGAATGATGCTGTAAAAAAGGAGAATTTGTATTGGTCCCCCCCTAAAAAATTAGCCAGGGATTCAAATTTTGTATTATAAATGAATGATGGATATCCAGCTATCTGAGACTGCAAAGCTAATACATTGAGCTACAGTATGACAATAATGAGCTGTGACAGTCTAACTGAGTAAGGGAAAGTTTCACAGAACCAGGTGTCTGGAAGGAAGACATCAAAGTTGACAAATGACTTCTAGCTAACTTGCTTCCTTCTCCAAGGCATGTTCTAGTGATGCTGAGGGACAGATGTTAAATGAAGCTAGACAGAACTGAACACACTTCAGTAAATATCTTGCTGATAGAATGATTTACACACCAGGAAGAGAGAAGAAAAATTTTTAGGAAAATCTGAATGATATCTTAGACTTTGTTCAGATGTAAAATGTGATGAACTGTCTGCTAGGCAGCATTTGCACTGGAGAGTAACAAGCACACTTTATAGTCAATGTAGAGAGGTAAATATTTTTAGGGCACATTTTTGATACATGCTTTAGGATGAACACACCTAAGAAGCATTTATTTGTCTCTCCAGATTAAAAAGGAAGTCTGGCGTAACTAGCTTAGATGCTAGTGCTTACGATGGACCTATCACAAATCTTCAGTGCAGTCTTGGGATCTGATAAACTAAACCACTGTCTACAGAATATCTTATAATTAATTTTCAATTTTTATTATATTGATTTTTTTTCATCAGCCACTTGGATTTATTTCAGTGCCAGATGTTTTCTGTAGACTAATTAGCTAACTGTTTGAGGGAGTAATGAAAGCTGAAATATATACGTGATATTCTAGTTAGGAAGAATCTGACTGCTACACATCCAGACCAACCAGAAGAGGAAAAAATGTTATCTGCTTGTAAGCTCTATGAACTTTTTGCCAGGATAAAAACAAATGAAGTTAACAAGAACATACTAATTAAATAAAAAATATTTTGGCTTATAGTTCCTAGCATAATACCATATTATTCTTCCCCTATAGCGTCTCCATTTCCCGTGTATAGTACTGCAATACTTGGTGGATACGAGGTTAACTCAGCACCTGTGCTGATCCATAGTGCCAGGGCCCTGAGTGCACCGACAGGCCTGAACGTCCCAGCCCGGCCTCCCCCGGGGCCTCCCCCAGCCCTCTCCGGGGGCCCAGCGCCCCCATTTCAGCCCATCTCGGGGCTGCCAGTCCCTGTCCCAGCTACGTCACAGGGGTGTGTTCTCCAGTCCTGCCTCTGGCCCTGTCTACTTTAGCTCCTGAGTGGATCCCCCGGGTGGACCCTGGACCAGGTGCATTGCTTGCCATTCCTGGGGCTGTTGATGGACCTTGCTGCCAGCCCCAGCTCTGCCCGATGTGCTCAGCCCCCGTGGATGGCACCCCATGGGCAAGGGTCCCTTGCTGCTCCCCAACGTGTTGTCTTTCTAAGTGTCCTCCAAGAGGCTAAGACATTGCTAACCACTGCTCACCATCGATAGGTGTAGGCTGTTTGTTTGTACAAGCAAGGGCTGGTCTTCTCTTTCAGAACAAGCACACAGACTGAGTATTTTCACCTGAAATGGCAAAAGAAGAGCCCTCACAAGCCCAGGGTAGGACAAGCTCTCATCTCCCTCGGATATTCAAAACAGCTTTTCACTGAAATGACATCAGAGATGCCCGGAAAGTGTGGATGAAAAGATGAGATGAGCACTGGGTGCTAATGCGTATGCCAGTTTGGGAAGAAGGGTATGCTGGTAGGTAGAAGCTAGGTCCTGGCCTTAACCATACCCCTTTGGCTTCTAGAAGGGGACAGAGCTTCGGGCACACTGCCGTGCTCTTGATGGTCACACCAAGTACCACTGAGATTTCAGAGACGTGTGACTTCCAGCAGATGAAGACTGTACAGTGAAGATAATAAAGACCTTTGTATATTTTGAAAATGCTAGGGAATGGGTTCATGTTTTCGCAACTGTAATGCAAAAGCAAAGAGGGGGCAACATAGCAGAAGCCTCTGTGGCATGACTGTGTTAGAAACAGCAGTGTTAATGAGCAGGTAACTCAAAAAAACAGAAACCACTGAATCAACACCAAAAATACTGAACAGCTGACATAGAGAACAAGGTGGGACAAGAAATTAATCTGATGGAGTAAGCAAAAAAATGGTATTAGAAGGAACTGTACAAACTGGATTATGTTTTTTCAAGACCTGCCACTAGAAGGTTTAAACGATGAGAATATATGGTAGCATGCCAATGAGAAGCAAGTTTCTCAATGAGGAGGAAGTGCTTAGACTAAAAGAACATAAAACCAGGCATAGTACAATTGACCAAAACTCACTCTGGCTACATTTCATGTATCCAACAGTGGCCGTAAGCAAATAGAGAAAAATATAAGAACAAGGCAAGTTCTTACACCTGGTAGTTTACCAGCCTCTAACCATCTTCATCTTGGGGACTTCCTATGCTCCATGTGGTTTCTGCTTACTGTGACCTTCAGAAGATTTATCTTCAGTTAACTTGTATAGTGGCCCTTTGAATTAATGGAAACTTTCAGACCCCTTTGGCAAAGCTTTCCCTACCTGGGGCTGTCTTGCACCAAAAAAAACCCCACCTTTTGTTTTGAACCAGTTTCTTACTGTCTTCATTTAAAGTTCTATTCTTGTCTTGGAAGAGATATTGAGCAGTCCATCAGAGATGAAATGAATGGCTGTAGACATGCTTGATTGTTTAATGAGATAAGATTGCTTTCTGAACAGTATTCACTGAAAAGCCAACTTTGTAAGCAGTTTGGACAGCAAGTTTTAAATGTCTGGCCATTTCCATGCTTTGAATGTCAGTCATTGTTGTTCTACTTTGAAAGCATCTCATTACTCAGCGTTTCAGAAAGAGGACACAGTTGTTAGCACACCTTACTCCATGCCTGGATAAATCCTAAGCATCTATGGCAAACAGGGGTTTTCTCAGTCACTTCCATCTTATTTTACCTTTTTCTTTTTCCTTTCCTCTTCCTCTTTTTCCTCTTTTTAAATGAGAGTCTGGTTTAGACAAACAAAATAATTCTTTCTTAGGTAACACTGTTTTTATGCAGCACAATTTGGGTTTCAAGCAATATGCATTAATCAATTGACATTTCAGAATGGCCAGAAACCTGAGATGCCATCCCTAATATTTTCCATCAGTGAACTGGACAGTGCCAAGGAGAAACGAAAGCTGCATTTCCCCTTACTATGTGCTTTATCTAAAAGACAACATAGTCAGTTTTGAACAGCAATCCAAGAACATCTACACACTTCTTTCCATATAAGATGATAGAATAAATCTAATAATCCAGAAAGTAAACTTGTTTGAATAATTCCAACAGGAAAACAATATGGAAATTATGAAAATGAAGTCATATTTGTTTACATCAAGTGTTTTAATATTTATCCTTTCTTACTTCTGTACTTAGTGACAAGTTAAAAGCACCAGGTAAAGCGGTCTTTATAACAAAGTTATCCGAAGATAACTTGACAACAGACATCCTCTGTTTAACATAGCTGAAATAAGCAAATGTGCATCTTTGCTTTTGTTGGGCCCGAAATACCCTTCACCAAAGCAACACTTCCAGTTTGGTTTCCATGACAATATGTGTGACTTTCATGAAAGCCATGGATCTTTTTGCCTAAGAGATGTGGTGAAACCAGCAACATCTCATTTGCCTGTAAGTCTGCTTTTTTTCTCCTCAGTCATGAGCACACTTTATTCAAGACATTTATTTCCAAGAAGTTCTGCAGTCTTAAACTTCAGTAATTGCAAAGATTTCGTCTTTTCTTTCTCTTTTACCTAATTCTCAGTATCCTCCGTGTAAGAATGTCCTCTTCATTATTTTTTTCTATTTCTCTTTCTATAGTATTTAATCTAATCCATCTCTGGTTTTTTAATCTTAACATTATATACTTTTCCTGTCTTTAGCCACACTAATTTTCTTCCATTTCAACTCCTTTAGTGCTTCATTGCCTTAATTCCATCTACACTGAAGATTCCCCTCTTTTCTTGTCTGAGTTACATAAACATAATAGGAGCTGTTTCTTGAAACAGTCTTTTGATACTTGTCTTCACTCTCTGTGTTATCATTCTCTAATTAGCCTGTTTTTGATCAGGTAACAAATTTCTTCCTTAATACAGGGTCTGTCTTCAAGCTTTTTTTTCATACATAATGTTATTACTTTCATCCCTATCTGATTTCTTGAGTAATAATTTTGAAAAATATTTGCTCTTCCTATAACCTAGTATCAAATTTCCATATAAATATAGATGTTCAGTCACATGAAGGCCAAAGTCACCAACATGATACTTCCTTTACAAATTATTTTAAGAGAATTCATTTTTCTTCTTTTTAGTTTCCTTTTCTTTTCTTGTTCCGTACTTTTAATTCTTCCCTTATTCTATCAATAAAATGTTCTTACTGCTTCAGCAAAATACCTTACCAAAGTCTGTGAAATTATAACTTGCTACAATTTGATATTTGTTAGGGATGACTAGAAGGGGAATCCATTAATGCACTTTCACATATACATAATTAGCCCACAAAAGTTACTGCTTCAAAACAATGGCTTCAAGATCTCACCAGAATTCAAAACCGCTTGATAACTGAACAGAAATAATTAGACTATAAAGTCTAGAAAACTTCACATTCCAGTGAGAAAAGCATCTGACTGCTGTTAAGAAGAAATCCCAAGGGGAGCAGATGTTTTTTTTCTGTATGTTTTGCCATCCTAGGAACTTTTTCATCAGCCTCTGAGGCTTTGCTGTTACTAGTGACTTGTTAAGCCACTGTTCTGACCCAGCAAGGTGATTTTATCTTTGCATTTTTTGCAGCTGAATCAAATCTCTCCAAAGCTAAAAGGGGAATATTTATATCATAGCTTTTTAAAATGTAAGGCCATCACGCATTTTAAACTGAAGACTATAAAATAGGCTAGAATTTATGTCATTTGGTGCATAATATTTATTTCCACTTATCTAATTCATCCTTGCCTTTTTAAAAAATTAACTAAAATGCATTTTGCATGGCATAAATGAGGTACATATACTTAGGTATTTCTGTATTATTTATGCATTGATTTTTGTATTGCTGTCTACTCCGTCTCAAAAGGCTAACTTCTTACAGAGACATGTACTGGAAAGGATGGAATAAGCATAAAATGGATTGGATGTGGTTCAAGTCGAAATGTCAGCTGTGATATAAATGGTGTATCATGAATCAGCAGCAAGTAACTAGAGCTACTGTGGTGATACAGTGGAGACCAACAACTGGACCCTTACCTTTTTAAATGATTAACAGACATGAAAATATTTCATCTAGATGTCCCGCTATCCTTTCCCACACCTTCTGAGCACTGAACACAGATCTCCTTCTACAGATATGTTGATTTGTAGAGATAGGTCCTGTACCATGAAGACACCTACAGCCTTCCTTTCTAGCAGCCTTTGCAGTGTCTGGCAAAAATATCATCGACATCTATGAAGAGGCAGATGTGATGCCAGGGATTTCAGTTCAAAATATTTCAGTAAAATAAGTGGAAGTTAATTTCCTTTTTGTGCCATATCCTGCTCATAACTACTAATTTTTAGAGTCTTCTGACACGTCATGGTCATGGAGTTGGCTTGCTTTAGACTCGGCATTTCCTCCTGTCAAAAATGTTCAAGCGTTTGACCACCTCAGCATTGGAGTTTCTCTGAAGGGGAGCTCTTTTCTGGTGTTCAATCAAATCTCTATTCGACACACAAGAAAGTAAGTTTTATTCAGTTGCCATTAATATCCTTTATTATTTGCATTTAGTACACACGGTGCAATATCAAAAATCCCTGAGGAGGGCACCAGCAGCAATCATTTGGGATCCAAAGTACGTGCAATTGGATGCATTTCTAACTCCTGATCAGGCCAATGTGTACTGGACATCATCCATAACAGCCCCATTTAGTTTTGACAGCAGGTGTGGCTATCATATATCCTAGATAAAAAGAATATATCCTTGCCTACCTCTCTGGAACAATCTTCACCAACCTTGCTTTCCCTGATCTGCAAATACTAATGCAAGTTTAGAATAGTTTGGTGAGTTTTCATGCAGGATACTTCATGCAATCCTGTTCATCTGTGTTCAGAAAAGATGATCTCAAGCTGCAATGCACTTTTTAAATGGTTAACAGGACAATTAGGGGAATGGAAAGCCTATGGGAGATTGGCTCTCAGTACACTAAATCAAGAGCTGGAAGGAGATATGATCACTGCCTATAAATATAAATATCAATGTAGGAGGAGAGCTTTTCAAACTAAGGGGCAGCAGTACAGCATAGATGAAGAGAATTTGGCATGAATTAATTCTAGGCTTGAAATCCAAAGAAGGATTTTTGTACTCAAAACATTCAGGTTCTGGAATAATCTTCGAACAGGAACAAAGTAAAAAAGCGATAGCTTGGTGTTTGATTGAATTATGAAAGAGATGATTGTGTTATATGATTGCTTGAAGCACTTGCAGTTGGATTTGTTACCCAGGAATTTTTTTTCAGTTTTACTTCCTATTTTTCTGGTATGGTCTATGATCTATCAAACCAGGCCCCCTCCCTTGAGAGATTCAAAGTGTGGGAAAGCAGTAGCCATGACAGCTGGGTGACTGCAAAATGAACAAAACCATTGATAGTAAGGAGTTTTTATAAGAATCTTGTTCTCCTCCAGGGAGAATAATCCAATCCATGGCCTATCGGACAGAGCTAGAGAGACTTACCACAGACATGCATGTAATTTGTTATCTTGGCCAGTACAAAAAGGTTTCTTAACCAAAGAAGGTCTCTTAACCAAAGAAGGTCTCTTAACCAAAGAAGGAAACATTCCAGTCAATGTTTCCAAACACTAAATCTGTGTTGAGTAATAGGTAACATCTCATTTTGAAAAGAGGTTTCTGCTTTGTTGCAGATATTCACTGAGCATACAGCTGTCAAGACATTAGGTCTTCAAAAGACAGTCAATCTGATTTGGACCTGCTGAAGGCGTCCCAGCAAGTGTAAGAGATTTCAGCTAGCAGAGTTGAAGCATTCTGCTGTGAAGAAAGGTGGGTCTCATCTCATCTAACTTTAGATGTCTACAATACAGGCATTTACCGCTGGGCTAATCACCCTGAGCTCCCTTTTTGTCAGTAGGGAGGAAATAAGTATTTATTATATATAAGCCAAAAAAACCTCCGTCAAGGCACAGTACACCCTCTAATTCTGTGGCCTTTATTTTCAAATGGCACTATTCCAAGCATCAGAAATTGGAAAGCACCTTAACTGAGTGGTTTAGAATTCCTTTTTAGTTAGATTATTTTTCAACATGCTTGAAGCAATGGAGTAGACAGCAAGAGATAAAAGAACTAGTAATGTTATTGCCACTAAGAAGCAAATAAGACAATTAAAATACATACCCATGCAGAGTTGCTGTGCTTTACGTGGACAGCATTCTGGAAAGTTTAGCTTCTCTAAAGGTATTTACGCAGGAACTTTCTTGTAACGCCCCAAGAATTTAGAATTGGAAATTGTGGTTGCCAAGTTATCAAGGGTGACTTCAGTCTGTAAAAAAACCCAAGATGATCTGAAAATAACTACCACTGAGAGTCAAATAAACCACTTATTTTCTTTTTAAGTTTGAGCTTTTGTTAGGCATGCAGAGCTAAAACCACCCATGTTATTTTCACATCATGAGATGCCAGTGGAGTGAAGTATTGTTTTAAAGTCAGTTAAGCTAATAATACAGGATGAAATCTTGTCCCCTTTCTCTGCAGGTCAAAAAAGGTTCTGGTCTACAGCAGAACACCTGCATAGCTTGTTTCTACAGGAATTCTTACCTCTTGTATTTTGGCAGTCTCAGATGGATATTTATAATTTAGTTTTTCTAGCAGAAGAGATAAGAGACAGAGCAAAAATGTGGATTTTTAACAGGGGGCGAAGGAAAGCTGTTTGCAAGGAGAGAGGAGATTTTGATAGCGGTACTGTTGGGCAAAGAAAGTCTTAAATCTTGGACATGTGGCCTGCAGGACTCGCCTATGAAGCTCACCAAAGGCAAAAGACAGTGTCTACTGGTGAACAGAGAAAAAAAACAACAACACAATTTTGACAATCAAAATAGTTTCTTGTGTGCCATTTTCTCCACTAACTAACTAGACAAGATATCTGCCAGAAGTACCACTAGTGATACGAATATTTATGATTCTTCTGGACAGTGCGCATCGTGCAGTATACATTACTATCCTGCTCCTGTTCCTTTTGTCTGTGGAAAATGATTGGTAACTTCAGAGAGACCAAGAACACAGGAACCCACCAAATGAAGAGATTCAAGACTGGCATACTGGCTCCTGAGAGAACATTTCCACATCCCCATGGGTTTTCTATCAGGATTCCTCCATTAATATGATAGACATGGTGAGCACTGATTCACCAAGGAAAGAGGATGAGGAGATGAGTTCTGGGGACTCTGTGTTAGTAATTAGTATGTAGGACACGCAACACTATTAGTACCAGCCTCTGTTTTATGTGCATCGCCCCATCACGAGGAAGTGGATGGGGCCCTACAAGTGTGCAGCCCCACCCAGTTAACATGCCACAACTTCTGTGAGGGACTTCTGGTCCTCGGAAAGGGCCTTATGAAATTCTCCTGATAAACTGCAAGGATGATCATAATTACTCTAAGGATATCCATAATCAGCAATGAAGTTCACATGCAAAGAAAAAAAAGGTGTCTCCTTAAAATCCTAGTCCACCCTGACTTTGAAATACAGTTTCCACAAAGTCCCAGCCAAATACTTTTCAAAGATTTGAATGCTAAGATACCTTAAAAAATACACTTTTTGCCCATGTATATAGCTAGTTAGTAGGGGGTTTGCCACGTTTGTCCCTTGACAATGAAAATTGATGTTAAATACCTGGCAGCTTTCAAGAATCTGTCTCAGGCTCAATTTTCTAATGAACAAAAAGGCAACCTTATCCAGAGAGGTATTGCATCCAATATGCTTATTAATGGAAAAAAGTTGGTGTAGCAGTGTATGAGTAAGCCAGACTGCAGTAGCTGTGTTTGTATACAGTATTGTCTAGCTCAATCTAAATTGCAAAGATAGTAGACAGAGAGGTGTGGTGAGAAACATCTTAAATCAAACAAGTGTCAGCTGGGCCTCATTTCCTGATTTAAACAATTACATAGCTGAATAACCTATACTTTGAAACACAAAACCTAATGAATAAGCAATAAGACTACTTGACCTATATTCAAAGCAATTGCTAGCTTCTATCCTCTGTATTTAAGTTGAGTTCTGCCTCATTCAGCTTTAGCAGAGCAGGACGCTTTCTAAAGCAGCCAGCTCTGCTCACAGAGACAGAGTTGTCTCTCTGTGATAACCCCTTAGAGCAGCAGGGCACAGAACATCATCCTTGCCATTTCTGTTCTGCTAGTTTGGGGGATGCATTTTGTCAAAAAATTCCTCGAACTTTAAAAAATTGAAGTAAATTTTTTGCAGCAAAATAATATAAAAAATACTGTTTGCCTTCTCTGTCTGCTGAGGCTTCCTGCCTGGGACAGGTTTTGTCCTAAACATGTATGCTGGACCTCCTTGCAATGTGGCCAGTGCCCAAGGGAGCAGGAAAACAGACATTCAGATGTGAAATACTTGTTTCCTACAATTCTTCCTTCTCTCCTTTCCATGTTTTTCCCTTCTAAGTGCCATCACCTTGAAACAATAGGCCCATCAGCTGTACAGTGCTTTTGGGCAGAATCACAAAAAGGCTGATACAGAATGCAATCAGCAAGGAATTAAATGAAGGTGTTTAATTAATGGCAATCAACATGGCTTTGTTGGCTGTGTCTTATCAAACAAATCTGATATTGTTTATAGTTGGATTAAAAGCATAGTTAATACAAGTAATTGGTGTAATATATTTAGATTCATGACATTCTGATAAAAATTAAGAATATACAAAATCATTACAACCTACTTCAAGCAAATTAAAAACTAGCCAAGTAATAGATTGCAAAATGTAATTGTATATGTAAATTGCAAATCATCCATTGGGGTGTTTTTAGCAGGTCCTGCAGAGATCTGCTCTTTGCCTAATGTTGTTCAATGTCTTTACGAAACTGGGAGAAAATATAGTATCAGTCAATGAGGTGGATTCAGTCCCTACAGACCCCCAAAATATCCCACAAAGTGGAAAACTATTCTAGTAAGTAGACTATTACAGGTTGGGGGCCGTCATTGTTACAGTGACCATGAGATTGTGGAGTTTAAAAACCTGAGAGAAGTGAGGAAGACAAACAGTGGAATCATAACCCTGGACTTTTGGAGAACAGATTTTGGCTTATTCTGGGATCTTCTTGACAGGATCCAATGGAAAGCTGCCATGGAGGACACCAGGGTGCAGGAGAGCTGGTTGAACTTCCTCAAAGAATAAAATCAGTCTATTCTGTTGTGCGGGAAGGTGAGCAAGTGTGGCAGAAGGTCAGCATGGATGAACAGGGAACTCCCAAGTGAGCTCAAACACCAAAAAGAAGTACATGAAACGAGGAAGGAGGAATGGACTTCCCAGGAGGAACATAGAGACTGTGCCCAAGCATGCAGGGATAGAGCTGAGAAAGCCAAAGCTCACCTGGAGCTGAGACCAGCAGGGAATGTGAAGGGCAAAACGAAGGGCTTCTCTAAGTACATCAGCAGCAAGATGAAGGCAGAGGAAAATTATTTATGTAAGGTTTAAGTACATAAATCCCAGCACTAACAATTTTTAGATGGATCTGGTGATTTTTAGATGGATCTGGCCCATTTTTATTATAAATGTTACAGTAATTATAAAGCTACAGTAAGTGATATCCTGAATATTGGAATATTTCAGTCTGTCTTTGGAGAAATAAAGAGATCAACAGAAAGTAGACAGTTCTGGTAGCAGTTCCTAGGATACCCAAATATGTGGATGAAATCTGCCTACTGATACATACTCTACATACTTCGAAGATATAAAGTATATGCTCTGTCCCCCCACCCCCGCTACCAGTGCAAAGCCCAGGGTCAAGCCTAAATTTTTCAGGCATCTTGTTTGTCTTGTTATTGATAAAACCCAAGAAACAACCAGAAAACAGCAAGTCATTCCCCTAAGGGTAGCAGAATACCTATAGTCCTCCTCTATCCTCAGAGTTCTGTAGACAGAAAAATACAAAGCAATGAAGCAAATATCAATCTTTAATAATAGGCTGGATTATATAGAAGAAGTCATACTCATAAGAGTTATTAAAACTATAATAGATTTCAGCAGGAATCTTTTCAGATAAAAACATTTTTGACAAACTAAAATCAAGGAACAATGGACCTTCCAAGTTGCTAGGTCTGGCACAAAAATATTGAAAGGCAGTAGCTGCCTCCAAGAAGTTACTGGCAGAGTTTCAGAAAAGAAGATAGAAAAGCCCAAGAAAACAATGAGATGATTTGTCAGGGGTCATGGACTGCCTAGCTATTACTGAATTTCTCTCTAGACAATCTAACAGGAAAGGGGGATTTGTAGCACTATAATTCATGCTATCTTCCTCTTTGGTTCTTTTTCCACCTTACTTACTCCAGAGCTGACAGGAATCCAGAGGAGTCATGCAGTATCCTGTTCAGCTGGAAATTAGGCAAAGAAATACAGATTTAAGCATCCAGTATTAGATACCCAACTTAGAAATTTTGACTAAACTTTTCCTTTATGAGATCTAAGGCATGGTTGTTACTATGGAATGGTCAAAATCAGCTAACAGCTAAAATTAGATGATGAGCAAGTAAAAGGCCTGGTTCTAGGGAAGCACAAACTTTTCATATTTTGGTGGAAATCAGCATCAGAAATTTCTATCCATTGTCCTTTTTCAGTCAGAGCTCTACTCCTTCAGGAGCAGCAATGGAGAAGAGCATTCCCTTCCTGCTAGCTCCAAGGAGAGTGAAGAGAAGAAATTTCTCTTCCTCTCCCAACAGAAAATATCCCATGAATGAAGAAATAGATACATGAGTAACAGACCAAAGCAGTTTGAGTGAGATATAAAAACCAGAAGATTTTGAGAAAGGACACAATGGGGGAGGATGGGAGCAGTGAAACAAGATAAATAATAGAAAAGTTGGAACAAACCATTAGAAAAAAGTTTAAAAACTGTACAAGTTGGAGTGGAATAAAGAGGAATGACTAATGAGAAAGATAAGAGAGCAACAAAGACACACACTTTATATTGCAGTACAGATAATCCTGTACCAAATTCTGCATTCTAATAACCAATAACATTTCACGGGAAATTGTGAGACAAAACTGAGTGAGCTGGAAAGTGCTCAGGGTATCTGGTTTTAGATTGAACCTCTATGCCTGATATGTACATGGGACAGCCAGGAGAACATGGTTAGTGCTAGTGCTTGCAGTTTTGAGCAGTGCTTGCTTTTTTATAAAATGTCATTTGCTTATGCTAATTCATAGAAAAATGTCAGAGGAATCTATTTTTCCAGTTCTGGACTTTAAAATTTTCTAAAATGCTAGAGATTATGTTAGAAATTTTTGAACATTCTGGACTTTGTAATTTTACTTTGTGTTTTTTTTTTTTCATCAGTTCAACTCCATCCTTTTCAGGTGAGTGAAAATAATAATCTCTATGCACCCATTTTTTCTATTCCACTACCCACAGCACCTTCCAAGATATCTGCTGACCTGACAAGGGTTTGTTAAGGACAAGTGCTCTTTTCAGAAACCTCCTCTTGACTCTTCACTCCTGCTATTCCCATTTCTTTCCCTTTGCTTACAACATGATAATAATACAATGTTAAAAGAAACAGTGTAGGTGAGAAACGGAGTAGGTGTAAATCTGCTATCTTAATTTTAGACGTAGATTAAGATTCAGACCAAAAAAAAAATCTATTGAGGCTGTAATGAGCCTTTTTACACTGGGCAAGTCAAGAATTGCAAAGTTTTATTTGATTAGCTTCTAGCTGCCAGTTTCTCTCCTTTCATTATCTTTGTGTCTCTTCGGTTTGATGCTGTGGTTGAAGCTATTTCATGTCGATTTTACTCAAAGACATCAACAGGAGGTGGCTTGAAACCCCATAAGGACTACCATGTAAGGCCCAGACTGAAAACAGAGGCCTTGCATTTCTGCATATCAGCAAAGTGGCAGGAAAGAAAGAATGAAGACTTCTATGCTAAAAGGTGAATCTCTTGCTGGAGGACGAAGTGCAGACAATTTCTTAAGACTATGCTATTTGAAGACGTATTTATCTGAAAAGCCCCACCAGTATAAGAATGCAGACTTCGCTGTCACAAGAGTCAGTGACTAAATCCAAAGGCTGACAAGTGTCAGAACAACAAAACTTTTGACAAGTGTCAAAACAACAAAAAGTAAAGAAATATTTTTTATAGAATCCAGTTACTTTCTGTATTAGGTACCTAATTTAAGCACAGTCTCATTAAAAATGTAGGCACTTCGAGTGAATAGGCACTCAAATAGGCACTTCGAGTGAAAGAGAAGGTGATGGCTGCTTACTTGCCTATATTACTGAAACAGTTAGTGGACATCTGAACATCTCAGCTAGGAAGTCTAGTCATCAACTTGGATCACAGTAAAATAAGTGACTAAAATCATAAGTGTTAATTTCTTACGTTTTTTTGCCAAAGCCTTCACTTTCTAAAGAAACAATGGACTCCCTTTGAATGAAACCCTTTGACCCCTGGAGAGAGGTATATTTAAACAAGAGATATGCCAAGATATGCTGTGTCTCTGTCTTTAACTATTGACAGTTTAGCTATTTATTCATTAAAGTCATGACAGAAAAAATCAAAGCTTTGGTAGGTCCCTTTAAAAATCATCTCTTTTTGGAGAATGAGAAAGGAGAATGAAAGTGGAGCTGAGGGATGAGAGGAGACTAGAAATGTAACTTCATCATTTTCAGGGATGGTACCAGTGTATTTTTATACTTGAACATTTCAAGAACCGGGGCTAAGTTTGCTTTCTCGCAGCCTATTCATATCTTGTCTCTTAGAGGGAACACTGAGAAACACTGAACCCTGCATATTTTTGAAAAACTGCTCCAGAGCTTCAGAACTTCTTGCGTTAATGGAGGTACTCAATGTTCTGCCATTATTTTCTTTTTTTTTCTCAACCTGTCCACTCGCCAACAATCTTTGCACTAAAACAAAATGCTACCATGAAAATAAGAAAAAACTATTGCACTCTACAGAATACTCTGTAGGAATGTCTGACAGATGAGTGTCTAGGCACAGATGACTTGTTACATGCTTATTCCTCGTACTCTGAATGAAAAAGTGACAGAAATTGCTGTGATATAAAAGCATTTGGTCCTATTAAGATTTAGTTCTCCTGGTTTGGGCTCAACAGACTCACCCAGAGGTAAAGATGTTTAAAAGTGTCTGTTAATGGCAGCAGTGATGGAAATCTGATGATAATGCCCCATGAAGAGATGCCAGGTGATTTGACTCCTGCATCTTCCAAATTCCGTGCAATCTCAATCTTATAATGGAACCTATATCTATCTATATAAAACATGTAATATGTTTTTGGTAGAATAAAGCTAGTCTACAATGATGGATTCTCCTGTTGTAATGACATATTGGTTTGGTCTCCTTATGACACAAATTCTATTTATGAATATTAAAATGATAGTTAATTACTGTTTAATTCAGCCACTGCAGACTGAAAAAGCCTGTTAAAATCATAAAATCCACCAGAAGCAGAATTTTGGGTCCATAACAGAAAAAAGTTGCTTTTTTTTTTTCTGTGTTAAAAACACAAGAAACATTGAGGCTTTATAGTTTGCTTGGTGTGATTTCATCTGTGAAAAAATAATAGCTGGATATTGATAAGTTATTTTCATTAGTCTGCTTGTTTAGAAGGAAGATGATTGACTTGTTAGTAGACTGTTGTCCATGAATATAATGAAGAATATATGGATGTCATTATAAATATGGGTCTGACATTTATGTTGGTGTAAGTCTGGATTTATGCCTCTGAAATTAATGGAGCTGCAGCGGTATCAATCCCAGGCAAATTAGGTCAAAAGAATCCAAAATGGTAAACAGAGCTGCACCAAGCCAGTCTCTGATACATGAAAAGCATCTAAAAACAAAGTGGAATTATGGATCTGGCTTTTGCAACTGTGCCAATGCTAGCTTAACCTAGCTAGCACAAGCAATAACTGTGAAGATACAATGGTATGGTCTTCCATGCATCCGAGTACCTACAACACAAACTCCCTCCAGACCTTGGGTGCACATTTGAAAGCTTGTGGTGCTGCATGTTCCTTGCAATGGTTAGTTAGATCGATCGAACAGAGATTTTCTGCCACATGCTGTACTCACACCTGTTATCAAGAGTACCCATACTCCTTAAGAGGTCTACCTTATCAGTGGTGAAAGAGACCTCATTTCCAAATGCTTTGAGTCTTCATAGTTTTTTGCATGTTTGAAAATTAGTGAAGTAGCATTCTATATTTTCTTTGCACATCTGCAAGTAATTATCTAATGTACAAAGCAGGGCCAATTCAATCAAAGAGGACCACAAATTAAATTTAGCCCCATTCTCCTTTAACTTTGGGTGCTTTAAATCTGGAATGGGTCCATGAGACCTTGTGGAACCAAAGTAAATGAAAAGAATGGATTTGTTTTGGTCTCAGACACAGTGAGCCAAATACTCTTTTCTCTAATCCTTAGGGGGCATTCCCTGCCATCTAAAAAGACTACTGATCCCCTGCCCAACATATTGACCTCTTCCCAAGCTATTTTCTTTAGCTCAGGTATGACATTCTGTGTAGGGTATAAATGGTAAGGTTTTGGTAGTGGGGGGCCTGCAGGGGTGGCCTCTGTAGGAGGAGGTCAGGGACTGCCCTGTGCTGGGTACAGCCGGTTCATGCCAGCTCAGGAATGGATCCACTGTATGCCAAAGCTAAGCAAATCAGAGGAATTTGTGGTGTCTCTGTGAGGACATATTTAAGAAAAGGCAGAAAACATCAAGGGCAATGGAACAAGTGAACAACAGAGGGAACAGCAACGCCACAGCATTAGGAGGCACTCCACAGTGGAGCTGCTTACACCCCTGAAGAAACTGTGGTCTATGGAGGACCCACACTGGAGAAGGTACTTCCCTGAAGAGACTGTGGCCTGTGGGTAAGCTCATGCTAAAGCTAGTACTTCTGGAAAGGACTGCAGCCTGTGGAGGACCCACACTGGAGCAGAAACTTCCATGAAGGGTCTGCAGCTCATGAATAAGCATGCACTGCAGCAAGTACCCCCCTGTAGGGGCTGTGGCCCGTGGAGGAGCCCACGCTGCAGCAGAGGAAACAGTAAGAAGGAAAGGGCAGCGGAGGAAAAAAGGAACAAAGCAGCAGAAAGAAATAGCTACGTGTGACCGCAACCTCCTATGCCATCTGTTTCCTCACTGATGGGACTGCGTGTAACGTGCAGTGATAGAAATGGGAGTGGAGATTGAGAAGCGGGGAGGAGAGGTGTCTGGAGTGAAGCTGAACCTGGGAGTGGGAGAGAAAAGGTGCCTTCCCTAAGTGTTTAAATGTTTATCATCTTTGTTTCCCAATACTCAAGTCAGTAATTAAATGTTTTAAATTAAATTCCCTGAGTTTGTTTTGCCAACTGCAGTAACTGGTGAGTGATTTCCTTGTTCTTTTTTTTTCTCATTCTTGTTCTTCCTATTTTCTTCCCATCCCCACTGCAGGAGGGGAAGGGAGGGAAGAGTGAGCAAATGGCTCTGTGGGTGCTTGGCTGCCGGCCGGGGCCATCCCACCACATATTAGATTTGGCAATGCATCCTGTCAGTAGTGGTTACCAGCAGACCAAGGTTTTCACTCGCACCTTGTTGTTTGCAGTTTGATTGCATTTACTGTGCATCTATGCATCTTTAATGACTTCAAAACCCAACTCTCTCACTTTGCCCATGATTATTCTGGATTCTCTATGGAAGATAACCAAACTAATCCACCGAATTTTACAAATAAAAGGGTTTTTTTTGTTCTGAAAAGTGTAAGGCTTATAGAAGGATTGAGCTGTTAATGATGGAGCACCCAAGCAGGCCGAGACGCCGAGGAGAAGGCGGGCGCTGGCCGTGGTGCTGAACGGGCCTCGACACGGGTACCGCAGTGGCGTAGAAAGGGTGAGGACTTCGAAGGGAATAACCAGTAGTTGAAAAAGCAAACACTTTGCATAAAACTTTAAAAATGTACCCGTATACTTAGATGAACAGTGGCTCAAGAACCCTACTATTATAATCTATGAATAAATGCATTTTTTTCACTATTTCTACTCAACAATCCATATTAATACACATGCATATCAGCATCTGCCCACTCAGCTCAGGGTGATGTAAATATAAACATTTACACTTAATATTTGCATATTTTTCTATATTAACTAATATTTTTTCCATTTGAAAGTGCCAGTGGTTTTTTTTGAAAGAAATGGGATTAACACCACAATTAAATCTATTTGTGGAACAACCAAATGGAGCTGGGAGAAAATAAATTCATCTATGTATCATAGATTCATGGTGTTTAGGATCAGAAAGGGTGCTAGATTACTCAGCCTGACACTCTGCCTTTCAAAAATCATCACATTTCACCCACTTACCCCTGTCTTGAACTCAGACATTTGTGTGGTTAAAACTTCCTTCTGAAAGGAAGATAGGCCTGAATTAAAGAAATAAAAAATTAAGTTTTTCCCCTTCCCCCAGTATTATTGCTTTCTCTATTAGAAAGGAGAACTTGGTATTTTCATTATGCAAAACAACATATCCAAGTCACTTCTTAATGTCCTCCTTGCTAAAAATATGCACTGAGCTCTTTAAGTCTTTCCTGATATATTTGCAGTTCTTTCCTGCCCTTTCCTCTAATTTTTCGGCACCAGTTTTAAGATATACGTACCACACCTAGAGGTCGCACACCGGTGTCACCAATGCCACATGCAGAATGAAGAACGTTTCCCTGTTCCTATTCACTACTTCTGTTTGTACATTCACAGTGCTACCTCTTTGTGCCATAGCATCACAATGAGAACTCAGATTCTTGTCCACTCTGACTCCACAATGCATTTTAAAGTCACTATTTTTCAGTTTAGAACTCAGTATTCTGTAGGGATAGCTGTATCTTGCTGTATTAAATTACAGTTTGTTTGAATAGACAAGGCTACCAGCTGACCCAAATCACACTGACTTATCTATATTCACCGTTAGTTACCACTCTGCCAACCCTCATGTCATCTGCAGCTTTTATTAATGCTGATTTTATATTTACTTTTAGGTCACTGAGGAGAATGTTGAATACTGTAAAATTTAGTCATAGGGAAATCCATCAGAGACACACTACCCAGGGATGACTCCATATTGACAGACAATGTTGCAGACTATCATTTCTGAGTCCACGTATTATGCACTTCACAGGTGTTGCGTCATCTTAATTGTTTAACAGAATGTCATGAGGTGCTAAGACATACTCTTTACTAAAGCCTACATTAAATCATCTCAGTTCCTTTAGAAAAGGAATTCTTATGTCAAAGGAGTAAAATGACCTACTTTTGTGTTAACTGAAATTTGTATCTTCCTGCCTTTTAATTCCCATTAAAGACAGTATCTCAAAGATTTCATTGCAAATGTTCTGTGATTTTATTCTGCACTGCTCTCACTCTAAAGTGCCATTGTAAAATACTCTTCCAGTCTTATTTTCAGTATATATTCCCATGCTTTAACTTTTCCTTTAAGCAAATATCCTACAATATCCTTTTTATTGTGATGAGCTATCTTCTGCACTGTATTATTCAGAGCAGCCAAAGCTGACTCACAAAAGATTCATTATTTGTTGTCCCCTAACTGCTGCTATTTACATACATTTCCTATGGGATGTTTCCACTCTTCAAACCACAGAGAACTCACAGAGTGTGTATGTAAACTGGATACTAAAAGATAAGAGGTGAAATGAGGACTGTAGTGCTACAACCATGAAGAAAGTCACATCTAGAGATGTGTACTGGTAGGGAAAAGTGGGGAAAAGATTTAGGCAAGGAAGTTAATAATGATTAGACTGCAATATCAGAATATAAACCTTTCTTCATAGCTCTTGAGTGTCAAGGAGTTACATGTTTTTATCTGGTAGAAATGAAGCTTGATATTTCAGGCCAAAATTATACATGCTGTAGCATTTTAAAACTGAGCATGAATATTTACAGTTTAAAAGTTCTAATTTAGATGTAAAACAATAAATCAAGGACATTTTGAGAAAAAGCAGCCAGCCAGTCTTGAATAAGCCCCTGAACAACCAGAGACTTTTGTCAGCACATATGGTTGTCTAACAGGGCGCCTCAGAACAGTGGGTGATATTATATGCCATATGTGCTGCTATACCAAAGAATGATTGGGTTTATGGTAATACTATAACCAAAGACTAAACTCTCAAATTACCTAGCTCTTCTTAATCGATATCAGCATCTTATTATTTCATCTATATTTAATTGCATTCTTAGTGGGCTAAAAGAATGCCTTTTACCTGTCAGGAGAAAATATGAGCAGGGATGGTTTACCTAAATAAAACAAAACTTTCAAAGTGGATTATTATCTTGCTATTAATTTGATTATTTGAAACTCATTAGGAACGATTATACTTTACTGGAATAAGAATCAAAAAAGAGTGACTAATAAAGCAAACAATGTGGAGGCTCTGATATTTTGTCTCATAAACTTCATCAAAAGGCATAGAACTTCTCTGCAATACCCATAAAGGTGTGATAATATGGTAAGGAATATTTTCCTGACCAGAAATAATTTGATATCATATACTTAGAAATTCACACATTCATATAGCTCCGAGTTCCATCAGATCTCTAAATAATCCTTTGCAACAATGAACTTCATTGCTTGTGATGCACTACACATTTAAAACTTGGCCTAAAATTTCAGGAAGTCATTTGCCCTGTGTGCTTAACTCAAAATAACTTGTAGAATCTGATTTCTAAATAGCAAGTTTTCAATCACTGTGAAATTTAAACACGTTTGAGGCATCTCAGTTTGAATACTTTATGGTGAAACACCTACATCAACAGTTGCTTTTGATAATTTAGATGAGGAAGTCTTTAAAGGCTAGAGCTAGTACTTCTTAACCCAATACTTGCTATTGCAGTTGTCTTCACTGTAAGCAATTTCAGGTATTTTCACTTTTAAAGAGGCACTTGCCCCCCTAGTAATTTTCATTACCTCCCTGTAAATTTCCATGCTTAGGAACTCTCCAGGCAAGTCTGAACTTTAGCTGTCAGAGGCAGACAAAACTGGAAGCCATATTTCAGCTAAAGATTTGGCTCTACAGCCAAATACAGAAATCAATGAGATTTCCTGGACTGAGTGCAATTTTCAAAGTAAACACATTAATGTGAGTGTGCCATCATATCTGCACTCTCCATCCAACCTCTGCTATAAAAAAATAAAATATTCTATACACAAATGTGCTTTGCAAACTAAGCTCTAAGAACAAGTGGGAAGTCGTATAAAAGATTCGAAAATGTAAGAAAAGGCTCTGAATGTCAGAGGACAGTATAGGGTGGGCCTTTGTAGGTGTTGGTGTGCCCTTTGCTGTCAATCAGCTCTGCTAGTAAAATGAAGAGGTCACAACCTCACCGCTTGCAGCTGGCACATCAGAAGACCAAAGGAAGAGCAGTCTGCATGAAATGGTCTCACATGAAGAGACAAAATGCTACATTGTCCCTGACTCTCACTCTCTGACAGGACCTATCAGATTAGCTTTTTTTTTTTTTTTTTCTAATTCCCAGCAGTTGCTGGTGTTCGGTTATTCAAATGCACTTATTCAAATCCAGCACCAGTTATAATCACAAGCAAGATAACCAACATCTCTTGCTTTTCTAAAAACCTCATTGCAATGTGCAGGCACTGTCACAAAATTGTCCAACACTAAGGTTAGCCAATTTTGTCGTGAGGTAAGATCTCTTTCAGGAGCCACCAGCACTCATAGGTTTCTCCTATTGTTTCTCCCCATGCACATTACCTTTCAGGGAATGCACGTGCTTTTGGTCTGGGAGGTGACTTTGCCAAAAGATTCGTTTTGCTGCTACTTATATTGTAACAAGGATGTTATAACTATAGCATCACATTAATTAAAATTGCAAATAATTACAAAAAACTATTAAGGAAGCTCTTGAAATGTAAAAACAAAGTAGTCCATACATTTAATGGAAGACTATGCCACCTCAAGAAAAGTAACAATAGCAATGCTTAAGATTCCTCTTGATAGACAGGAAACAGGAACTATAGGAAATATAGGAACAGGATATATAGTATACATATAGGAAATACAGGAACAGGAAATATAGTGTATAGTGAGTATGCCCTGAGTGCACCAATTTGCTTTGATTGCCCTGAGAACATGCAGGACCTCTTCCTATACATCCTCCACCTCTGGCCCCAGAGCTCCATTTAAGATCAGGCCCAGGCCCTAGTCCTTGCCCGAGCTACGCTGTAGGTAGGTCTGTGTCCAGCTCTGTTCCTTGATGATCCTGACTTGCTGACAGGATTTTCTGGATTGACTTTGAACCTAACTTTGCATATGCCTGATCACTGGACTGTTGGCTGTTACTGTCATCAACCCTGTTCTGTTTGTCTTGCTTGGATACTGTGGGACTGTGCCCTTGTCAATGTGGTCATTGCTCCTACCTACCTGCATTATGGTTAACTCCTCATCTTCTGTCACAGAGTGACCCAATTCTTGTTGCTCCTTGCCATAGCATCTAGTTTACTAACTAAAGCAGAGGTCTGGGTATCAAGATTTTTAGTCTGTTCACAATTTTGCCATTGGGTCCCAATTTTCAAGGCACTCACTTAATCTTTGAGCTTTCCAGTCTTTGGCTGTATAAACAGGTGTTGTAGTTAACTATTGACATCTTTAACTTCTATTCTTTTCAAGGGAGGTTGCAGTTTAGGAAACTTTAACCCATTGTCTCTCTGGATTAGAGATCTAAACCACCAAAATGTCTTAATCCAACCTTTAACTGGTTGAGGTTTCATTCTTCAGTATGCAGCACTCTCAAAATGACTCAGCATTCACACTGGAAAAAAGATACTAGTAGTCTTTTGTCAAATCCTATCCACAAGCCAAATTTTTCCCACCTGAAATGCCAAAGGAAGATACTGCACAAAGCAGGTTGCACTCCTTTTTCAGGTCCCCTTTGGTGAACATTCAATGTGTTGTCCAAATTAAAGAGCAGGCACAATAGCCGTATCTCTAGGTGCTGAAGGCTAAATTAAGACTGGGTAGGGAAGGTATCTGAGTCTTAATTTTGCTCCTACTTCTTACTTTCACAGTGAAGAATATGAAACCTGGAAACACGGAAGGTCTTCCTGAGCCAGGACATATCCTCCAGCAGAGAAAGAAACGGTGCCATTTCAAGACTGGAAAAAGCCTCTTGGGTCTTGTCAGATCAGACTGGCTTCTGCAGTTAGAAGCTGTGTATTGAGAAGACAAGATGTCATAAGGGTCTCTTTAGCTATAGCTACTCCGTACCAACAGGCTAAACAGGGAGAGGTTCTATATTGGGACCCTGAGGCCAGCCAGAGCAGTTTGGCCCAGTCCATACTTTTTAAACACTTTTAGCCTCCAAAACAGTATGAGATTATTCAAGTTCTTTGTAGGAACTGGCTGGCTTGCGCTGTCTTGAACCAAGAAAGGGAATTGTTTGGCAGAGGTGATAGCTGGTGTAGGAGAAAACCTTGCTGCAAGCTAAAAAGTAGAGATGACTGACCTCCAATGACTATGTCCATTCTGTGGCACTCTAACTTATTGACACAGACAAAGCTTATGATGCTCGTCAGATGCACTTCACACTTAGTTATACTTTTTGGATCTTCTGGCTTAGTGGGCCAGAATGAACAAAAACATGTTGAGCAAAACAAAGAGGCGTTCTCTTCTGGGTACCATCTTACAATACCAAACAGAGGTGCCAATCATGAGCTTGTGCTGAGACTAATAATGTGAACTTCCATCTTCTATCTTGCACAAGCAGTGTAAAGATTGACAATATAACAGTTAAGGCAGAATTCAGATTTATAAACAAATTCACCTAACGTCAATTAGCTGTCACAGGATATTCTGCTTGGGGTCCTATAAGCCCTTTAGTCATGTCTGGCAAGCCCATGCAAGTGTCTGCAGCACCTACAGGGTTTGCAAATGGCATTAGGTGCCTCTGTTTAGGTAGCTAATCTGTTCTAATTGGATTAGCGCTGTTGATCATCTAAAATAATTCTTATGATATAAATGAGACTGTTCACACCTCTCAAATCTGTGTTCTTGGATCTCTGCAAGCAACTCCAAAGATTACCTGGTGTAAGTCTTCTTGTTTATCAACAGCCTATTTCAGGACACTGATAGATGCTTAATACAAACTATTCATTGGCTGGAAATGGATAAATCCTTAAAACAGAAGACCAGCTAAGTAGTTTTGGATAATTATTTTTTGTCACAACTATTGTAATTACAGGTGTTCTGCTTGGTCACTAACGGCATGTTTATGTATAAATACTACCGAACAATTTCAGTGATAATGGCTATCTTTACACTTTCATTTAATATTGAAGCATGAATGACAGTAGTTTTGCTAGCTCAAGACAATGTCAGGCACAACAAAACCTTGCCAATCTGTGCACGTTTAATTTAGTACAAAATCAGGCATGCAATCTCCCCTGACAGCAGTTTGTTGTAATGCAGGGGTTTAGTATTAATTCTTCTCATGTTGTTAGGTCTTCCTGGTTTTTTTTTGTTTTGTTTTGCTTCCAAATAAGATATTACTAGGAACTGGTTAATGTTTGGAGGACTCCATAGTAGCAAGTTACAGAGCTGTTTGACATATAATGTAAACTCACACATGCAGTTCCTAACACTTAAGGGGTTAGCGGATGTCAGCTGAGCTGTAGCAATTCTACAGCAACTGTGTACATGTTTGAAGATCTGGGTGCATAGGCCGATGGGAGGTTAATTCCATTGAAATCACTGACTAAGCTCTTTGGGGCCCAGGCCAGCAATTTCAAAAGCATTTCCATTTAGTTTGATTATTCTTCCCTGCAAACTAAACCAAGATGTGTTGCCCCACATTCGCTGAAGGTTAAAACTGTGCATATTGGTAGTACCTGATAAGGAGAAATGCTTGAATCACGGCAACTCCACTGTGAGCTACAGACCTACAGACTATAGGCCTTTGAACAGGACTGAGATACTGCTGTCATAAGTTCCTTTATTTGCAACGGTTAAGATCAGGCTTTTATTGACATAGACAAGAAGTGATAACAGCATGACAACCAGAAAGACAAATGCTATTTTGCAAGATATTTGCCAACATATTAGAAAAATCCATCATTAAAATATAACACTATTAAAACCAGATTTTTTTTCATCTTTTTTCATTGTCTGTGTTCACCCTTGCTAATTCACACTATTCGTTAACTTCCACTGGATCCACCACTTTTAAGTAAGGTAAACTGAGTTTATTTGCTTACATTTAAAGATATTTTTGCATTTGCATGCTTCACCTTTATAATTACTTTAAGTTTTTTAAGTACTGCTTAGGAGATATCAAGTCAAACAGCTCCTGCACTGACCTTGTCACGCTGTTTTGTCTTTGTCCAGTGGGAATGCTGTCACTGCCATAGAGATCACTAGAAATGGGGCAGGATGTTTCACACTGCCATTCCAAAGAAAGTCTCCTTTGATACAGGTACTAAAAAAAATTAAATCCCCGATCCCCAACCTGACCAGCTTTTGCTTCCCAACCTCTGTTTCCATGGCATTCTCAGCTGGTAGAAGGCAGAGAGCTAGTACAGTAAAAGAGGCAGACCAGCTTGTGCAGTACTTTCCTAGCAACACCTACAGCCTGTAGGATCCTGTTGCGTTAACTTTAACAAGAATAGAAACAGCATCCCTTTCTACCTTTGTTCTTTTTCCCTTTCAAGGGTATAAATGGAGGAGAGAGATTGAACAGCCTAGCAATTGCTGACCCTTGCGTTTATAGTGCTACAGCACAGCAGTAACCTTCAGCAGCAAGACAGGCTCCTGGACTAATAAGCTGCATTTGTAATCATAATGAGAAATAAATATCTCATCAGAATGCTGGTCTTTCCTAGTTTTGAGTGAAATTCATCACTATCTAGTTTTTTTGCTTATGTGTTACTCTAAGGCGTGATTCTACCACTTGTTTTTTAAAGCATTCCTTGTTTTATGTATAAGAAATTATTTATGAATTCTTTTTGTAGGTAACAGTTGTAGCAATAAGTTATAACAATTTGTTATAATAGTAATTCTTGTAACATTATACTTAAATGATACTTAATTCAGTGGAGCTACTTCAGTTGTAACTCAGCACACCTAAAGCCTTTGAAATGGACCATAGAGATAAATCATTACATCTCCATGAGGTCCTATTAGATTCCTCTTTGTTCCACCAATACAGATCAGACTGTAATACAAAGGACCTAAAATCATAATCTGAACCCACTTCTCAAAATCAAAGTATGCTTAAATGCCATCATGATATTAGGATACTGAAACTATGTTGTTGAAACTAGCTCTCCTTAGGAACAGGGTAGGCAAATGTCTACCAGCAATGATGACTGACCATAAATGAATAACTGATCCTACTTTGGCTGGGAGAATGGACCAAGTGACCTCCTGAAGCCTCTTCTCACCTGTTTTTCTGTGATTCTCTATGCTTAAGATACTAAAGGGACTATTTATCACACTTAACACTTGTCAAAACCACTTAAAATAGGCAAGACAGAAAGCCTGTGAGAAATGGTAACGTGTTAATTACTCTCTTTACGTATTTTGTTCCATCCCTACCTCTTTCTCATCCTTCTGTTCAGTCACATTAGACACTTCGTCCTCTTATACCGAGTTACCATGTTTTCTCCTCTTCTCAGACTCTTGCAAGTCTGATACTTCAATACTTCAATGGAAGACAAGAGGCTTGGCAAAGGAACCTCTGCTTCTCCTCACTGAGTATCATATTTGACTTGCACCTCCTCTGAAATCTCAGAGGATGACTGGCAGACTGTGCATGAGTGCAGTTCTGATCTTTTGCATGCATCCCAATCCAGTGATTTTTCTTTCTCCTCCACTCTGACTCTACCCAATCTCCAGGTGAGTGTAAGTCTGCAAAACCAAAATATCAACACTTCTGCATTTTGAACATTTTATAAGATAGGAGCTGTGTTTTGAAAACATGGAGGCTGATTATTCAACTAGTTTAAAATATCCAGACTGATTAAGTACCTCATCTTTGGTACCTCCAGTCTGTTTACTCACAGTTTGGAATACATCTATGTTTAAGAACATCCAATGAACAGATTCACAGATATGTACTCAAACAAGCCCTACTTATATCTTATTACTAACAGACATATTTGGAAGGGAAGAAATCTTTGCATTAGATCATTCAGTTCACTGGTCATAGGGTCTGTGAATGCCATCTGATAGAATAAGGGCTAAAAGAAAGCTCTGACTCTTCTTAGCTGTAGCCAAAGGTGTGCTGTCTTGGTATCTTGTCTGACATGAAACTTTCAGATACAGGAAGATTTCCTAGGAAACAAAATAATGCAAATTGATCCTTTTAATATTTTGGGGCATAACAATATTGGCCTATTTCACTTGGCCTTCCATCAAAAGATACCAGCCTATGTCTTCCAAATAGCGGTATTAAGACTCAGCCTTTCATTTTTTCTATTCAATCAATTTGCCAGTTTCCACTTTCTATCAAATTTGAAAAAAAAAAAAAAACACCAAACCACCAAACCACCACCTTTGGTCTCTCTTCCCTCCTGCCCTTCACGCCAAGGGAAAATTCTGTAAATAGGCACAAAGCTACCTCATTAACTCCTTTTAAGTGTCTCCTTACGCTCTCCTTTGCCACACTGGCAGCAGCCCTTGGCTGAGACTATCACCTCTCATGCTGACAGATACTGAGCAGTGTTTCTTGATATGCCCCTTCTCCTGGTACCCAGCTGTTCCCTCTCTCTTCATGCTTAAACGGCACACTCTTCAGGGAAGGAATTAACTTCTGAATGGTTCATGGGAGATGTGGCGCTAGCCTTGGTTCAATGGAAATGCTCAGTGCTGAAAGTCAGTCTTAAGCTTCAGGTAAAGTAAGCTTCTGAGACAGAAGTAAGAGTCTAAACAAAATGGTAGGATCTCTGAGCCTGATGGGATGCATGCCAGGAGTATTTCACTTCAAAGAGTGCCAACAGAGAGACGAGTCAGAATGAAGCATGTTTCTGACCTCTGAAGAAAAAGCACTAGGAAGTCTAGACAGAGATCTTTACTATACCTTAGTTCAGCAATATAGTATTCATCCTTTCTTTGGCTTGTAGTGCAGCTGTTGCAGGGCAGGGACCGCCATTAATGCTGAACTCCCCAGGGTTTGTGCCACTATCCCTAACAAAGCAGACCTATCTAGGCCAAGAATGACCTGGCCCCCCCAGCTGCAAGCCAGTGCATCAGCTGGAGACGGGGTGCCCAGAAAGCAGCTTGCTACCTTGACTGCCTGCCAGCATGCTGCTTCTAAGGGTGACATGTAAGGGCTCTATCCCTGCAACTCCAGCACCATGGCTCTGAGCAAACTATGGGTGTTGCCAGAAATCCACCAAGCTACTGACCCGCAAACTGCCACTTGCAGCTCCTGGGTAAAGAGCTCTCAGAGAACTTCATGTTAAACCTGTGCTTCCAGGATTTGGCCATAATCACTCTCCAGGAGGTCAGAAGACTTAGCAGGGTGCTCTGAGGACACAAGGCTGTGCAAGAACCACGTGAGCTAAATCACTACTATGCCTGAAGACATTCAGCTAGTGTGCTGCATCTCTGGGGATGCTCTTTTCAGCAGCAGCACCTGTGTAGGAGCTATTGCCTCTACAGAAACACCTAAGCAGAGAACTCCCCTTGCTAGGATGCAGTACTATAGAATGAAAAACCTATTTCAAAGAAACCCTTATAGTTAAACTGATAGAGTTGCAGCAGATGCCATGTCTGCCCTTCCCTGAAAGGCAAATACATTTAATAATGTGAATTATAACCTAAGCCAGTATAGTGTATATAAGACTGTAAGCTACAATGCACCATGCCCATACATTACATCTCTTCTACAGGTTTGCTCCAGAACAGCTACATAAATTAAGCTATGGTGGTGGGTAGTTACTAATACTGAGATAGATTTAGTATAATTTCTATGATTTCCTTGGGCCTCTCTCCATTACCACCAACAATTTTCTGGTTTGTGATGCCTCTGAGTCTCAGAAGAATTCTCCGAGGACAGCTGATCCCGTCAACTCTCACAACACAAATGGATTTACCTTTGCTTTGACAACTATCTCTGGCCCTCAGAAAGAAGTTATTTTATTTTGAAGTCTAATAGCTTTGACTTCTGGTTTCTTGATTTCTCCTTTGTGGTACAGCCACTAGATTGAAAACAATGTGGGTTTTTAAATCAAAGTGGAAAAAATATAGATTTCTTAACACAAGGTGAGAAGAACGGCAACAATCCTTTCCAAAGAACTGAAATTTGTATCTACTGTCTCCTTGATGACCAAAGCTTTTCTCTAATATAAGTCTCTCATCAGCCTACCTATGTGCTATTGTGCCACCAGTTAAAGGACAAAGATCTATATATGCTTTTTAACCCCAGCTTCCATTCCAAAGTATAAGGAGCTATTTAGTCTGACATCCATTTTGTTAGTTTCTACCAGCAGCAGCTGGTAGATTTCTCTGGGGTTTTCTTCAGAGCATCTGGCTTGGGTCAGGTCACTATAAAAAATTTAACAAACATCCTTTACAGGACTGGCTTGAGCTTTTTTAAATAAGGAAATCTCATCTATTGCCAATCTAACAAAGGTTTTGTTTCCATTCTGTCAACGCAAAAGACATATTAAGCATTGCATTTAATGAGATACTGAACATCACTTTGTTCCTAGTGTATACAGGAGCAGGCTGTGCCTAGAAAACACATCACTTGGCTTTGTTTTACTGTGTGGTCGGAGTAAAAGTTGTTTTGTTGTGATAAAATATGTATTTCTTCATTTTGGACAGCAATAAAATGGGCTAGACTCTAGGCTGCATCTCAGCTAATACTGGAATGGAGCAAGACAGGCTGGGCAACTGCATAGCCCCTGAAATGTGGGGCTAATTATGAGGATGATTATTTAAAAAATAAAAGAAAAAAGCCAAGTAGTAAGAGCATAAGAACTGCCATACTGATTCAAAACAAAGGTCCCTCTAACCCATGTTCTGTCTCTAACACTGATCATAAGTTGACATTTAGGGAAGAATAAGAACCGCGTAAGTATATATGGTTGTTTCCTCTAATACTCTTCCAGCTTCCTACTGTTTTAAGCTTAGAGGATTTCCTGAGTCTTTTATAGTTTATTTAGCAACTCTTCATGAATCATTCTTTCAAGTACTTCTGCCCCTGAACTTAGATAAATTTCTTCTATTCATAGTGTCTTTTGCAAGGATTTCCACAGGTCTGGTACCCGATGGGTGAGAAACCACCATCACAAGCTTTATTTGATGACTCCTAATGTCCCTGGAAGGGACAGTGAATAGTTGGTCTCTATCCACTTCAGTCACGCTACTTATGATTTTGTAGATCTCTATCACATCCCCACAAATCACCCCTTTTTTTGCAGAATCCCAGCCCACCGAATCATTCATTGTACAGAAGCCATTCTGTACTATTTGATCATCAAACGTGGCCTTCTCTGAATCTCTTTTAAGCTCTAATGTATCCTTTCTTAAATTAGGAGACCAGAACTGCAGATAGTATTCAAGTATAAGAAACGTGTATTTATCCAGAGATGTAACCATGTTTTCTGTCTTGTTCTTTACTCCTTTCCTGGTAGTTCCTAGCATTTGATTTATTTTTTGACTGCTGCTGAGCACTGAGATGGTGCTTTCTTGGAACTATTTATCTTAACCCCAAAGTCTCTCTCACTTCTGAGTGGTAATGGTCAGGTCACAGTCCACTATTTGATATATGAAGCTAAGATGTTTTTTCACTGCAGCGTTTCACAAAACGTTTTATTGCTCTGTCACGAAGCCATTTTATTCCTCTGTCATGAAGCCTGATAAGATCTTTCAGCAACTGTACACTCAACCCTTGTCCTTATTACATTGATACCTGTATCATCAGAAAACTTTGAAATGTCACTGCTCATCCCCTTTTCCAGGTCATTTGTGGCTATGCTAAAGCATGTGCGTCCCAGCACAGAATTCTGTCAAGCTCCTCTTCCTTTACTGAGAAATTTGACTATTAGTTCCTATTGTGTTTTTCTTCTAGCTGTGTTTGTTCACCTTAAAGAGAAGGCTAAAGGGAAATCTAACTGCTTTGTTTGGCTTCTTAAGGTGAGATTATAGAGAACACAGAGGTAGACTCTTCTCATAGGTTCACAATGAAAGGAGAGGAGGTGACGGACATGAGTTTCTGCAAGGGAAATTCTTATCAGAAATAAAAAAGACTTTCTTCACGCTGCACCCAAAGAGCTTGTGGGATTTCTGTCCTTCAGGATATTCAAAGCTTGACTGTTCATGACCCTGAGCCACCTTATCTAAGGTGTAATCTGGCATTACTTTGAGCAAGATGTTGGGCTATATGACCTCCAGAAGTCCATTCAAAACTAAATTATCACATGATTCTATGCATTTAAGACAGGATTTTCCTTCTTCTCCCATGGCTGTTGAGTATCCTTTCTTGAAGGATATTGTCAAGGTCTTTTGGAAATCCCAGTAAACCATATCAACAGGATCACACAGAACCACATACTTGTTGACCACTTCAAAGAACTCCAAGAGATTTACAAGGCAGAATCATGTTTTCTCTTTCCAAGATCATAGTCATCATCACGTGTGAATACACACGGCCATTAGCAATTCACCTATTTCCTCTTTAAGTTTTTAGGTGAATACCATTTGGCCCTGGTGATTTGTATTTGTTACTTTACATTCTATTTCTTTGAATCATAGTCATTTCCAAAGTTGCTTCAGTTTTCAGAGAGATGGTTCACTAAGTTCCCCTTAAAAAAGGATGCTTGTGTTGTAATCTCCCATCTTTTCTACAATGAACCTGTATGCCAATAATCTATTTAGCTTCTCTGCAATTGTCTTGTCCTCTCTGACTGCTCCGTTTCTACTCCAGTTAAGGAAGTGCTACAAAATGCTTGCCAGATATTTTGCTCCTGATGTCCTAAGAGAAGAATTTAGTACTAATTTTAGTTCCTTTAGGAAGCTACTCCTCTGATTCTTTCTTGGTCTGCTTGATTATATTTTCACATTTCATTTATGATCTTCTTCATTTTGTTTGAATACAACTTCAGATTTTTAAATTATGCTTTCTTAATTCTAACAACCCGGTTTAGCCATTCCATCTTCCTTTTGCCAGTTTCCAAGTCTCTCCTAATACACAGTACGCAATGTTGTGCTTCCACTCTGGTGTTCTTCAGCCTCTACACCACCTCTAACTTAATTCTCTGTCACCCGATTGATGGCACAACTATGGGGAAGTTTTTGGTCTTTTGCTTTTTTTGTGTCCTGGATGCTGGATCTGAGTAATGATTATTGTTACAGAGTTGTGCTTCCAGAGGAAATTTTGAAACAGATTTTTGTCATTATCTTGTCAAGGGCTGCATTTCCTCTTGTGAGGTTGCTAGCCAGCTGATCCATGAAAGAATCATTGACAATTTCATCTATGGTTTATGACCCTGAGTGAAGTTTCCCTCTTCTACATGGAGGTAACTGAAGTGACTCAATATTTTCTGTCCTTACCAACTCTCTGACTTCTTACAGCTTAACTCAGGCTGTCTCAGCCCCTGGTTGGGAGGCTGGTAGTATTGACTCCATCCTACAGTCTTCCTCTTTGGGTCTGGCATTTAAATCCAGCTTCTGTGCTACTTGTTAAGGTGGTTAGTTTGTTAATTCAATTTGATCCCAAGCTCCACCTAAACATGTAATTCTATTGTAGCAGAAACATGGCATAATTTTCTCATCCCTTTAGATTTTGTACATTAGTATTACAGCATCCCACTGGCTATCTTTCTTCCATCAGGAAGGGGAAGAAAAACAGCTGTAATGGATATTTGTTCAATCATGTCGTCAGTAGTTTTTGATCCAATTCCTTTGCTTTCAGGACTGCAGCAGAGCTTATGCTGTTGTGTTTTGACCCTGAAGCCTGCTGCTCTCACTCTACTAATATCAACATCTGAGCTCCATCTTCTGTTTCTCTACTACTCTGCTGAGCCCAAGTGCTTTCACCTTCATTGCAAATGCATTAATTCTGCTCCATTTTCTTCATCCTGATAATCTTCTCTTCTGGCACTGTGATTTTGACTTTAGCCCAGAAGGCAACAATATTGACTGTAACTGAAGACATTCTTATACTTGTAAAAATCTTCTCCTCTCATAATTATGCCTTGACCACAAAAAGTGTTTCAACAGATATAATTCTGGTTCTATTTTTAACACAAAAAACACTTACATAGATATCCCTTTTCAGGTTGAATCTCAGGTATTGACGTGAGACCACAGACCTCTCCTTTAGGAGTTCAGTTCATAATCTCATACGCCCTGAGAAGGGTAAAAAAAAATTGGGTAGAGTTTAATCTTTTCTTTCAGCATTTCAGCTTCTAAAGGTGATTTGCAAAATAATCTGAGAATATAATTCTTTGGCAACAAAGTAAGAATGACTACTGGAGGCCACTGGGAAGTAATTTTAGGAACATAATCTCCAGGCATTAGTGAGTTATTTACTTCAAACTTCTTCATAACTTTTTTTCATTTAAGAAACATAGAACATCGTATAAAGTGTTGTATTGTATTGTTAGAACGTTGAAACGAGATTATTCAGGGTGCAGCTTTTGACTAGAACATACTAATTTAGGTGCCACAGTTTTGAATTTTCTCCCTCTTTACAGTTTGGTACTTCCTTATGCATATAAAAAATATGTGTGTACCTAAAGACTCAGAACAAATAGAGAGGTTTGTATATATAAAAGAGAGATATTTAAATCATAAATAAGAATATTATGTTGCATCTTTTTGGTAAAAAAAATAACATTTTGAAAGAGAAAAGGAAACAGCTGGTTTCCAGATCCATATTGAAACGAGTACTTTAAATCACCTGTTTAAGCTTACCTGCTTTACTCTGTTGTGGTGGACTACAAGCACTCAGTCTTTGTTGTGACGCAGAGTAGAGCAACTAAGGGAAGCCTAAGGCAATTAACTACTTAGATTATTCAGCTTGATTGCAAGAGCACCCTAAGATGTAGGAGGCAGATGAATAGTTAGTTAGACCACAGGAATTGGATGTGACACTTTACTATCTTCTCCTTATATCCAGTGACTCACTTGATGACTTGGGTAATGTCACTTTTACTCAATCTGTGCCTCAGCTTCCCCAATTATAAAAATGGTACAGCTGGCTGAGAACTGGATTAGCTCCTATGTGATTTTTTTTTTCCTTTATTTCAGGGTACTAAATTTGAACAGAAAAAATCCAAATTATTCGCAAAACAAATATTCCCCAAAATGTTGGTTTGGGATTATCACAACTTCGTTTTTCATGCCTATCCTTTAATACATTTGTGCCTCATACTGAAGTATTTAAATTCTTAAATACAATATATATGTCACATGTTTTCATCAGTGGTTGCTCTTTCAATAATATAGTATAATATGAAGTTCAAACAAAATGAATCAAAACATTATCAAAATGAAGAAATTCTACACCACAGAAACAAAATGTTTTAATTTTTCTCCAGTTAAACAATGCAGTAGATGCTGACACATTTCTGACGAGTACTTTCATTTTGATGAAACTACATTTCATTTAAAGTCATTAACTTGGTACACATATTGGTTTTATGACATCTGGTTGTTCTCGCATCTCATCTGACATCTTCCTCTTTCACAGGTAATAATTATCTCTCTGTCTGTCTTTCCTTCTATTTCCTTCTCTTTTCCACAAACGCATCACTCCTCTTACAAATATCCTCTCTATTCCACATATTTCAAGCACTCTTTTCTCTCAGGTTGCCTAGCTGATTACAATAATATGAAGTTAAGTTCAAAGCAACCGTTCCCAGGCTGTGCTTAGCTTGAATTTTGCTGTTTCTTTTTGAACCTAAAAGGGCTTGTGTGCCTGAAAGTTTGTTTATCTTTTCTGATTCTATCCATTGGATAATTAAAGATATTTTCTCCTACACACTTTGCCTCTCTACTTATTAAAGCAAACACAAAACTCTTGTGCCTGTTTTAGTAATAATACTGACTTTCTTTTCAAGTATCTTGCAATTTATGAATACAGATGAATGAGATTATATAGGTTGCAACAGATCGTAAGACAGAACTTGCCATAGCACATCCTCCACTGGAGGAACAGTTCTGGAGAATGACACCTTCCTCCCCTCACTGCAGTCCTCTTACTTGCTGCTTCTTTACAGCCTGTCTGGGGAATCAGGTGTTTACTGCCAATTAGGCTTGATAAAACAGCAGGACTTTCTTGCATTCTCTTGACAAGAGTATTTCTGGGCTGCTGGCAGCTGTTGGAGGGCTTCTGGCTACCGGGACAGCATTAGATCTCAGTGTACTAAACACTTTTTGTTCATTTGGTGATTTAGATCATTTACATCTTACCCTTACTGCACTCTCTGCTGCAGTCATAGTGCAAAACATTCAAGACTTTATTGAAGATTTTCTTTTGGAGCAAAAATAATGGTAAGATACTGCAACTGGCAGCAAATAGATTTTAAAAAAAAACTTTATCTATTATAATGCAAAGTACATATTCATTATATCTACAGGCTACTTTACTAATTATATTAGAACTGTTCAGCAAAACCACTGGAGCAACAATAAAATTCTTATTCCAAAAAGATATGGTCCATAATTATAGAAAATGTTGTGTTACTTCAGTGATTGAACTGAAGCATTGCTTTTCCAACTGCCAGATCGCTGACTAAGAGTATTGGGCTTCAGTTTCTTCTGTCTGAGCCATAACACTTCTCAGCCTTTCTGACGGATGTAAAAAGATATTACAAACCTAGGGTATTTCTGTGCAGTGGCCTTATGCAGGATTCCCCTGAACTGAATGGGGGTGAATCTGCCTGCACTATCACCTTTAGACAACAGGTCCAGAAGATAAATAAAAAGTAGATGACTTTTTGGGGTGGAGGGTGGTATCGGTTCCATCATTTTCACACTGTTTTCTAGCTAAAGGAGAAAAAATGGAAACTGATCTCAGTACTTCAGAAAATTATGTTGTACTTAAAACCTTGTTAGTGTTTCTGGGTTAAAAAATAATTATTAACAAACACATTTGGAAAGTAGTCAGACTGAAATAAGAATGAGCTCATAACAGATTCAAATCAGATAGGAGTTTGCAAATGCACTATTGCACCTAAAAGGGTGTATGATTTGGAGCTGCACATACAGAAACATCATGTCATGGAGGAGGAAGGTGACAGTTCCTGTTTATGCATTTTTGGCAAGCTGCACCTGAAGGATGGGATGATTTTCTGGAAACTGCCATGCCAGAAATACACAGCTAAACAGGAGGGAACTGAGAAGAGCAAAGGGAATAATTAGAGACCTATGGGGGTGGGACAAGGTTTCTAGTCTATTTTTTTAAGGAAACCAATCTATGCAATCACACTGTTTTTCTGTCAGCTCTCCAGCAATAACATTTGAATCTCTTGACCAATTTCAAATAAGACTGACAAAAAGGGAGAGGTCGAAAAACACCGAGCTCCTGCAGGTTTTATGAAAATCAGCAGCCAGATAGAGGAGACTCAGGTTTGTGCACCCACTAAAGAACAGGTGGAAGTGTGAACTCAGCTGCATTATTTGACACAAGAGAATCCAAAGCTGTCATCCAAAACCAGGCTCCATAAGGTTTGCTGCCGATGGAACTACTAGTTCGTTGTTTGTTTTTTTATTTTCCTTTCTTTTTTTTTTTTTTAAATATATTTAAAAGAAGACCAAGCGTTCTGTCTGAGACCGTTTTAAAGACACTAATCACTGCAGGATGTAGGCACTCATTATAAAATTATGCATGTTAACAAATCCTGTCCAGAACAGGCCCTGACATCCCTACCCGAAACGAACTCCCTTTGTGCCAGTGTTTGTCTGCCTTGAAAAAGACTGTTTCCATTTCTTCTCATGCTAGAGCTAGCTGTGACCTTCTTCTCTCTCTTAAAATACTGCAGTACCACCAGACTTAAAGAAATGATAAATCATGAGTCAGATGCCCAAATAAAAACTGCTCTTGAAAATCATGATATGTTAATAAAAGAGATTTTACTGTGAATTTGGTCTGTCTTTGAAGTTTTTAAATTCCTTCAACAACTTCTTGAGTGAGAGAGAAGTCACGGTGTCCCACTTTTACTAACCTATTGTGAGAAATTACTTTGAGCACTTTATGCTACAGGGTATTTCATCTTTCATGGCTGTCCCTCAAACAGCAAACACCCTCAGACTGAAAACTCCTCCACAGCTTTCACTATCCCCAGTCTCCCATGAGTCTGAGAAAGAGCACCACTCTTCTAGGGAAGGGACCTACAGGAAAACCCTCTGAACTATTTGTTTCCAGTTTCATCTTTCAGTTTGCCTCAAGCAAGAAAACAGACAATCATGACTGCTCACAGCTAGGCTAACGAAAAGAGCTTGAAAAGGGAGTATCAGTGGAATTGAGAAATTTAGACCATGGCCTTTGGACAATCTGAAAGGAAGATACTGGGGAGAAGGAAAGTTCCTAAGATTGAAAGAAGGTCTACAACCATAAAGAAATACGCATCTGTCATGCATGGGGCATATGTGGATACTTGTCGTTATGAACTGAGAATAAAAGATCACAGATTCCATTATAATGATTGGCTTCTCAAGTTTAAGAAAGTTATTTACCTGATATGTTACAATAGCTATATTGATATTGCATTTCTAGATTTCACAGCAGTCTTCCCTAGATAGGAATTCAGAGAAATGGAGTTAATAGGATGCCCGTCAGTGACAAGACTTTGGACGTTACTAAGCAGGAGGTATTCTTACTAACGAGGCAATGAAATTCTCTTCAAGGCTCTCATGTATCATTCCACCTTCAGGATATAATGTATTGAACTAGGCTGGGCTTTCCACACGTTATTGATTGGACAACAATGTCAGATATTCTGTCTTTACGAAGCAAATATGGGCAAATCAGAAAATGATCACTAAAGGTTTGAAGTACTTACAGTAAGAGCTGAGTCTCTTCATGTAGCCCTATGAAAAATGAGATTACTTTTATGGTTTCTTCTATATTTCTCTCTAGTAAATTCTACTGTCTCTGTGCAAAAATAATGTAAAATAATTTGCTGTGCCTAAGACTTTGTAGGCATTAGGAAAAGCATTGCCAGAAGGTTGAGAGGGATGAACCTTCCCATCCACTGGGCACTGGTGAAGCTGCATCTGGAGTACTAAGTCTAGTTCACGGCTCCCCAGTACAAGAACGGCATGGACATACTGGACCAGGTCAAGTGAAGGGCAATGAAGATGGTTAAGGGATTGGAGCATGTCGTACGAGGAAAGGCTGGAGCTGGGACTGTTTAGCCTAGAAACAGAAGGCTCAGAGGGATCTTATCAATGTCAGTAAATATCTGATGGGAGGGTGTAAGGAAGACTGAGCCAGGCTCTCTTCATTGGTGCCCAGTGATAGGACAAGAGGCAACGGGCACAAGCTAAAACACAGGGGGTCTCATCTGAACATCAGGAAACACTTTTACTGTGAGAGTGACTGAGCACTGGCACAGGTTACCCAGGGAGGCTGTGGAGACTCTGTCCTTGGAGATACTCAAAAGCCATCTGGACATGGACCTCGGCAACCTGCTCTAGCTGACCCTGCTTGAGCAGGGAAGCTGGACTAGATGACCTCCAGAGGTCCCTTCCAACCTAAATGATTCTGTGACTCTGTGCTTTTCAATAACACAGTTTTATTCACAATATTGGCTTGGTGCAAGCCCACACTCCAACTTCCATAATTTTTTTTAAACCCTTACTCTGCAAAAGCTTTCAGCTTTCCCTTTTAAGTTATAAGAAACTATATATAAAGTCCCCTCATACTCTTTGTATTAATTTTGTGTTTCACACACAGCAGTAAGAATTCATTTGCTTGACCCAGCATTCGGTAATTAACGAAATAGTACAGCACAGACATATATGTGACTGTGTCAGTAATTAATAAGCAGAAAGGTGAGTAGGATAATTTAAACTCATATGATATTTTCTTCCTAAAATTATCATGGAGAGACTTGGGTCTTATGGTCTTAGACCTTTAATATTTTGTTTAGGTTGGCCTTAAAGCAGTGACTCTTCAACACTAGGGCCACTGCTCCAGTGACTTAGTTGTTGCAGTTACTTGAGCTACGTCTTTTATGTGGTATGTGCAGGTCTAAATTATCTGAAGGAGTGTGGGCTACCTATGGATACCTATAACAACATAAGCATCGTCTCTTGTATTACCATTCCCGTCATGCCATGTTTCAGTTGTTTCCCATACTCATCATATGGTGGTTGGTGGTTTCTCACCTTCTTCTCATCATCTTTTCAATCTTGCTTCCTTCAGTTTTGAGGTGGCTGCCGTACTTTTGCCTGTTGGTAATGAATGGATAAATTCTTTAGCATTAGCCTGTAACATGAAGGCTATCTTCCTTGCTGGTCGCAGATGGCGGGAAGTGATTTTATTGATTTGTTAGTACTTAGCTAGGAGGATTACATCTAGCAGTAATAACGTGGCCAGGCCCTGGGACGAATCACCACACGAGTTAGCGAAGGGTCTGTGTCTTTAACTGAGTGTGACATTATGATATTTACCAGCCCTTCATAGCGCTTTGCTTATTAACACCACTTTAATCTCTTCTGAGCCATCTGTCGGTCATTCAAGTTTCAGTTTCCTTCATGTGCTGGAAGAGTTGAGAGACTTCACTTTCTGAGCTGAACTTGGACACTATCACTCAAAAGTTCTGGTGGTCGCAGTAGTGCTTATTATTTTTTTCTTTTTAATTTGTGTTATCAAATTGTGTCCTGCAGAAAATCCCTTGGGGGGACACAAGCAGATGGCAAGGGTAATTCCTCTCAAATTCAAAGGGTCACGAAGGTTCATAGCTCTCAGAATTTGTGTGAGAGGCATTAGTGTGGCTGGCTGAAAGCTGGTCCCTTTCCCTATTCCAAACCGGGCAAGTTTGGCAGCAAGAAGCATTGAACACTGCCAGCATAGATTTTTTTCCTTTGGTTCGTGCCCATCAGACAATCTCTCTAGAAACCAGAGCTGTTGCCATGCTGTGACCTCGGCAGAAGCGTGACTGCGAGGTCTTAAGTGCCAGCGTGTGTTAGTGGTAGTCCACATGTTGTTTGAAAGTGCAGTTTTCTCTATATTTCAGCTTTGCATTTCTAAGTAGCCTGAATGGTTTCATTCACTGATGGGCACGCGTTAGAGCAAGGGACCTTTCGGAGCTATAGGCATGAGTTTCTGGCCAGTGGATTACATGCAGATGGTCTCCTGTAGAGAAGGGATGCTGTGTTCATTACCAGCTCCCCAAAATCAAGTTGCTCAGGGTAGTACATCAGACGTGGCTAGGGAAGCTATCTCTGTCTGGAAGTGATGTTTCGTTTCATTGCGTGCGACCCGCTCAGCTGAACAGCCGGTGCTGTGGCACGTTTCATGGCCAGTCTTGGCGGGTCACAGCGGTGAGCAAACGGGCCTGACAGATGAGGAGAGTTAAGCGCGCTCGCCACCCCCGTGGGAGGCGTGGGGGGCCCATGGCATGGGTGTAAGAAAAAAGCCTATGAGGAAAGTGCTGAAGCGTGGCACCCCGAGGAGGGGACGGCCGAGCGGTGACAGCGCTGGCGCCGGGCAAGGGGGCTGCAGCCGCAGTTGAGCCCCCAGGGCTGGGGCGGGCGCGGCTCAGGACAGCGCCGGGAGCCCGGGGCTTCCCCGGCGCCCCAGGCCCGCCCGCCGCCCGGCTGGCCAGCCCCCGCCTAGGAGCAGCCGGCACAGTCCTGGCGGGGACCGGGGCGGGCTCCCGGCCCCGACCTGCGGTGCGGAAACCGCGAGGAGGACGGCAGCGCCGGGGCCGCGCGGCCGCGGGACGAGCGCGGGGGGCGGCGGGGAGAGGCGCGGCCGCCCGCGTCCCTCCGCGGCGTGGGCAGGGGCAGCGGCAGGGGCAGGCAGGGCTGCCGGCCCTGAGGAGCGGCGGCGCGCCTCGGACTCCGCCTCACCGGCACCGACCCCCGCCTGCCTCCTCCCCGCGCCGGGCTCGCAGCGGCGGAGCATTTCGGCGGCGGCGGCAGCACCCGCCCTTCCCGGCCGGCCCGCGGCGCGCACCGCCCCCCCCGCCCGCTCCCTCACGCAGCCCGCCAGCGGCGATCCGGAGCCCTCCGCGCCACCGCGCCCCCGCCCCGCACGCCCACCGCCGGGAGGATGGGCTGCGGGCGGCGGCACGGCAGCCCCCGAGCTCCCTGAAGCCGCGGAAACAAAGGGAGCAAAGCGGCAGCAGCGGCCGGGCCGGGGTGGATGCAAGCAACCATGAAAGGCTGGGTCTCCGCCTCCTCCGCTGCTGCCAGAGAGCTGCCGGCTGCCGCTGCTCGGAGGACTACACTGTAAAGGGGGCGGAGGAGAGGCTGGCTGGGTTTGCCGTGCGAAGGTAGAAGGTGTAACGGAGAGGTGGAAAGAAAATGTCTTCTTCGGTGGGGCCCCGCGGCCCTCGCCCGCCCACGGTGCCCCCCCCGATGCAGGAGCTGCCCGACCTGAGCCACCTGACAGAGGAGGAGAGGAACATTATCATGGCAGTGATGGACCGGCAGAAAGAAGAGGAAGAGAAAGAAGAGGCCATGCTCAAGTAAGCAGACGCCAGTCATTCATTCATTCAGGCACTCATTCATGCGCCGGTCGCCGGCGGGCGGGAGCGGGCGCTGCCACAGCGGGAGCCGGCCGGTGCCCGTGGCCGGCCGGCTTCGCCCTGCTCGGCGGGGCCGCCCCGCAGAGGGACCCCTCGCCGGGGCTGGCTCCGCGGAGCCCCGGTCCCGCTCCGCTCCCCACCCGTAACTTCCTCCTCCCCGGCCGTCCTCCCCCACCCCGGGCAGCTCCTCCCGAGGCAGAGCCGCCGGGGGAGCCCGGCGCGGCGGGACGGAGCGGGACGGCGGCCCTCCCCGCCCCGAGGGAGCTAGCGGCGGAGGGCGGGCGAAGGGGCGGGCGGGCGGAAGCCCCGACATGGGGGTGAGGGGCGAGGTGGGATTCCTTTGGGGTCCCCAAAACCCCGCCTCTCCCAGGAGGGGCCGCTGGGTGGGGTTTCCCTGCGTGCCGGAGCCTCCGCGGCCGCCGTGCTGCCCCCGCCTGGCTCGGCCGCCGCCGCCGCCCGCCGCGGGGCTGAGGCGGCTGCCCCCAACGGCTGCCCCCAACCGCCGCCCCGGCCGCCGCCGCCCGCTCCCGGGAGGGCCGCGGCTGGGAGGCGGCTCGCCGTGGGGACCGCGGGGCGCTCGTCATTAGGGAATAAATGCAATTAGTCGCACGGCTCGTTACGGAGGGGAAGCGTGCGTGCGTGCCGGCGGGACGGAGGGGGAGTGGGTTTATCCCGCTGCCGGCGGCGCGGGGAGGGTGTGGGAAGGTGCCATGTTTGGAAACCCGGTCCCCACAGCCTCTTTTGAACCTTTTCTCTCTCGCCCCCCCCCCCATCCTTGCCAAACGGCGCATGTGACCATATTTTCTAGCCTCCTCCGTCAATAGGAGGCTTCGAACGTAGCGTTACCAAATTGCCTGCTGCGAGTGATGAGAATAAACAGATTGAAGCTGTGGCCTGTGGAGGAGAATCAGGGTTTCTCCTCTTCTGACTACCCGTCAGGCCTGTTCGCTCTGGGGGGGAAGCGGTAGGAGAGGTGACTGGAATACGTGCAAACCTCTGACGTTAGCCGGACCCTCCCTGCCACGGGAGGTGTATCCTTACCTCACTCTCTTCTGGCTGCACACACCTGTGCTTGGAAGGGGTGCTCTGAAGGTGTGACGTGATCTGGGTATTTCTTTTGGCAGCATCGGAAATACCCGCTTGAACGAGGCGGGTGCCAGCTCTTCCCCGTGGCTTTCTCTGACCGATGGAGGGACCAAGCCCCCGTGGGCCCCCGACTTCGGGCCCCCCGCGCTGCGCGTGGTGAAGCTGGGGCAGCGTTTCACTATATCGCTCTCTCTGTCCCTTCCCGTTGGTGCCCGGCTCTGAATTTTTACGGGGGCTACTGGAGGCGATTGCAGCGGCGGGTGGCGAGGCCCAGCTGCTAGCGTTGCGTATTGCTGAGGAGAGGGTCTTGGGCTGGGAGCATGGTGTTTGGATCTCAGCCCAAGAGGAAGAGTTCAGTTTGCTGTTCATTACGCTTGGGGTGTGGCTAGTCTTGGAGGTGGGCTGGTTGAAATGAGAAATGTGTTGTGAACATGCATTGTATTAGTCAATGTGGGGAAAAGTAAGTGAAGGATCCCTCCTCGGTTTCTGTTTATCAGAAGAAAATTAAATAAAGGAGTAGCGCAAAGGCTCTAAACTACATTTATCCTTCTCCCATTCCTTGTCCTCCAGCACAGCTACTTCCCTATAAATATTTAGCTTTTATTCCGTGAAGAAGATTGCTGGTTCTGTGATGGTGTTGTAAAGCAGTACTATAAATCTTACAGTCACTGCAAGAATGAACTTTTGTTGGTAGAGTGGTAATTTCTCAGCCCTGTTCTTGTTAAGATGGGGCAGAGGATAAATTTTCCTCCCTTTCTTTCTCCCCCATTTTTTTTCTTCTGCTCTTCTTTTGTATTGGCATTTCTGAATTCGGGATTGATACTTCTTTTCTGTGAGATTGTGGGAGTCTTCAGCAGTTTTACTAAATGAATTTAGGACACTTTAAATACAATTTTTAGAAGAGGTCAAAAATTGTGCTTTGTGAATTCAACTTGAAATTACTTTATATTATCTTCAAAGGTTTGTGATACCCAAAGTTAAAAGTTTATTTCCTTACAACTGTTCTTTCAAATCATGAGAATAACAGTCTAGGCTCTCCATTGGTCTGAGAAATAGTGATTTTTAAATAGGTTTTTTTCTTTAAATAAAGAGCCAGAAATTAATAGAAAATACATTGGGAAACTTACAAACCTGTATACTCATTTTAGCTATAACGTTGATTTTCAAAAATTAGGTCAGAGCAAATAGTTTTCATATGGATTATGATTTGACTCTTACAGAAAGCCACTAGATTTTCTGAGATCATTTGCCTTTTCTGTATGCTGAGCACTTACTTTTTGGGACAAGAGTTAGATACATCTTTCCAGAGAGTAACCCTTATAAGACTGGATTTTGAGACAAGAATTTACTTCCATAATTTTGTAGAGGTTTGTTACAAATATACAATGGCGTTATCGAGATGACACAGCTATATTATGAAAGTCATAGATCGTCACCATCCCTTCCTATTATCTTCAGTAAAAGTTTTTCTGATTATCCAAATGTCTCAGCAAAACAGCCACCAGTTTTCATTTAAAACCACCTGGAGGAGAAATGTTTCCGTCTGTAACACCCACGTGCAAATCTGTAATGTCCCCTGGAAGTGAAGGCGATCTGCGTTGCAAACTAGGCTGCCTTCAATCCCGGGCCGATCAGAGGCCGGATATGTGCTGTCTCATGAATCATAAGGGCTAAAAAGGGTGCAGCGTTTCTCTCCTGTTCTGGAGGTCCTGATAGTGAGAAAAGTTTTTAAAACAGTACTTGTAATTTTCCTTTCCAGCACTCCTCATGGCAGAAAGCTGTAGGAAGAATTATTGGTTAAACTACTCTTCTTCACATGATGATCATAAAATTGTGCATCCAAGGGAATTTGAGGTGTTTCTGTGAGTAGACTATACGGATTTCAGCAGAAGTGAAAGAGATTAGGGTCACGGGTAGAGAGGCTGTGTCCCTCTCCTCCGGGTCTGTACCCCTCTGTCTTCCTGAGCCCTGTTTCTGACTCTGAGCTAAAAGCCTTCTTGTAAAACCTCTCTGCCAGTTCATGCTGACATCAGCACGTACTGCAGCGTGCCAGCCTGGGAGCAGGGACCAGGACTATGGGCAATGTAATGCTTTCTCTGCTTGCTCTGGAGAAAGGCAGAAATGCATGCTTCGGTTTGAAACTACCTGCTCGTCTCTTTCCAGGAACTTGCCCTAACTGTCAGTTCATCGGCCCGCTGGGTTTCCTGCGGCAGCCTGGGGCTAGCGGAGCTTGTCACACCCTTAGGATAAAAGCATGCAACTTGTACTGGCTAGTGTGACTTTCTTCTTCTAGGTATACCTGGTCAGTGGCAGAGCTCGTCCTCCCCTCACTCTTCCAATATCAGATTTCAAACCGCTGTGTGTGGAAGGGGAATGTTCTGCTGTCCTATAACCTGTTGAATACCTTGGAGCAATGTGTTGAGGAGTTAGGGCTTTTGTGAAGGTTCCTCCTTTTGCTTTTTTTTATGAACAGGTGTACCTTGGCATGAGGAACATTTCAACGTTAGCTGATTGCCTTGAAATTGCCTTTACATCCAAAGACGGGTTATGCATTCCCGCTGTAGCAGGGGCAGTGTCACTAGGTACTCCTGAGAGCATATCCATGCCTTCGTGCAATGAAGTGCGGTCTGTCAAATCCACGTAAGCACTTCGGTGCTTACTTGGCACTAGGTAGAAACGGAGGGACCTTGAGTGCAGTCCACAAAATCTTTCTGTAATGGTGCACCTGAGAAGCCGGGTGTTCCTGGGTGTCCAGTGAATACAGGACCGGAGCATGTGAGTGCCTTTGCTGCTGAATTGCTTGCTGTCTGCCTTGTACCTAAGCCTGTTTGGGAGTCACAAACTATGTAGTCATATGCTTAAGTCCTCTGAAAGACCTGACGCTAATACAGTACCTCTATAATGCGTATTGATACTCAGTGCTGAACTCAAAGTGCTGTTGGCACAGCGATGGCTGCTTTCCTAACATGTAGGGGACAGGCAGTGCTACTGCTTCCAGCTACCTTAGGTGTAATAGCCTGGTGGCTAGGAAGTGGTTACCCAAGTCCAGTGCACTTACCAGCCTGAAGAAACTGTGTCCTAGACAAGTGCCATTACATTGTACCTTAGTAGAAATGGTTTGGCTCCCCATACAGAGAAGAATGAAAAGTTTATGGGCCCAGGAGCCTAACTCAATGTCAAGCCCAATGGGAAGAGTTCTCCTTGCAGAGGAGCTGTCTTGCTCTCATGCTGCAAGCTTCTGGTTACCCAGGGGTGTTAAAGTAGCCTTTCTTTAAATGATTCAGAGAAGTTTAAAATACCGAGAGGTCTGGGAGTAAGAAGCAGGTCCTCCTCCCTCCAAGCTGAATGATCTTGTCTCGGGGCTTCAGAGCTTTGCCTTTTTGTTCCTCTGTGGTTGGGAGAGCTTCACCTTCCTGCCTACCACACCTTTGACAGCAGCATGGAGAGCAGCCTGTTGAGTAGGTGGGGCTTTACCACGGTAGACTCAACTCTCATCCACTCGTTTACCTGTTTCACACAGACTGTGCCAGATTTTGTAGGTATCTCTGAAGACTGTAGTCTCTAGCAACTCTTTTAAATGGAGCTTGGTCTTACAGACCCAAGCTTCTGCTGCTCCTGTGTGAATAAATATTTGCGTAGGACAGTGATAGGATGTGCCATGGCCTCCTCTGCAAACTAATTCATATTGGAGGCATTTTTCCTGTTTTACGTGGTAGATACTGCTGTAGCTGAAAGGGAAGAGGTTCGTTTTGAGTGGCTGATGTGTCTAGCCTGAAGTCCAGATGTTGCCCTACAGGTGACTCTGATGTGACTAACAAATTGTGAGGAAGCGTGAGAGGGAAAGTTTTCGAGGAGGCTGAAGAGAGAAACAAACCGTCATTTGCAAAAATGGGAGGGACACACCGTTTTAAAGGAAAAATAGTTTAAAAGTTTAAAGTGTGCATTCAAACACTAGATAGCCTGAGCCAACTATATTGTTTGTGGGTATACGGTGCCTTGAAGTGAAACAACCCCAGTTAATATACAGCAAATTTCAATCGTAGACAAATCACAGAACTATATATATTTATACATATGTACTTAAGCTGAAGTTTGCTTATGTGCAGTTGTGTGCCTTATCTCCTTGGGTTAGTTAAGAACTGAGTGCTAACCACAGCAGCTGTGAATACAGCTAGTTGAGTTCCAGTTCTGTTCTGCGGTGGACTCTCACAGCCCAACAGGACGATACACTGGGACAGCCAAAGTACTTTTTTCCACCCCTGGTGGAACAGTAGGTTATCAAAGGGGGAACAGCTATAAATCAACCTTAGACAAATTTTGGACAGAAATTAGAAGAAGGTTCCTACTTACCATGGCAGTAATTTTCTGGCGCAAATTTATGTGGGGTCAAAAGCTCTTACTACCCTTCTGATGGGATTTAACAAGACTGTGAAAGAGATTGTTTGCCAAGGTAGTGGCAATAGTAGGAAACTTAACTCAGAGACATAGGAGGTTCTTTGTAGTTTTGTAACTCTAATTGAGTAGGTTCAGTAGAGAGGCTAGCAGGTACTTGAAACCCTCCCAGATCTTAAGAGAGTTATTTCAAGATTTGCCATGGGAGCGGCAGTTAATAATTACAGAGAAGTTGATCATAACACCCTATTTTGACTATCTAGTGTGGTGCACACACTTGATTTTAGTGGAATTCAGGTCTCTAGAATTAACAGGGATATTGGAGCTGCTCACTTTTCAGGGCTGCCAGATCCTGAAGTCACTTGCATTTGGTGAGAATCCCTGTTTCAGAGATTGCAAGATAACCCCTATGTGGTTTTTCCTGTGTGCACCTGGAAGCTTCCAGCCTGAACTCTGAAGATTAACAGATTGTCCAGGAGGCATGTGCTCTTAACCAGTTTCCTGGAGGCAATTTGTTTCCCTTTCCATTTCTAACACTTGGACCACACCTAACATGGTCAGAAAACATTGACTACTGCTCAAAACACAGTGGCAGCTGCTGCCACCCTTATTTTATATAGTACTTCTGAGCAAAATAAGGAAGTAGGGTTCCAAGACCTTCTTAGCCTGAATGCTATAAATCCCCGATGATAATTGCCTTTCTATAAAGAGTAGGGAAGGGAGAGGTAGGATCATTCTTTGTCCCTTTGGCTGAAACTGGGCCACTTCGCAGAAATAAAAGCAAGAGTCAAGGGGCCATCATGAGGAAGTCTGTCTTTATCCTGTCTTTAGGATAAAGGATCTAAAGCCTATCTTTAGTCCCACTGAGAAGAAAAAAGAGGAATCGAGACCTCTGGGAAATGGTTGTGCATTTGGCACTAAGGAATTAAAGGATAAAATAGATAAACAATACCAAGACTCCCTCCTCTGAGTCAGGCTCCCTCTTGCTTATTCTTTCTGTGATCCCGTGAATCTCGCTTTCTGTGCAGTGGAGCAGGAGGAATGGAGGATGCCCTCACCCTCTGCTGCTTGAAATGTTTATTTCTTCCTTTCTGTTTGAAGGGGTTTGGAGCCACCATGTTTCAGGCTCTGCGATGGAGCAGAGTGCAGGTTGCTTACTGTGTGCATGGGTAGTTTAAGCCCCTAGAATCACCCAGACAGATTGTTCAAATATCGCCTTGTGCCTCTTCCTGGCAGTGCCAACTCTGATCCTGACATTTGAGTGTACAAATCCATGCTGAAACGATTTTACTCCTGGAGGCCTGCATTTTCACAGAATCACATCATGGTTGTGGTTCAGGTTGTGGCTGTGGGCAGGGGTCTGGAGATTGCCTAGTCCAAGTCCCTACTCAGGGCAGGGCTACCTAGAGCCAGTAGCCCAGGACCATGTGCAGATGGCTTTTGAATATCTCCAAGAATGGAGACCCCACAACTTCTCTGGACAACCTTTTCCAGTGTTCAGCCACCCTCACTGTAAAAACTGATTCCTGATGTTCATATGGAACCTCCTGTGTTTCAGTTTGTGTCCGTCACCTCTGGTCCTGTCACTGGGCACCTCTGAGAAGAATTTGGCTCTGTCTTTTCTAGTCCTCCCCACTGGGGATATATACACATTGTTAAGAGCCCCCTGAGCCTTCCCTTCTCCAGGCTGAAGTGCCCACTCTCTCAGCCTTTCCTCATGTGACATGCTCCAGTCCCTTAGCCATCTTTGTGGCTCTTTGCTGCACTTGTTCCAGTATGTCCATGTCTTTCTGGTACTGAGGAGCTCAGGACTGCACTAAGCATCCAGATCTGGCTTCACCGGTGCTGAGGCAGAGAGGAAAGATCACCTCTCTTGATCTGCTGGCAGTGCTTTTCCAATGCAGCCCAGGATGGTGTTGGCCTTCTTTGCTGCAAGGGGACATTGCTGGCTCATGCTCAACTTGGTGTTGACCAGGAATCCTCAGTTGCTTTTCTGCAGAGCTTCCTTCCAGCTGGCTGGTCCCCAGCATGTGCTGGTGCATGGGATTATTCCTCTCCTTGTGCAGGACTTGGCATGTCCCTTTGTGGAATGTTTTAAAGCTTAAGAGGGAGACCAGTATCTAATGTGTTCTCAGATTAGTCTGAATCATTCAGGGGGAGGATTGCTTGTGGTCACTGCTTCCAGCCCCTTTCTCTTTACTGTTCAAGGCCCTCACTCAGGGAGGGAGAGAGAGAATTGAACAGTGCAGAAACTATCATTGCCTTTTGGCCAATGGAAACATCAGAAAGAATTTAACAGCATTTGAGGCTTCAAGTTTTCACCACTCTGAGAGGGCAGATGTGGCCAGAAAGATGTCCTGATCAAAGGAGACAACTGTGATGACTTCAGAATTGCAAGGAGGGTTTTCATGACTTTCAGGGAATTTCAGAGAATTGATAGTGTTTTTTAGGCAGGAAGGTGGACTGAGTAGTCCAAGGAGACTACTATACACAGTCAAAATGTATTCACAACCGCACACAGTCATGCGGTAAGGCAATTATCAGACTGTCATTGACTGTTCTACTGGGGGGCCATCTCACCGCCAGCGCAGGAGCAGGAGACTGTCAGCAGACAATAGCAGATTGATAGGAATTTCCTCAAAAGCTATAGAAGAGCGGGAGGTGATAGGGGATGACAGGCAGTAATAAACATCCCTACCATGTTCTAGACATGGACTTCAGACTGGCATATGTTGAAATTTTGCAAGGTCTGAAGTGCAAACTTTTGTCCAGACCTCTTTTCTGGCCCCAGTTTCAGTGGTTGAAATGCACAGGGCGTTATTTCTGTGCATGCGTCTTCCCACATGATTCTCCACTTGATACAAGAAGCCTCCAAAGCTTCATGCCCGGCTTTGTCTGACATTGCACTAATACTTTCTGACTCAGAAGTCTGTAAGTCTACAAATTCATGGGCATTATCTGTGCTCTGCAGAAGGGTGAAGACAAAGTCTGGGTGAAAGAACATGATCTCTGGGCAGGAACTTCTCAAAGTACAGTGTTGTTATAAACCCAGATCTTAAAAGGAATTATGCAGAAGAGACCTCTTCTCTAGAGGGGGAGGGTACCCTCCTGTTGGTTGGTTGTCTGAAAAATAGCAGAGGGAGAACAACATTAAGAGAGATTTGAAATTCTCGGTCTTGTCAATGCCCTTTTATTTCTGAAGACTCATGTGAAGAATTTTTTGCATCCTTGGATACAGGAAAGCAACTAACAAAGATGTAGCGTGCTTCCTTCATCAGGCGGTTACTAAGCATTTTAAGACTTGGACTTAATACCTTAAGAAAAGGCTGTTTAAAAATACTGCTGCCCTTGTCGTCAGACTTGTTGGAATGCAGGCGTTATTGAAGGTGGAAAATGACAAAATTGAAATTTTATTTTTGGTTGCCAATGGTTAGAGCCAGTTATAATTTCTAGCCAATTTTACATTCTCCTTCACTCTACCCACTGGTGCCCGCTGCATTTGTCTTCTCCCCTGGGCCTACCAGTTTTAATTAATAGATGCTGGCATGCAATTACATTTTGGGCAAAAAAGCTTGAGTGCCTACAGTTTGCCTCTAATTCCCAGTGGTGATAAAACATATAAGAAAATCTTACGTAATCAGTTACAAGCACAGAGTGGTTTCATTCTGCTTTTTGGAAATACTTGCATATAATTTACAATTACTGGAATGATTTACACCTGATCAAGGCTGTGTGATTTACCCCAGTCAGATCCATATATTGGATCTGCAAGGATGCAGATAGCTTATCAGATCTCTGCATCTGTCAAGAGTTACAATTGTTTTATCCCTTCTTTTATACTTCACAGATATGGTAAAATATTACGCAATGTTTATGGTGTTGCCTAGTTTTGGAATCTAGGCAGTAAATGTTAGTCAGAGTTATTTTTGTTTTTCACAACAAACAGCAGAAAAGAATGCCGCTATCAGTTTGCTTTAATAGTTACTTAGGTAAGACAATTTGCACAACGCGATGGGATAGCACTGTAATTCTTTGTACTTATAACTGAAGTAATCATCCTCAAAATTTGATTGCATATCAGATACTTATGTCCAGAGAGAGTTTTAAACAAGAAAGCCATGTTCCAAATATATTTTCTGGCACTGTTACAGAGGCAAGAAAAGCTAGTTGCAATTTTCAGAATAATGACACACACAAAAGCATTCATACACTTGGCACTTCAGAGGCATGAAGAGACACGGCACGATGAATAGCTGTTTCCAGACAGTTCTAGATTGAATTAGAACATCTATTTTGGCACTCATTTCTGAGTGTGTTCACATCAGGTGTGTCTTATTTTCAGTGTCAGGACTCTGTGCACTTTGCTTATGATAAGCATTGTTAATACTATTGAAGACAGGGGAGCGTGTCTGTCTGTCTGTGTTTTTTTCAGATATCTGTAATAAAAATGGGTAGTGTTTGAAATCTCCTAATTTTTTGGTCTGTCTTTCCTATATTAAACCCTCTTGGAATCACTGAAGATCAGTGTATGCCCTGAGAGTTGCTTTTTGATCGGGGTGAACCTAGCAGATAGAGCTACACTTTTTAATGATGACAGTGGTGGATCTAGCAAGTTAACTGTTTCAAATTTTGAAGATCTGGGGTGTAACCAAAGAATAATTTTCGCTGCATTTTGGTCTTTAGATAAACACCAAATTCCAGTTAGAATGGTGGTTTAAATGCCTTGCATCAAAATACAGTTATTTACTTTAAAGTCCTTAATTGAGAGTTATTTTTTTCAACTTCATTATGTGAAATTTATTAGGACATTGCTCATGAATGCAACACAGCCCAACCACGCTATTTTAGTGTAAGTACCGTTATATTGCAGAGAAAAAGTCTACTACTCTTCTAGCAAGAAACAGAGCGCTCTGTTTGTTCTGAGAATTGCTAATGGCAGTCTTCACATGCTTGAACGACCTAAGTGTGAAGTGTCTTCTCAAGTATTTCTCTTGGTTACCAATACTCTGAATTGATCAAACAAAGAAATTATGTACCCAAAAGTCTGTCTACATCTTATATTAGCAGGTCTAATAATAGGTACTACATTTTTTTACAAACCTAGTTTGGCCTATGAGCCTAGCAAGCATTATAAATTTCGTAGCCATTGCTCATGAAGATTTTGTTTAAATTTTTGTAAGATATGTATTAATTCTAAAGTCTTTGAATATACTGTGAATGCTTCAAAATCATATCAATAAACTAGGATTTTGTAGTATTTATATTGATACATCACTCTCTCTCCAGATATTTAGCAAACCTACAGTCCTATACTATACAAACAATCCGAAGATTTAACTAGGGGCTATTTGCATCAGTATGTATTAATCATGTGAAAGTATTCTACAGATCAAATGAATAGTAATATGACTTTTGAGAGAAATGACAATGAAGCAGTTTATGTAACAAAAGGCCATTTTGGAACTGGATGATTGAATAGTTAGTTGTCTTTCGAGCCATGATTTGGGTCTTGGAAAAAGCATCAAGACCTACACAAAACTGGACATAGTAGCTGTCTGAGCTTTCTAATATCTTTTCTTTGCACAATTTCTTTAACACTTGCATGTACTAAGAAAGCAGTTATTTTTCATTTATATTCATTATTCTCTAGGTTTTTAATTAGCCTTTTATATGAAGGTATTTCAAAATAAAGTCATTGCACTTTTGCATATTTGCAGTATTAACTTTAGAATCATTTTGACATTTGACATCAGGAGGCTAAATTTTGTACTGATTAAATGAAATCGCACAGATGTAGATGAAAACATAATGTGAAAGCTTGAGCAATAAAAGGACACGGACAATCTATGAGCGTTTTAGTTACTTTAGGTGATAAGTCTCCTTGGTACTGTTATTTATTGCAAAAACTCCAACATTGCATGACAAACTTCAGCTATGCAGTTTCGTGTTCTGCTAGCTATGTGTTTTTAGCTATAGGTGTAGAACAGGAAGGCAGCGGGTTGATGGAGCGCATGGTGCATGAGGCTAGGCAGTTGAGAAGAAATAACAGAATTTATGAGAACTCTAGATCATCCTAGTTTAAGTCTATTGATTTTGGCCCTGGATGCCACCTGCAAAGTATCAGGGTAATGGCTTTGCACTTTATGGATGAGAATGAGAAGAGATTTTGTATGTGTGCTTGTGCCTAAGAATATGGAACCAGGCTGTATGGAAATATGTACAAGTTGTTTTATGGCCTTTAATTGCAACATTATGTTGCTTAGCGTCGCTTGAAATATGCAGAGTGCACTGGTAAAATTTGATCAGGAGCTGAAAATTGGGAACAATTTTGCCTGCAGTCATGTCATGGGGACAGGTGACAGACCTGAACAAGTTGCTGCCATGGACCAGCACACCATTGTATTGCTGTGGTCCTGTGCCTGTGCTGAGTTTGATTAACTTCGGTGAATCTCTGCCTTGGAAAAAGTGTCACTGGAAGCACATCTGTTAGCTGGAGTAAGACTTAAGTGTTGTTGAGTCTGTTTAAATGGGATACGTCCCTGTAAGTCTTGTATTTTGCAGAAGGAGGCACATTTTTCTCAAATGTATTCAGTAACTGTTCAGTTACTTCCCAAGCTTCACGTAGAAAGTAGGCTTCAGAAAAGTGAAACCAAGACATAGCTACCTACATTTCTGGAAAAAAACCCCATTTATCACTGTTCAAAAGTCTATCTGTATTTTGTTAAATTACTTTATGTTGTGTATACCCTTAATTTCCTGCAGTCTTAATTGTGTATTTTGTTTTCCTTTGTTTTCTCCAAAAAGCTGTTTTTCAATATACTCATAGAAAGGAACTGTATTCACTCAGAGGTGGAGATTGCAGAGTTATATGAATTGATTCTGATAGTGTATATGTAAAAAGTGTGTAAATTCCTTTGAGATTAAATGCACAGTACATTTTTCTTATATTTCAGAGCAAAATTAGATATTGATTTTTTAATGAGAAATCTATTCTAAGAATATAGAACCTCACTAACATATTATGATTCTTATATTTTGTGTTTTTAGATGATTTGATATTGATTGTAGTTTTTAAATTTAAAAGCTCTCACATTTATAAGCAAAATTTCTTCATAATTTATTTTGCAATTTTTTTCTTTAAATAAAACTACATTAGCTTAAAGCAAAACATCCTCCCTTAAAAAAGTCTCTTTCAAACAATTATAGCACTCACCATAAAATAATTTTCATCAGGAACTGTTTGGACTGGACTGGCCAGTTTGGGGAATCAGCAGTGAATTTACAGTTTTGTTCACCTGTAACATCCCTTTTTCTGGTGGAGATGTTTCAAGTTCTAAGCTTGTCCCTGTCTGAACAGGTTTAAGTGGTCCACGTGGAAAAAGGAGCTGGGGAGTTCTAGTTATGCGGCAGATGAGACCGTGCTCTCTCTTTCATCCAGCCAAGGTGATCTGATTCTTTCTTTCCTGGTATTTATCCTGTATGGCATCAAAAGAAAAAAAGCTGAGGTTTCCTTGAGGTAAAGTAAAATTAATGAAGTTAACAATCTGAGGGAAGAATCTTGAGGAGAACAGCAGCAACAGTAGTGCTTTCTATTCTTGAGGCAGTTTGTCCTCTTATTTTTTTACAGGGTTTGTAGTTTGGCAATGCTTTCAACTCTCTCCTTGCAGAATTTATGGTCAAGTATGCTTTTTTTTCTGTCTGCATTTACGTGTTTGCCATATTTCTCTGAAATCAAGACCCTGTCAGAGTGATTCATTATTCCTGTCATCTTCCGTTGGATTACTGCAATGTATCGTACATGGGATTACCCTTGAAGACCGTCCTGTTGATCGCATACTGTGCCTTTTTGCTTTTCCCTCTGCTTCCTATTGTGTGTATTTCAGCTTAAAGCAGAGCTTTCTTTCCTGTGCACTGGGAGAAGAATGGAGGTCAACTGAGACCACAGAAGAAAGCTGTATGTAAATAGTGAAGAAGACAGGGAACTTCCACGTACAACTTTGACAGAGGGCCCCTAAATTTGAGAACTTTCTGTGAAAGCCAAAGTTTGATGAACTTTATGCGAGGGCAACTCGCTCGTTATTTGAAAGTTGCAGAGGTGGAAAGGAACTGATCTTCCTGGCAATTTACTTAATGGTGTAAAATACCAGGTGTTAGATTTTGAAGACAGGCCCTTGCATGTCTGCCATTCATAAATAAACCAAGAAAATCAATAAGTGACTTCGGCAACAGCCACCCTTTTGACTCCTTTGTCAGAGGCCAGGAACTGAGTGAACAAGAAAATTAAAAGTGTCCTCCCTGAAGGAAAAGGAAAAGTAGTTTTTCCTCCAGGCTAAAGCTGAGGCCGCTGAGAGTACGGGAAAGCTTTTTTTGCAGTGTTACCATAGTTCATCTGAATCTAGCAGTCTGCAGTTTTTTTATACTGTGAAGTTGTGCCCTTCTTATTTGATATCAAGATGTTTGTCCTTCAGAGAGCTGCATCCCAGGGCTGTCAGCCTCCTATTTTTCATTAGTTCCCAAATTATGTTTTGTTACATTTTGTAAACCTGAAAAGTACTACTACTGTCTGTTCACTAGGAGACAGTTCAAATTATGCTCTGTAATGCTGTGGTCCTTCCCAGTTGAATTCTAAACCAATTTATAAAGGTGCATGTGTCTTTATCTCATAATATATTTTTCATTAAGGCTTTCAACTTTACTTATCTTCCAGATGTTTAAATCATCATGGTTGCACCAATGTATATTACGTATATATCTTACCTATTACATACAATATATCTAGTATGTCAGAGCTCAATCTGTAATATTTTAGGAACACGTGCAGTTTTTTCTTTTTCCTCATTCCAGGCTTTATAGTTATGCTCTTCATAAAATAAAATCCTAGACAAATCAAGTTGTGTTAAAGAGCCATTCTATACATATTAAATTGCATTTCTGTTTAAGGTGAGCTTCCTGCAAAACTGTAAGGAAATTGCAGTGTTGTTCAGTGCAAATGTCATGCTCGGCTCATGAAATGTTGCTACGAGGACAAACCGCGGTCGGCGTTCAGAGTTACAAAGCGCTGCCCAGTTGTGGCTGGGGGTACGCCTGCGCTATCCCTGGAGATGTGACAGCGCAGAAGCCGCGCTCGTCTCTCCCAGGAGGGGATTTTGTTGTCTAAACACAGGTGTCTGCTACTATTTGAGATGTCCAGTGGTACCCCTCCTTGTCTTCATCTCTCCCCCAAAGGAAGGGTGAGGAAAAGGTGGGAAGCTGGTTGCTACTTTAAACCAGGTTTTGCAGCAGTGGGCTGCAGGGAGCAGAGGGAGCTGGGGAGCAGGCGGTGGTTTCTGTAGCTGACTGGCACGGAGCTCGCTCGGGCACATCATGGGTGCGTATTTCCTCAGCTGGAAGTGGTCCCTGGGCCGTCCGGGTTTCATTGCTGGACACAGACAGCAATGGCAAAAGCTTCAGCTCAGTTGACGAGTCTGCTTGTGCTTTCAGACCTGTGCAACAGCCGGCCACTTTCTCCAGATCCCTCCTGCAGGGTTTCGGAGATCACTATCTTTCCTTCAGGGATCTCTCATTTCTCAAATAATATTATGGGTATTGAGGTAAGAGCATGTTTCCCTCCACATGAGAAGCAGTACGTGAATTATCATTGAACTGCCATCAGTGAAACTGAGATACTTCATTTGATAAAATCCTTATTTTATTTTATTGTGTTAATCCTGAGTCTCGTGCTGGCTAAGGTGTTTTAAATGTCCTCACAAGGTAACCACCAGATCAATGAGAAAAGACTGCAAAATAGTCGGCATTTTGCATTGTGCTGGCAAGGCTATTCACTAGAAAAACTACGGTTGCTTAGTTGCCGTGGGAGAGGAAAAATGAGGAGAGAAGATGAGAGTGCAGGCTATGGCCTTGTGAGGGACTGCAGGAAAGGGGAAAGTACGTGGTGAGTGAGCGGGAAACAGTAAGAAAGTACACGTCCCTTAAAGCACAAAAAATTGGACTCAGAGGGCGGATAGGTGGGTCCGTGGGGATCAGACAAAGGAGGAATATATGACAGGAGAGAGATGTGAGGGGAAGGCTGGAATTAGCTGGGATGGGAGCCTGGAAGGCGGCTGTGAGTGATGCAGCTGCCTATTTGTCTAGTGTAGAACAAGCGTAAAATAGCACTTCTGCACACTGAGAATTGGGTAATGAAAAGTGATGGATCCTTTGGTAGCAGACCTGGGACTTGCGTATTTATGTGTCTGTTTCACTCTGGGTTTGAACTGGAGATGGTTAAGCACACAAATCAGGAGAAGGTAAATATTTATGTTCAGTGTGAAAATAAATAAATTAGAAGGCAAGTAGAAAATACAAAGGTTCAGAAATGCTCAGAGTGTGAGCCAGCCTCATGGCTGTGAACAGAGGGGTCTGAGTCATTAGGTTCAGACGCTTGGGGCTTGGCAGAGCTGCTTTCCCAGATCTCGGCAGGCTCGGATGGTGCAGCGAGAGCATCCGGAAACACAGGGTAGCTTGGCTGAAGAAGGAACTGGACACCTTGGTGCATTTGAATTCAACATTCCCAGAAAATCAGCATTTTACAGTATTACCTAATTACTCTTTGGCTGCCCCTAACCTTCTAATTGAAAGGTAGATCCATGTAAGAGGTCTGGTCTGGTTTAACAAGAGGGTGGTTAGGTCTCCTCCTTGTTTGTAGCACAGGACTTGGAAACCCAGCCCAGCCACATCTTAGACTTCCTAAACCTGTCAGTAGTAATCCACATTATTATTTTTCAAAACAATTTGCTGTATTAACTTAGTCTCAGAATTTTGGGGCCTTTGTGGTTTTGAATATTTGGAATTTACTTTAATCTTATTACTTAGAAGAAGAAGAGTGCTTCCTCTTGTTAGGAAAGGGCCCTTGCTATCACACGAGTTGCATCATAGAGGGTTGTGGAAGGGCCCCGCACCAGTTTACCTTCCTAACAGAGTAAGCAGACAAAAGGGAGATGAGGTATAAAGAGCACACATGGATCAGCTGCAAGGCAGCACTAAATGTTGTCTTAGTCTCAAGCTTTATAGGCAGAGTGCCACGTCCCCTGTGTCTGTCCAGCCTTGTCATCTCCAGCTTGACATATTGGAAGTTCTGTGCATGTACTTATTAATCTGTGCAGGCTCGGTGCCTGAGGGAATGGTGCGTGCTTGTGTGTTTTTGTTTTTAATTAAAGGTGGCATCTCTGCTTTTTGGGTGGGTGAAGAATGGAGCTAAAAGGAATCAGCTGAATGGAAAGAAAGAGTAAAGGATGTTTAGTTTGAGGCGAGGGTGCAAGTACAGCTAAAAGACTGAGCAGGTGAAAAGAAAGGAGAACAACTGGGGCAAAGAGATCACTGTACAGCAGAGACTTTAATCAGAACTGTAGAAACTGCCCTGAACGTGTAAAGATCCCTGCTTTGCTGAGTCAGCAGGTGCTCTTGGCTGGGAAATCTTCCTGGTACTTTTCTGTAGTTTTTCCCCAGTTCCACACTCTGGTGGGTAGGGATAACTCTTCGGTCCCCAGGCAGTGTGTGGAGATCTCCCTGGTATATGTGTGTGTGTGGCTGTGCATATTATATATAGTAGTATGGGAGGCAGCATTAGAAACCTTTGCTCCAGTAGTTAAGATAAGCCACATAGGTGCATAATCTCATAGGCTGCATAGTGTCGTTTGGGATGAGCAAACATGATGGTAGGCAGTCTTATTTTACTCCCTGCGCTGTTTGGCATCAGGGGCCTGCCTGGCCACTGCTAGCACTGATCCCACCACCTGGAACACCTGGCTGTTCCTCTCTGTGTTTTCCCTATTGACACAACGGAAAGGGAGGCGAGAGAGGAAAGAGCCTCTAAATCCTATACAGGTGGCATAGACGTCTCTACCTTGATACTGCACTGTCTGATCCTACAGCCTCTGAAGCAGCGGGAAAGGGCAAGAGGAGCATTTCCAGCTCTTTATTGCCCTTTTTTCTCAATGTAGAAGACCCCATTTGCTTACAGTATGAACCTTGTTTTCACAATTAAAGATTGTCACACAGTAATACTGTGGTTAACACAAAACTAAACGTTGACTCTCCTGGGCTGATCTAGCTCTTTCATTTCTAGATGTTGGAGAAAGTAATGAGTTTTCCAAACTGTGATGAGAAAGAGATAAGCAGTAGTGTCACCCTGAATCTTGGCAGCCAGAAGATGGATATGAAAGAGGCAAAGAAGTGTATCAGTGCTACATTTGCAGGGGTGACTGCAGCAGACAATCATGCACTAAACTTAAGTTTTGGCTGTTTTGCCTGGCCTTAAGGATAGACGGATGCAGGCTTTAATATGGAACAGGCATCTGCCCCAGCGTGCTTGATAAGGGATGCACAATGAAATCTGGAACTGCAGTACATGTATTTATGTCTTCACAGCTACACAAGCAAATGTTATTGTTCATGAACTGCTGCTGACCACAAGTGTGCATACAAAGAGGCAGGAGCCCACCTCCCGACCCCTCAAAAAAAAAAAAAAGCTCTGGAGTGTGTGATATTCATTAGCCCCGCCCCCCCCCCCAAAAAAAAAAAAAAAAAGAGAGCGAGAGACACGCAAGTAAGTAGATCTGCAGGGGAAGAAGTTTGAGAGAGCTAGGATATCCTGGGGGTTATACTAAGGAAAGAGATGGGTATTTCAGATCTGAGATATGTTGTAGCTTGGCACTGGCAGTTTTGTATTTCTTCCCCAAAATTACAGAATAAGCACTCTGATAGAAACAAAATTTTGACATCAGCTACTTGGTTTATCAATGATATCTTGCTTCTGTACCAATGTGTGTCTGCTAATTTTGGAGTTTCAGGAAGTCAGGATATGGGAGTGATGCTGTGATACCTACTTACATATCTTAGTACTCATCCATTGCAAGAGCAGGGTGATTAATGATACTATTCTTCTGAAAACATACATTTTCCCCTTTCTTTTAAATTAATGTTAAATACTTGAAAGGTACCAGCTCTTGATATTGAGTTGTCTAACCAGAAGTGATAGCCAATACCCAGAGCACGTGCTGGGATCCAGCAGTTCTGGAGGGGTCACTTTAAGACAATTTAATGACTCATTTCCCAAGTCTTTGGTGCTTTTGGTTGAATTTTGAGGGTAGGGATTTGCCAGAAGTGCTAACTGTGATGGAAATTTGCTAATTCAGCTGCTCGTTTGCCAGAAATTACAATCAGAGTATCTGATTTTTCTCAAAGGTACACTGCGCTGCAGTGATGCTGAGTATAACTGTAGCTAGAAGACTTCTGTCTTCCTGTAAAAAGTGTAAGGAGCAATTATCAGTCATTGTCATCCAGAAAATTTGTCATTGTTCTGCTAGTGCTACTCTGAGATTTGTACTTCTTGATTTCACTTTTAAGAAAGAATCAGTCTGGATGTTAAGTTATTGGACAGAGACTTGAGATACAATTAACCTTTGTGTGCTGCCACTCTGGAGAAGCTGGAGTCTGCCTGTACCTCAGGTCTCCATTCATTAAATTGAGGTAATGCTTTTCTCTTCCCTTCAGTTGTCCATCTTCTTTCTTCAGATAGTTTCTCGTCTTGGCGACACTCCTTTCCTATGTGTTCAGATAGTCTCCAAGCTTTTCTCCCAAGAATCCATGGTTTCAGCGGAGGTCTCAGGGCTCAGTGCTGCAAGGCAAAGCAATAATAATAAAAAATCCAAATAACCAGTGTTACGCTGCCTGTTTGGGACAGGATCTGGCCTCGTTGATGTCTGCAGCTGGGTCTGACTTCACTCTCTGTACCAAAACTGGAACTGTGTTTGGGGTTCTTCTGTAAGGACTGCTGCCTCCTGGGTAGTGAAGCCTCATCCTTTGTTACAAGGTGATAATTTCCTAAGAATCAGATATGAATACAAATCATTTTGGCAAAGACAGATATAAATCTGCTGTATAGGATACACAGTACAAGGAATTACTCTTTTACAATGTAGTGTAACAGCAAGTTCAACACTTTGTGCTCATGAGAAAGGTTCGTGTTTGCATATAAGGTCTACATAAATACACAAGATTATTTCTAGAACTGTGTATCGGGGTGCTTTTCATCTACGTCTTCCCTCAATTTTCTTCTGTCAAACAGACATTGTTGGGACTAATTCCACTAAATTATTAACAAATATATTATTTACAGGCATACTGTGTTCATTTTGTGTAAAATTCAGGATTGAAAAAAACAGTCCGACTTCAAAGTTATAAGAGCAGATTTTAAAAGGCTCAGACTGCCCTAGAGAATGGGAATATTCAGCTATATCCAACCTCTCCTTTATAGCAAGGAATATAAAGTGATTGAGAGAAACTGCAGCCATTGACCCTTGACTGTCAATTCCTCAGCAGTGAAAAAGTTCATGGGTCTGTTACCAGCCATAGGTTACTCTAACATACATTCCCCAGGAAAAAAAGGCATTTTGGGTCCTGTTCTGAGCACAGTTCGGCCAAACATAAGGGTCTGATCTAAGCAAATCCGACATGTTACCCTGACAGGACTTTTCAAAACTATTTCTAAGCTTTTTGGTTCTTATCTTCATGAAAGATTGGCCTATAAATTCTGCATTTGTTTCACTAGAAACAAGATACTTTTTGGCGTCTTTGGCATGGGGCTATTTTGGGGGATACAAAGACACAGCTGTTTCATTTGCACACAGTTAAAACAGAAAGATGCTTGCTATTACAATGTGTACAGTGTTACATGCGCGGCTACTTGCCTCGGCCAAAGTGAATGGAGTAAGGATAGAAGTCTTGGAAACAACAGTTTTCTCGGTCTCTAATGGACTATTCCTCAGAGGAGCTGGGACTACACGAACAAAAGCAGAAATTGTCAGGACCTGAGGTGTGCTGAGGTCTTGGAGAAGAGAGGACGTGAAGTTGGAAGTGAAGTGAATAGGGAAGAACGAGAGCGCAGAGCAGATGTGGAATGGAAGATGAGGTTAGAGGACAGACGGGAAGCAGGAGCGTGGCATGGCTTATTTATGTGCCAGAAACCACTAAGAATACAATGCTGCTAGCTATAAAATAATATATATGTATATTTTATATATAATATATTATATATACGCACACATACACTCAGAAAAAAAGCTTTATAAGACATTTAAACAATATATAGATAAAGTTTTCCCCATCCCACTGTTCCCTCATGTGTTACCAAGATAAATTGCTGACGCAAGCTTCCACCTCAAACATGTTCACTTGAAACTGGCAGTAGCAGGTGCCCTCCTTGCTGTGCCTTCTGGACTTAAAGAAACTGGACACCCCTATGCACATTTTGCATGCCTGCCTAAAGGAAAATTTGGTGCTGAATTAGAAAGCAGGGGGAATTTCTGAACAAACAGCATATTGAAAAATGTAGAGTAAATTGTGAAGGACTTTCAGAAGGCTCCACCTAGCACTTCTTAAAATGCTATATTTTTATATAAATCTTCAACTTAAAATAGCCCAATGTAAGGAAAAAAAAATCTGGACAGGAGCTATTAAAAGGCCCAAACTGTTCCTATTTCCATAACATTCTTCATCCCCTCACTACCACATCAACCAGTCTTATCTCTGCCTCTTATGCTTGTAAAAATGTATGCAAACAGTAATGGAACAAGTGACTAGGAGATTACAAAATCCAATTTTCCTGCTCCTAGTACAAATTTCCAATACACCAAAACACCCACCTATGCTATCTTACTCACTGCAGGAAACGCCACGTGTTAGCTGCTACAAAATGTATTTAAAAAGACAAACTTGCACCTCTAAAGACACTTACACAAACATACACCACCATATACCATATACCATTCAAGGTGAAGACATCAATAATTACAGTCATAAGGTTCTGCTCTATCACCACACTGTCTTTTAAAAGAAATAAATAAAATGAAATAAATTTCTAGTATTATCTAATGTTTCAGATATTATATTTCTACTGAAATCTCTACACTTACTAAGCCATCAACATATACCCAATGCTTCATTTTCACTGCAGAATAAAACAAGAGGGAAAAGGAAAGTGTGAGCTGCATAAATCGATGCTGGAGGCAATAATGAAGGACTAAAGGCACTGAGAACTCACTGGGTCCTGTCAAAATCCCCTGCCAGAGTCACAAGCCGGTGTCTTTCTCACAGCTGAAATATTTCACCTAAGAAACACTTCTATCACTCTTTCATGTATTTTTCTCTTTTTCTGGGCATTAATTTCTCTGGGCATTGCCAAATAACCCCTTCCAAAAACTGACACAGTTCTGGGGCTCATTACAGGAGCTCTGATGAACTCAAGTTTTTTAACCTTTAAAACGAGACAGTTAGTCACAAGCTGCCATTATTGTCAAAATACCACCAGTATAAATACACACACACACACACACATTCTCAGCAGAGTGCAACTTAATGTGAATTTGTTGATCAGCAGCATGCCCTTCCCCCCTCAGGTTAAATAGGACAATAAATGAAGAAAATCCATTTGTATGTGCAGAACATGCACATGGTATATTAAGATTATCACTGGCTAAGAGGAAGGAATTTCTGCAGGAGCCACTTGTTAAGCTACTGAAAGCATATTACTCATTAGGACTGTGGCCTCTTAAAACAGCCACTCATTTTCCAGTAGCATCCTGTACATCAGGGCACAGAAGAGTGGCACTGCTGCACTTGGAAAGAAAATTATATTTTGGAGTTTGCATTTTGTTACACACTAAATCAAGGTTTATGGTGTCTAATTAAGGGCCAAATAAGGTCTAGAAAGTAGTGAAACTTTTCATTCTAATATAATTTGAATTCTACATTAGCAAGAATACGATTTAAATACAGCTTTACATTAAGTAGCAAGGCCCACAGAAAAAGAATACTTAAAAAAATCACAAGATCCCTTTGAAGAACTATTTTAGTTTTCCTTTATAAGCAGACAAAAAAGATTTTCATATTAAATGCCTCATGAAGAAGTGTGGCCTTGGTTTCAAGCTCTCAATGAACTTAAACAATAGAGAAAATTAACAGAAGATGTAAATAGGATTCTTTAAATCTCTTTTGTTAAAGTTGGAGCTGCATTTATTCTTAGTGTTATCTGCAGATCCTATTCTGGCTAAAAAAAAAAAGATTAAAATCAACTCTTTTCTGTATATTGATTACATTTGTTTATATAAAAGTCTGACGAAAAGGGTTTGTAATAACTCCCTTCAACATTTTTAATGTTTTAAAAATTAAATGATATAAAAAAATACAAAAATATGAGCTTAGAGGATTTTGGAAGGCAGACTGGAATAAAGGGCTCCTATATCAGAACTATACTATGCATTGCTAGCGTGGGCTGCTATGTGTTGGTAAACTCTATTTCAATATTATTTGCATATGTGCTTTAAGGTCTTCAATACATTTTCCTAGTGTCAGGATTTTTTTATCTTTTTTTAACTGAGGTTAGCAGTACAGCCGTTCATTAGGGAACAGCCACCTTGACCAGCATGGAGAACAGCTTTTCTGACGTGGTTTTTCTGAAGGCAGAACCCCCAAAGGCAAATTCGTGATCATTCAACCAGCACAAGAGGGATTTCCATTAAAAAAATCAGCAGGTATTTCCGCTTTTTCTTAACAATTGGGACTTGAGTGACATTATAAATATGACTTAGAGGAAAATAAAATATTGTGGCGTACAGTACTAAGCTTGCATAATTATTTAAGAAACAAAAACTTACCTTTAGAGCAATGCATAGTCTGAGCCTGCCTTGTTTAAACAATGCAAAGGTGGCCAAAGAGCAATACATGGGTTAACAGCTCTGCTATTAGGTCATTGTTTGCCTTCATTTGTTATGAAATAAGACTGGGTGATGTCTGAACATCCTATTCACTCCCATCTTCTCGTGGAGTGCATTTTTATGCAAATAGAGTTTTGTTAAACACGCTCCCTGTTCACGCAGTGAACAATGTTCCCTGTCATCAAACACCAAAGCATGAAATTTCAACACATGAAGAAACGCTGGTTGTTAAGTATTTCAATTCCGTATGCAGCCACAAATAACTTGACAATGTAGAGGGAGCACACACATCAAATCCACACAACAGGACCTGTGCCTCTTCATTAAAACAGCATTTGGATATGGCACTGAGCTGCATAGCCAGCTTTGGACAGAAAACGCAAGTGGAGTGCTTCAAGGGTATTCTCAGCAATACATTTTGGTAAATGACAAAGTTGTGCCGATGTAGAAGATGCATTACCTGACTGAGTTAACTACATGAAATGTCGATGAGGTGTGACCTGGGAAGGAAAGATCCTTGAAGTCTCTAAGGTACACAGTCCCAGACTGGGTCATTGGAAGTGACTGCATTCACTTCCCAGACCTATCTCCCAAGGAATATAGTTAGGATAAAGAGAGGTGTGGCTTTCAAAATGCCGATTGCACTGAAGACACTAAATGACGTGTTGCCGTGAACTCCTGTGGTATTGCTCTAGCAGCCAGGATACATGTTGGAGTTCTAGGGAGGGCTAAACACCTAGGCAAACACCTGCATAGTTATATTCAAGTTAGTTAGAAGTTACAGAGCAAACAAAATCTCTTTTGAAGTGCGTAGTTTTTGATCTTGTCAACTAAATCCATTTTTACTTTTTACCTTTTTTTTAATTTAAACTGAAGACTGTGTCTTATGTTAAGGTGAAAGGGGAACCTAGGGCGGAACTTGTCAGCACAGGGTGTACTGCTTCTCCATAGCTAGTAGGTCAATATAACAGTAGGGAGTGCAGGTTTATTTACAATAAGCTGCAAGAATTAGGGAGTAACCACTGCAAAGGTATTGCATGAGGAAGGAATTTGAGGAGGCAGATTTTGAGGAGCAAATTGTCTCTGGTGTTGTGTTGATGAGTGCCTTGCTTACAAGATGGAAGCAGTGATGTCCCCATGTTCCCTGGTTACAAGTGAGTCATCAGAATCATTTAGGCAAGTGAGTTTTCTGTAGGATCATTTTTTTACGATTTGGTTCATCAGGACCCAGCTCTCTTTCCCTAGGAAGGAAGTTGTTCTCTCCACAAGTGAAGATGATGTAAATAATAATGATTTAAGCCGCCTCTGTAATACCTGTATGCTCTGGTGTACATATAATGACATACTGCCCTGTCAGTAGCTGCTATGAAGTGGTTTTCTTATGCACTATCTATTCAACCAAGCAAGAGAAGAGTTTCAAAGCTTTTCACTAAAATTTTCCAAAGAAGTCCACTTAGACATTGTGAGTGGTCAACTGTATTAGTGTAAATTTGGGAATTCACAAATTGCTAAAAATACCTACAATTAAATGTCAGTTATTTTCAAATCAAGATGTTTCATAGATGTTTCTTAAGTTAAAATATCACCATACTACGGCTAAGTTTTTGATGATATAGGAGTGGATTGAGACAGAGCTGAAGGGTTAAGCTTATCCTTCCGATGTGCTTAGCAACATATATGGAGATCCTTGAGTCTTCCACTTTAATGAAAATTGGTGGAGACTGAAATTACTCAAGACCTCATGGAACATGGTGTTGTGGAAGGAAAGAAACACAGCACATTAATAAGAGGTGATATTTGTTTAGGCTTCTTTTAAAGGGCTTTCTGTTGGATTTCATTTATTAACTGTATTTCCTTTTTCTGAAAAATTTAATCTTGAATAAATGGTGGAAGTTTACCTTGTAATATATCACAACAAATATGAAGAGTGTGGTGTGTTTAGTGTGATACTCTATAGAGAGACTCATGGTGAAATCCTTGCCCCACTGAAACCGATAGGCACTATTCCCTTTGACTTCAGTGCAGATGCAGTGTTTCTGAAAGATTTGAAATGTCAAATGTATGGAATACCTCTGCTGCTACTGGTATGGTAATATGGTATCTAACCATTTGCTTTAGCTTTGATGCAGCTATCATCATGCTAAATGGCAGGTGAGAGCTGTAAAGCATAGAGACTGCTGTGCTTTGCAAACGCATAGGTATGGCTATCCTTCTCTTGTCTTCATTTTTTTCAAGAACTTAGTGCCAGTGCTCATCCAGCAGGCCAGATCCTTGTGAAATCGGGAAATTTGTGTTCGCACCTGAAAGCAAGCTGAATGCTTCTGAACGTTTGCCCTACTGTGTTATGTAGTCTGTGTAGACTAAAAGGAATAAGACACACTCTCTGGTCAGTACTGCTGTGTGTATGCTGATTACTGTTTTTTGAGATGTAGCCCCAAAGTGTAAAAAAAATACTGGGTTATACAGTGACCAAAAATAGTATCTTTTTAAATTGTGGTTAATTGGAAAATTCTCCCTCATTTTCCCCTCTAGGAAAAAAACCCACAAAACCCACAACAAAAACCACAGAACAAAACCCCCAAATCATTCTTGTGTATTTAAAAATATTAATTGGATTAGGAAGTGGATCCTACCCAGTGAGGTTCCTAAGCATATGTCTTAAGTAGTGAGCTGTGAAGGCAATTTGGTAATTTCAAATACACTGAGTTAGTAAGTACAGTATTTTTATATCAGCTGCATCAGCTGTGGGAGAGAACATATCCAAATACTCTGGATCCTGATGGCTAAGGCTCTTTCATGAGGAATGCAAATTTGAATCCAAAAAAAGGGTTTTGAAGCAAGATATATCACATCACAGGTGAGGGTCTTGACCACTCCTTACTGGCAGTTTATGGTGTCTTTCTGTGGTATGTTTAAATGTGTTTTATATAATGTGTATATGTACAGGTATTTGCGTATGTATACACCTGTGTATTTGTTATAAACTAGTTCAGGAATGTGTGTGAAATTAGGTCATTGGATGAGATTCTGTGATGCACAGAAGAGAGTTTGCATGTAAAAGAGAAGCAAATTAATAAAACTTTACACCAACATTGTGCCTGTGCGGTTCTGGGCTGCTTCAGACATTGCAGTCAACCCTACAGACGTGGTGTGGACAGTCAGACCTACAGAGATGTGTCCTCAGCTGCCACTACCCCGTGTCTTTTGCATTGCTGTGCCCTGAGGATTTCACCTCTTATCAAGGGAGCTGTGTGTTGGAAGTGAAACATCAGTAGTTAAATGTGTGCAAAATTAAATCCTCTGCCCACAGTTCCCTGCCTTTGCTCCTTGGAGGAATGCTTCTTTTCATGGGACCATGGCTTTTACAATCCCATTAGGTTTCTGCAGCCCTGTAATCTGTCACATAGCGGTGGAGGCCGCTGTTTTGATTCCCTAGTGGGCATACCATCCTAGCAAATGTGCTTTGTCTTTCTTATTTATTTATTTTCTTAATTTTAAACTGGATCTTCTTACAGTAATCTGTGGAAGGGAAAGGATGAACTTCTTTGCAGGAAATGAGAAGGGATAGAATAACCTGAGGATGTGTGTTTGTGGATGAAAGAAGGGTAATGGGTGGGCGTATCTGCCCTTTCCAAAAGAGTGGTCTCAAACTCAGCCATCTGCAGAGAGTGTGCTCTGAAGTGTTTTTCCTGTCAAGTGCCATAAGACCTATGCAAACCTACCAGGAGACGTGGTGACCTGAATGCCCTGCTTCTACACTTTGGGTCTGGTGTGCCTCTAAGTGGGCCTTCCAGCTGTGCATGAACCTGTGCCTGTAGGTCTGCTCTTCTTAGACTTTCAGACTTTTGTCGTGAATGCAGCCTTGGACTGGACCTCAGAAGGCATTGCAGATATCTCCAGTGTGAGGTAGACACAGATCTGAGCAAGTGGTATCTTCTGAACAGACAAAACTGGGACTCCTCTTGAGAGAGGAGAGAGAGACATCTTTGAGATCCTTGCATGAAAGGTGCTGTGAAGTATTACAACCAGGGATCAGATAATGGTTTCTTCACATGCAGTTTTGTTAATTCCTTTATTATGTGCAAGGTAAATTGCTCCATGTGCCTTCAAGCAATCTTAATGCAGTAATGACTTTGAGTGATTGAAGAACTAATCAACTCCAGCCGCCACCTCTCATCCTCTAGCTTAAGAATGATGAGCCTGTAGGTGCCTTTCCCCCCATCCCTCCTTGCGCCACAGCTCCCCAGGAATATGGACCCTCGAAGTATAATCACAATGCTTATCTTCACACATCCAAAAGCCATAAGTTAGGTAGAGATAGGAAGTGGTGTAGGTTTTTTTTTTTTTTTTTTTAACTCATGCAGGAAGGAATGAATCAGAGGAGATTTTTAATTATTTAATAAGAAATACAACAAACACCACCAGATCTTTTTGTTTGAGTGAGGGCTTGAGCGGCATTAATCCATAATAGCAAAACTTGGAAAGGATCTCAAAGAGTTGAATGATCTGACCTTTCCAAGAAAAGATCTCAAGAACTTAGGAACTGCATCTGTGTAAGTTATTTTGTTCCCAAACATAAGCTTGTTTTATCCAGTAGCATACATAACGTACATAAGTACACATCTTCCCACTCTGCCACATGCATGCATTCACACATGCACACAATCATATCTTTCATACTTACATCTGTTTAAACTTTTTGTATAGTCATTTGAGTATGTTAGAGTTTCTTTTAAAAAACTCATCTCAGTCATTCAGAGCAATAGTTTTATTTCAAACCATCCTGTGTTTTTTTTTTTTAATCTGAGCCTCTTCTTTTCATGTCTTCTTGGCATTGAAGAAAACGAAATGCATCCTAGCAAATTCCATCACTGCTTACTGAGAGTTTAGGAGCTACATTTCTGTAACATAACGCCTGGTATACTTAATGACAAAAGAATAAAGATACTTGAAATATAAGTATGGAAGGGCAAAATAGCTTTTTCTGAACTAAAGGAAATCAAACTGTGGCAAAACTTGCATAAAATTGGCTGCGTGCATCCAAGTCAAAATTGCAAATCTATGTTTTATATTTCATCAATGATGTATGCTACAATTTTTAAAAAGAAAAAAAAAGGGAGGGGGGTATTTTTTTCTTTAATGAAATTTGTTGATTATGAGATTTTAAGAATACCATCCAAAAGTTTCAATTCTGGTCTCAAATTTTGAATCTATCCTAGCCGAGATGAATATCTATATCTATATCTATAAAAATACAAAATGCCTGTATGTTTGTTCTACATGTGATCTATCCTGCATCTACATTAGACCTGTCCTTTACAATGATTAGTACACATAAGCCAGTGTAAATTTAATTTTTCTTACTTGTTTTACACTTTCTGAGAGTCTTGGTCATCTTCTTTTGCCTTTGTTAAAGAGAGACAGGAACATGAGATGAACGTATGCTTTAACGAGAGGCAGCAGTGTTAGCCCTTAACAAAGATCTACTGGTAAGTATATGGTTGGCAGCAGGTGAGACATTTTACACCACAGAATTTGGAGGCTTTCACAGCAACTGAGTTGGATATTTTCATTTGCCAGCATATTCTCTCCTTGCCCCTCCAAGCTCTGTCGGTGGCTCAGGTCACCACCAACAGTGGAAGTACCGAAGCTCATGTGCTGGGTTCCGATGTGCCCTCACCAGTGCAGCCTACAGGACGATGAGGTGTCCTGCTCAAGTAAGAATCATGGTGGCAATTTGGCAATGTCTGAATATTATTTTTTTGACAAATATGATAAGTGTTATAGAAATATTTTCATGCAATATTAACATTATTGTAACACCAGTATAGAAGCATAAATTACCAGATGAGTCAGAATTATGGCCCTTTTCCTGCTGTGTGTGGGCAGACCCCTGCATCTGTGCTCATTACAGGTTTGGGACCTAAATGCATTAGATGCGTACTGGAAGAAAATGAGTCTGCAAAGTACTTTAATAGATGGAATACGTTGCTCTTGGTTGTGAAGAAAGAAAATCCTCTAAAGATGGAAATTTCCTCGTGCTTCACTTTTAAAAGACAAGTGTGTTAACATGGAAATGTCTCTGGAAATTCTTGTAAGATTAGTGACAGAACTTAAAAAAAAATGTAAAGCAGCTCAAACCAATGTCTTAAAAGAAAAACGGAGGTGTATTATCTTCCGGAGATTGCAGACAAGATTTGTGTAAGTGGACTGTAGCGGCAGTCCAGTACTTCTGTAAAGTATATTTGTAGGTAATGTACTAATATCTAACACAGTGTGGTAATATCATTAACTCTTTGTGACTGCAGTTTTCTCAAAGTCATAAACTGTAATTTCATTGTCCGCCTGTTCTCAGGGGAACACTGAAAATACTCACAAACGACAATCTCTCCTTTCATCTGACACCTTTCCTCAAACAGAAGCTTGCGGATTATTGAAGAAGACATCCCATTGCTTGGGATCCTAGGATTTGTCTTTGTTTTTAAGTACTTCAAAGATTTCTGTGTGCAGCACTGCTTTATTTGGATTTTCTGCCTCTGTGAAAGTAGTATGTTCAGTGTCTGTCATCTGGGTTGACTTTGTACACCAGACTAAGCGACAACAGTACATATTTCAGAAAAGCAAGTAGTTGTGCTTTTGCCCAGAAAAGTGGAAATTAAAAGAGAAGAGCATCAAGGACAGAGGAGGCAAATGAGGAGAAGGAGTGAAATTTAATTTCTTGTAGCTGAAGCTGCTGGAGTGGACCCTGCCTCTACTTCTAGAGTGACCATGTTCTGGGTAGCCGGATTAGAAATTTCTTTTCCTCGCTGTAAATAAAAAAACCTGACGATTCCCAGCTTCCACTGGACTGCTTCATGCTCCTCGTTTTCCTCACACATCACCTTGTGCTATTTCTTCCTCTCATCTCTGGGTATCTCTGCGTGAAGGAAAGAGTGCTCCTCTTTTTCTTCTCCCTTTGCTGCCGCCTCCAGGGAAGATTAAAAATCCAACCCAGACCTTTCCAGAACCACCCAAAATTCAGCCTTACCAATCCTGAGGGTCATCTGGACACTACAGCATTCAAATTAATATTCAGAGCAGTTACGGGGACCCTTGCTGCTTCTTTTGTTTTTATTAATCAGTTTAGGAAAATTTGATTAGCTCTGGTTGTTTGTGAGAATACAAATCCACCCCCCTTTTTCTTTTCAGATTGCCTGAATCTAGGTTGTCCTCTGAGATGCCCAGACCTTGAGACATGCTGATTTCTTTCCTTTGAACTAATTTTCATCTGATCAATTGAATTATCTTTTCATCTAACTCCTTCCTTCCCTGAAAGTGGGATATTCATTGTGAGCTTTTTCTTGGCTTTGTAATAACTTTCAACTTCAGTATCAGAAAAAAGTAGTGCTTGGAAAATATTTTGATAGTCTTATAATTCAAGGTATGTTGTCAGATCTCTCTAGCGACCACACAGAATATGAGCAACATACATAATTGACTTGGCGCAGGTAGGGGAAGGATAGGGAAATTGTCTCCATTACGTCCCTTCTTCAGTTTTGAAATCTCATGCTCTTGCATGATATGCTCAGGAAATTACAGACTGTGAGTGGGTTTCATATGGCAAAATGTAGACGTCTACATCTGAGTTAGTCACCCAAGGCTCCCTGTGTGGGGAATGGAGAGAAACAGGACAGATGAATCACACCCTTGAAGAACCTATTTTTTTTTTACCTTTATGCTAAGATGAAATGACTCATAGCCTGAAAGTGCCCATTTGGCTGGTAAAGGAGGCTGGGGTAACAACTGCGACGCAATGGCTGCGTTCTGCACCCCGAAAACTAGATGAGATGAACATGGTGCTTTGTGGCTCTGGTGTGTGCCTGTGTGCTCGCATGTACACATTTATTTGCCATACTGTGTGAGCGTTGAGTTATTTGGAAAAACACAGATTTTTTTTCCTCATAGAAATTCCTCGAAAAACTAAAGACAACTTTAGGTTTCCATGTGTGAGAACTCAGAAATCAAGAAATGTGTAAGCTGAATTAGCATGTTTCTCCTGTATGTACGTTTCTCAATATGCGTCAGCGAATTATAAAACTCTAATATGTAAGTTTTAAAAACTTTGGTGGCATGTCAATTTAGTCGCTGAGAGGTAGCTTAAATGATGCCACTGTTTGTTTAGTCACCTTTCGAAACTGTATGTCCTCTGCTCTTAGGGAGACCTGCAGATGCTCTCCGCATAGTGTAGGGAGCTGCGAGCTCTTTGTGCTACATCCGAGGTAGTCTCTTCTCTCTGTGTGTAAACCACATAATATGTCTCCCTCACATTCTCTGTGTCTCAAATCATCCTGAGGAGTCTGCAATAAGTGAATATATGAAGTCCTTGCATCACTACTTGCAGAAAGCAAATCTGTCTTCCTGTGTTTGCTTCCTCAGTACGTCGTCGGCAAGAGTGTGTGGGGCGTGAGCCAGGGTGGGCTTGTAGGAGCAAGTTGTGTTCACAGTGGTGATGGTGCCACTAAACATCTGTGCAGGGTCCTCTCAGCTGAAAATGCCAGTGAGATACGTACCATCTTCCCACAAAGAGGTGAACAATATTAAAATAGAAGTGGCGAATGAATCAAGACAAATAACAGTAACCCCGTAACATAGCATTTACAGTTTCTTTTAATCTTCTGTTCTGTATATGCACAGATATGCATGGTTCATTGAAACAAATGAAACTGAGGAACTTCTATTTGAGCTTAAAAAGGAGGAATAAACTTGTTTTGCTTAGATCTGTAGTTAGAGTGTGTCCAGAAAGATGGGTTTTGGTAGAAGTGGAGCTTTTGCAGCCCCTAACTCTAGGCACCAGGCATCAGGAGCATCAGATTCCAGCACACCAGTTTTTTATGTAATTGGTGTACGCAGACACCCTGAAAGAGGTAACATGACATCAGGGTCACAGCTCCTTCTGCTCTGGAGCTCAGAGCTGCAAACTAGAACCTACTCAAGATTCAGACCCTGGAGATGTATTTTGGGTAGCTGTGTAAATCACGGCTGATTTTTATGCATGAATGAAGCCATGGTGTATCAGAAGCAATGCATCTCAATTCTTCTCTCTCAAATTCACAGATTAAAGATCCTAATTCCCAGAAAGTCTTTCCCTGCCAGGTCACACGAGGTTTAGGAGGCACATTGCTCTGTTGGTCCTTTTGAAACTGGGCAGTTTTGAAGCCAGATGTGCAAGATTCAAGTTAATGCAAAAGAAGATGTGGCCTGACTGTAGCCTGGCAGTGACACAGAACCTTGGACAACCACTGGATTCTACACCCTCCTACTTCCAGACAAAACCAACATTGCCATCCTCTCCCTGGCAAAAAGCAGAAAAAGAAAAAAACCCTCAGAAAAGAGCAGTGGCTGTGTCATGAAGCCATTATGAAATATAAGTTTGAGGTACCCAACGTACCTTTCTGAATCAAGTGCCGGAGTTCAGTTAAAGTGATGCCTCCACTGGCTTTTGGTCTAGCTAGATCGGTTCAACACCATGCTGTGGGTTAAATTAGTGAAACAGTGGAGGTACTAAGAACTGGCTACAGAGCTGAAATAGTGTTTTGTCAGCACTGGTCGGTGCTTTGTGCGCAAGTGTTTTCGGCAGAATCATCACCAGTGAGCAGCAGGCTCTTCTTGGCTTTTTACCTAACCTTTCAGCCAAAGGCAGGCAGATCTAGAACAGCAGCCTTGTGTGGAAAGCTGCCTTGGAGAGCCGTGTGCCGGCTCAGAGAGTCAAGTGGCTCAAATTGATGTATCGACAGCTGCCTAGAAAAGCAGGGCTGGAGTTTCTCCAGTGCCTGGGAAGCTGGTGTGCCTCTTCTAGGTGAGAACCGGTGTGTTAAACATCAGGTAGTCAATGTGGATGCTGCCTGCTTCTGTCTGTGCTAGTTTGAGGAAAGACTTTTTTATATGACAATATCTTCCTAGATTAGCTCCCACTGTATAGCAGTTGGATTACTTGCTGGTCTTTCAAATCTGTATTTGAAGGAAAAACATATATATGTGTATACACGCACACATGCACAAATAAATTTCATTTCTGTTTTGAAAGATACTTGTCAAATAATGATTCCTGGATAAAATTCCTACTTTTATAGAATCATAGAATCGTCAAGGTTGGAAAAGACCCTTAAGATCATCGAGTCCAACCGTCAGCCTATCACTGCCAAGTCCATCTGTACCATGTCCTCGAGCACCGTTATCTATCCGTTCTTTAAATACCTCCAGGGATGGAGACTCAACCACCTCCCTGGGCAGCCTGTTCCAGTGCTTGACCAGCCTCTCGGTGAAGTTTTTCCTAATGTCTAACCTAAACCTCCCCTGGCGCAGCTTGAGGCCGTTTCCTCTCGTTAGTAGGGAGAAGAGACCGACCCCCACCTCGCTACAGCCTTCTTTGAGGTAGTTGTAGAGAGCGATAAGGTCTCCCCTCAGCCTCCTCTTCTTCAGGCTAAACAACCCCAGTTCCCTCAGCCGCTCCTCATCAGACTTGTGCTCCAGACCCTTCACTGGCTTCGTTGCCCTCCTCTGGACACGCTCCAGCACCTCGATGTCCTTCTTGTAGTGAGGGGCCCAAAACTGAACACAGTACTCGAGGTGCGGCCTCACCAGTGCCGAGTACAGGGGCACTATCACCTCCCTGGTCCTGCTGGCCACACTGTTCTTGATACAGGCCAGAATGCCATTGGCCCTCTTGGCCACCTGGACACACTGCTGGCTTACGTTCAGGCAGCTGTCAACCAACACCCCCAGGTCCTTTTCCGCCAGACAGCTTTCCAGTCACTCTTCCCCCAGCCTGTAGCGTTGCATGGGGTTGTTGTGACCGAAGTGCAGGACCCAGCACTTAGCCTTGTTGAATCTCATGCAGTTGGCGCCAGCCCATCGATCCAGCCTGTCCAGGTCCCTCTGTAGGGCCTTCCTACCCTCCAGCAGATCGACACTTCCATCCAACTTGGTGTCATCTGCAAACTTACTGAGGGTGCACTCGGTCCCCTCCTCCAGATCATCAGTGAAGATACTGAACAGGACTGAGCCCTGGGGAACATCACTCATGACCGGCCGCCAACTGGCTTTGACTCCATTCACCACTACTCTCTGGGCTCGGCCGTCCAGCCAGTTTTTAACCCAGCGTAGAGTGCACCCATCCAAGCCATGAGCAGCCAGCTTCTCCAGGAGAAAGCTGTGGGAGACAGTGTCAAAGGCCTTATTAAAGTCCAGGTAGACAACATCCACAGCCTTCCCCTCATCCACTAAGCGGGTCACCTTGTCATAGAAGGAGACCAGGTTAGTGAAACAGGACCTCCCTGTCATAAACCCATGCTGGCTGGGCCTGATCCCTCGGTTGTCCCGCACTTGCTGCATAATGTCACTCAAGATGACCTGCTCCATGACCTTCCCTGGCACTGAGGTCAGGCTGACAGGCCTGTAGTTCCTATGTATTGGTGGGTCATAATTTGGATTATAGCTACTTCATAATACTGCTTTTATGTGATAAAATGGCTCTTAGTAGCAGCTTCCCTTATAATTCAGGTATCATGATGACAAATAATTCAGATAACTGATAAAAATATCTCCTTATGATTTTATGTGTGTTTGCACTTCAAAGGACCAGCTATGAATAGATGATCACACATCTGAATCAGAAGGGTAATATTTATATCTAAATTGAGTAACCATGTAATTCTATCAGTGTTTCCCATGCTCTGTCTGTCCTCCTCCTCTTGCATGCTATAGCCTGATTCAGATCTTCATGCAGTGTTTATTACCTGACCTGAAAAGCTCAATCTAAATATTTGGTGAGTTCAGTAACGTTCCCATTGTACTTACCGCTGCTCATGTACTTAGGGAAGAGTAAAATGTAAGAGGCTGGCCATTCTGTAGCTCTGTAACTTTTATTTTTGATATTCACAGGATGCTTTTAGAAACTGGTTAAAAATTACATTTTCCAGTATTCAGCTGCAGAGGAGGACTCGGTATTTTCAGACGTGTTAGGAGGAGTGACGCTTTTTGTACGCATACATGTATCTATTCAGATCTCTGCAAAAGGGTTCCTCTGTCACAAGGCTTCCAGATGCCAGCTAGAAGACATCAATCCTCAGATCTAGCCTGATAATTATAGATTATAAATTCTAGGCTGAATTTATTTTCTGGCTAGTGTGTATGTATTGCTTATTGTTCAGCTCTTTTCCACTGTGGGTTTTACCCCAATGTAGTTAATGAAGACAGTGTTACATTGTTGCATTGGATGACTAAATGAGCTCTCTGGGTCTCCTTTGCTCAGGCAGGCTCCATTCCCAGGTCATCCTGGTGGCCTTTTTCTACAGCAGAATGTTCCAGGAGGTTTTTCTCTCTCCCCTCTTCCTACAAAGAGAGGGAGAAGGAGGTTGGCCAGAGCCATAATTTATTCTTAAAATTCAAGAATTGTCAGTGGGTGGCTACCAAGATACGCGACTTAGAGACATATTCATCATCTGAGCTAGGCTGAAATAGTCGCTGCAGTTGAGGAGGCTCTCTGGGAGGCAGGGAAGTTCATTCCTCTTCCACTTTTCTTCTGGTCATTCCTTTAATTTCTCTTCATTCCAGTTTTATATTCTGTCCTGACACATTTACCTGATACATTTTTTCATTACATTTTTGAAGTCCATAAATCCTTGAATTCTTAAGGACTGACCAAAAGTAATTGTTGCTAATTACTAATTGTTACTTGTTATTGGCATGTGGACCTAACAAAGTGCGAGGAACCTTCCTGTACCACTTCTACAGTAAAACATCCCAGGCCACTGTTCCCTGCTCTTTCATTAATTAATTTCTTCTCTGTTTATTACACCTTGCATTAATGAGGGTTTAGAAGGTCTTTAGGTGGAACTTTAATACATATATAATTACAGGACATAGAACGTATGAATTATTTAAGGTAACAATATATGCAACATTTCCAAAATGCTTTAATGAGGTCCAGTATAGTGTTGTAGGCCATCCTTGGCTGCCTTTTTCTATAGCAGTATTACAAAAAATGAACATTTTAAGCTGGATACATCATGAGGCTTTTGCTGGGTTGTCCACAACTTTTCTCAGTACAGATGAGCTTTTGGGAGAACTTTGTGCAATGGTAGAGTTCTCCCATCTGTATCAGAAATGCACTATATTTACCATATTTTGGAATTGCATTCATTGTTCACAGCCATGCTGTGATGAACGAGCAGACTTGGCCCTGTTGGTCTCTTTCTCTTTCCTCTCTCGTTTCCAGGTAATGAACTCGTAGCTTGTAATAGATGTTATTAATCTGTAGCTGCCTGACATTACATTTTGTACTACCGAATGTAATCTTATTGTGTTACTCAAGATCATTTGATTTTGTGTACAGTTCAATCTTTCTCTTAATTGACCTTGCCTCCTGAATTTGTATCGCAAGAAAACTTCTTCATCACAATTACACTTCTTGTGCAAAGACTATTGAGCTAAATGATAAATACAGGCAATCCTAATCCCAGTTCTGTGAAACTTGATTAGTCATCCTCCTTTTGGCTGGTAGTACCCCTCTCAGATATGTATTTTCCTGCCTTTTCTTCAGCTTGGTTGCTGAAGAAACCTTTTCCAGTTTAACCAATGATTTTCCATTTGACTCTGTATCAGATGCTTTATTGAAATTTAGATCCACGACGTCTCCCTTTGTTTAGAAAAATCAGTTAATTCATCAAAGGAGGCTCTTGCCGCTGGTCTGATGTGAGCTGTATTTTCTTAAATTCTTCTTTCTTCTCAATTTTCTTAAATTTACCTGCATCTTTGATAGTCATTTCCTTCAAAAGCCTGCTACCGAGGCCTGGCTAAAGCCATATGTACTGTGTAGATCAGAATAAAACATTGCATGCCCATACTAATAAGTGCTTTAATCACCCTTCTAAAAATGATTACGAGTTTTGCTCTTCCTCATGTATGCGACTGTCCTCCGGTGGACCTGCAGTTATACCTGGGACTTCATGTGCCAGCTCTTTCGACACACAGACCAATATTGACTCATTCTTTCCTTCTGCTCTCCCATCTGTTGATGTCCGTGTGTTGTGGCGTGCCCTGTGCTTGGATAACCGGCTTTCAGGGGCTGTACTTTTGTGGCTATATGACACCTAGAGTACCCAGCATCCAGGGTATCCATGGCTCTGGCTAAAATGGTATGATCCATAAGATTTGTCACATTTTGACTTTTTTGGGTTTTTTTGGCTTCTGTTTGGAGAAGCTTTTGCTTCCTTTAGTAGCTCCTTCTAAAGCTGGCAGAAGTTTGTCCTGTGTGTTTGATGTCACCTATTTTAGGAGAATGATGTATGGAGTTGTGTTCTTTCTCCTTTCAAGCATTCATTGTCTTTGAGCTCCGCAAACAGAGGAGGGAAATAACCTTTACTATCCAGAAGCTTCATGGTCTTCACCTGAGAAATTTTGTTCTGGATGAAAGAAAAAACACTTATTCCAGGGGTGGTAACAAAAGGTACGTCAGCACAAATAAACTGTGCTGAAGAAGTTTTTTTTCCATATTTTCTGAAACACAAATGTTCTCTGCACAGCAAATGAGACTCGTACAAAATCTGAATGCTTTTGAAAGTGCAGAGTCAGCAAGGAAGTTTGTCCTGTATTCAAACAGATTCACTAGCCAGAAATTTCCTGTAGTCATTTTGCAAACCCGTACTTAAGGATATGCCAGTCTCTGCCAAGTGTGACTGTTCTTTAGATGCTGTTTTTTGCTGAATTCTGTGCAGCCAATAGCACCTCTCTCAGTATAGAAAATCTGGTAAGTGGGAGTTAGGTGTAAGGACAAAATGTGTGTTTACTTAAAATTAGAAGACGCATAGTGTTAAAAAGTTTTGTAATGTCGTAACCTAACTGTGCATCTCTTTATCAGCTAAGTGTTTGCAACTCCTGTACCATACTAGTATGTCATTAATCAGTGAGTTGAAAAACACTGGTTTAGAATTTAAAATAAGTTAAAGCAGGACATAAGTTAGGATGAATCATCCTTTGCTCATCTTTTTAAGTGTAACTGTCATTTACCTACTGTAAATGCAATTCAAGAGCATGGTAACATTGTATGTTACCTGATTTTGCTGTTTACCATTGGCTTTTTATAATATGTTGCTGTGCTCATTGTCAGTTGAAACGCCTCTGGTTTTAGCATGGTAGGTTTAATTTTCATGCGGTTCACTTCACCACATACTTTCAATATCTGTTCAAGGTAATTGGTTTTAATGTTTTCTTGCATTCCTTTAGCACTTTCTAGACCAGAATATCAGAGTTGTTCACCAATATTGAAAAAAAAATGTGCCTATTAAGCTTGGTGGCCTTGATTTTAAAAACTGCCATTGAAATATGACAGCTGTTAGATGAAACACCTTAGAGGATTTTCAAGGTTGGCACTGTTTGAAAACCTGTTCCTTTTTAAAAGACTATAATTGGGTACCCCGAATCCTTGGTTACGGTAAAAGAAAATTTTATAAATAAGCCTATCCATTTTGCTTCACTGCTGGGAAATACCATTAAACAGATACTCATTTTGACCTGTGATTCAAATAACAATAACATCCAAATATTTACTCCTACTGAAATAACAAATTCACTGTTGTTTTACCTGCTAATTAGTATGCACTTATTGAGTCTGAAGTATAGCCAGAGAGTTCTTTTTGAGTGGTTGGGAAGCTCCTTTTTCATTTACCTATGTGCATTAAAAATATTATTAGTTTGTTTTTTTCATAATCAAGTAAGGAGGGAAAAATCAGTCTGCTTTTCTGTTTTGCTTTTGTATTTACAAAAGCATACTCCATCCATTAAGTCACCTAAGTCCTGCAAGCCAACGTCAACTGCATGTAGACTGGCATCCCATCTTGTCATGCGTGCTGGCCCTGGCTGCTGTCAGTAATCCTGAGTTTTAAAACTCTGGAGTTGTGAAGTGACTTACAGGAGTGAATATTAAAGAAAGAATCAGCTCAATTACATTGAACTCCAGCTGCTTCCCTGATCATTTTTCGATTCCCTGTTCTTCACTTCCGTAACCCATATGAAGGATGGTGCTGTACATGAGGCCTTGCTTTGGAAGAAAAATAAGCAGAGTGCTTCTGGTGAGCTTCATGGCTGTGATGTTGTTCTGGGTGCAGGTCCAAAGCCTTGAACAAACTGTCTGAAGACAGAACTTTGAATTCCCTATTGGTTACAACCATTGAACTGCTTGATAAGGGCCAGTTTCTGTGGATTGACGTGTGCTTGGCAAGCGTTAGAAGCCAGTGACTGCAATGAAATTTCACCCTTTGTTTTCATGTGCTGTGCAGAGGCATCATGCTTTTGGCTTCTTAAACAACAAATAGAAAACCCCGTGGCCACCACGTTATTTACAAATAAGTAATGTAAATAGGTGTTAAAATGTATTGCTTGCAGTAACGTAGTTCTTCAGTGAACCTTCTTGCTTGGCCCCCACTTTATTTCAGTCCTAGTAAAAAAGAAAACAAAAAACCTAAAATAGCAAACTTTTTGACTTTGTTAGCAACAATAAAAATATGTAATTGGATTAACATCTCTTCTCCTGGGTGTATATTTGATAAAACTTAAGAAATCATGATTCTGCAGAGACTTTGTAAGATGACAGGCTAATGGCTTTGAGTTTAAGCCCACTCAAGAGAGTAGTATGTCAGTACCGTCAGGAGAAAAAGAGGAGTATGAGCTTAGTTTATGTGGTAATGAATAATACTGAATTCAAAATTATTTCTAAATAATATTTTTAAAGCACTTTCACATATTCATTTGCAGAACCTATTTCTGTAGAACATTGAGTTAAACGAGAAGATTGTGAATCTTATTCGTTACCAATGCTGTTAGTATTGATGGGCTATGATACAGGTCACTGAATCAAACCATGTGGATTACTTACATATTTCTAATCAGTCTAGAAAAAACAATTTGGTACTGTTTTCTGTAGATTTTTCTCCACTTTTTCTCCACACTTGCAACTGCGTTAAAGGGAGCAAAAGAATATTTAAACTTCAAGCACATGTTACATGGTCTGTCCTGCTTGCCATGTCTACCAAAAGCTCCAGCTGATTTCAGTGGAACTTTGGTCACACAAATTGAAAACAGAGACTCCCTCAAATTTTATACGCTATCTAAATCTCTTAAGTTTCAGCTCCTAGTTGAGGATACTTTTTCTGAAACAGAGACTGTTATTCACAGAAGTGCTCACTGCAGAACTGTGTGTAAAATTACTTGACAGAAAGTCACTCGACATTTGGACAAGTGCAAAAAAGCCCACTAAACCAATCATAGCGTCAAATATCAGAGCTTTTTACTAAAAATAGTCACCTTTAAGAAAATATTTCAGTTTGATTGTTCATGCCTAATTAATCTCATTAATTGCTATGGATTTTGAAAAGATTTTCTTATATTAATACTCTAAGCCTAGATATCCGCTTGTTATTTTGAAGTCAGTGATATAAACAATAAAACCAAAATACACATAGACTATTATAATGCAATTTACATTAGCCAGTTTTTTAAGAAAGTGATTGAAAAGTTAAAAGCATGTCAGGAGACTGATCAGAATAATGTGCTCCGTTTTGATGTACTGTAGTTATCACAGAAATATTAATGACTTAAATCTAATGAAAGGAAATAAGGTTTTACCTACCACTGTGTCTGAAATTATTAGGTTTCAGACACAGCTGGACAGTTCTGAAGTAAGTTTTTATTGCATAATAGACTTTAAAATTTAGTTATACTCTGCTATTACCATCTAGTCCATAGGATGTAAAACTGAATTTCTTGACGAGTTGTGGTCAAATCATGGTCTTCTGACCTTTTGTGCAAGTGCACAAAGTTATAACCAAGAAAAAACTTGAAGTCATCATATAAATCACTTAAATTTTGCTGTGAGCACAGCATGGCCCACAGAACGCTGCCTGTATTCTAAACGCAGAAACTTATGGCTGCTTTTAACTTTTAAGGCAAATATTCGTTTAAAGTCAGTGTGCATCTGTAGGTGCAGAATGTAGGATAGCATTTAGAGGAGAAGGAATATCTACTTAGCTCATAACCCTTTTGCAGTTTTCCATTTGAAATACTGAAAAAGTGTTACATTCTTTCCTATTTCAAATGCATTTCTTCACTGAACATCTGCTGAGTGCCCTGAGAAGTAGAAAAAGACAGAAACATCTTCAACACGTTCTCATTGTCATTTAAAACCAAATTAAATTTTCACTGTATTTATAAGCATTTTATTTTTGCTTACCATGCATCTTTACTTACAGGATTCTTTGGGTAGACAGCATATTTAAAGAAATAGCTACAAATATTTGATAGAAACATTTAATGTGAATTTATCACAATCATTCACACTGGAACCCTGTCTTAGAGATTTACATTCATTCATGAGGGAGCAGAAGTATATCATGCATGGTAATCATTCACATAACTCAAATTTAAGATAATTAGTACTTTGAAAGCTTTGTTTGAAGTGAAAATTACTTGCAGATCTTTCAGTGTGAATAATTTTCAATAATAAAAGGTTTTAAAAGAGAGTTTTCATATTTTGGTGAGAGTTTGCAAAGACCAAAACCAGAGCAATACATTCAAGCCAGTAAACAGAGTTCTTCTGGTGTCTCAAATGTAATCTTTGGTTTTTAGCACTACCAAGTACTAGGTCTTAAAACTTGTCTTATGATTCTTCCGTAGTGATTTGAATGCTTGGTTAATACTTTTTAACTATGAGGTAATTTTTAAAGGATCTTTTGTATGAGTAAGTCCACACAAATAACAAATCTGCTGTCAAAGCACTGGCAGAGTTCAGTTACTTCTGCAGCTGTAGGTTGGTATTATATTCAGTTTTAAACCACCCACATTACCCCAGCATCCACCCAGTCATGCATTAAGTGGCACGATTAACATCTGTTGTGTGTGTTTCATCGTCAGCCTTGGAAAGCTGGATACGTAGGATAGTGAATTATTTTACTAGAGTTCATTTTAAGTATATTTCTGTACGCTTGTATTATAAAAGGCAGACCTGAAGATGTGTACTTGAAGCAGAAGGCAGTGATGGTGTATATATCTTGTGAGACTTGAAGTCTTTATTTCAGCTGATTTGTGAGAAAACTAGCTCCTGCCAAGTGAGCTTTTCATTTTGAAGTGGAAGATTCCTCGTGATCTCCAGAAAGCTCCATGGTTGGAAACGGTGGCCACCACAACAATGGTGGTTGTTGGCCACTGTTTCCAGCCATGGAGCTTTCTGAAGATCCTGGACCTTTAAAGACCCTGGAGATGAGGTGTGGGTGAGAGGATGACACAGGTGATGACTGGATAGGTGCTTCAGTAGGTTTGGTTTCCTGCCTGAATTAGGACTTCTATACTTGTAAAATGTCTGATGTTGGCATCTCTGCATTTCAATTCCAAGTGGTGGGAAATTCACAAGATCACTTGTTTTTCTCAAATGTTGCCATCTTGGCCTGAACTCAAATGACAGCAGCTGTTCTCATGAGATTTCAACTACAGCCAACTGAAAAAACAGCCTTTTCCTTTTCAGATCTAACCAACTAACGACAGCAGCAGTGACTTCAGTTCACAACATTAGGAATCCATATATCCCTTCCCTCATGCCACGTACACATGAAGAATAAAATGGAGGTGGACTCCAGTGTGCTACGTATTTATCATTTTCACTGAATGGAGTGGTGTATTTTGTGTGTGTAAAACGTGGCGTAGTCCTCCAGTGTCCAGCATGTACTTTTTGGTATGCGATGTATTCACTAAAGATTTATGTGTAAAGATCTTTAAAAGGAGAAACTTTCCTCTAGGGAAGAGCTGACTGAGAATGACTTGATCTTCAGCCACATGCAATGGCACTGAAATACCAACGACTCCTGCTTGATCTCTGCCAGCGTTCCCTTGCCCTTCTTCCTCTCCAGCTTTCAGCAGCATATGGAGTATCAACAGGCTCGTGGGCAGCTTGGCTTGACCTGAAAAAATCAGAAAGCAGTACTGATTTTAAAAATAGGGTGCATAAGCTAAAGGCAACTTGTGCCACTCCAGGAAGAGGAGGAATGGTGGAGGTCAAAGAGGACTCAGTGTGTGTGTTGTGACAGTTAGGACTGAGTAAGCAGGAGAAGAAATACAGTTGTACTTCTCCTCTCCTCTCTTACAAATGGGTGTGTTCCCTGAGTGTGGTACAGGACCGTATCCTCCACCATCCCTGCCGGAAGGTGGGAAAGGTGCTCCCTTCCCCCAGGTGCCAGCGCTGCTTCCACACCATCTCCAGGCGTTTCTGACCGGTGGGCTTTCAGTTCCTGGCTGCTGTGCTGGGGTGTCCTGTTAATAGGCACCTTTTTCCTCGCCTCCATCCAGGGTGGGCACCCTGTGAGCCTGGTGACTGGGGAGATGTCACGAATATGTGTCTTCATTGCCCCAAGGCAGAAGATGCAGGTTTGGAAAAATGCAGATTCAGTTCGCTTTAGGCAGTATGGACGGGGGAAAACCATTGAGCACCTACAGTACCAGTGAATAACCACTTAAGCAAGAGTTTTGGTTTTTCTCAGTCTTTCTTCCATCTGAATCCATAGCAGAACTACTGTTGGTCAGCCTGACTGACCAGTTTGTTGATCTGGCTTCCTCTCATGTTCTTGGAGGGAAAGTCTAAAACTTTCTGTCTAAGAGATTATTTAATCCAGGGATATATAATTCCCAGACAGATTGAGAGGAGGTTCAAATCCTGATCATGGGCTGTAAGAGGCGAGTGGCATGTTTGAAACTTGATCCTGGATGTGAAGTGTCGAAACGAGACTGTCTTTCAAGCTGGTGCAATGCTGGTTATCTTACTTAAATGTCACGGTGCCGAGAGGCGTAGCTGATTGCTGTTACCATATGTAATGTTAAAGATCAAGCTCTCTGGTGTGTATACAACATTCCTCTGTCTGTTCAGGCACCATAAAAGAAGCAAATCTGGCCACAAATATTCCAGGTCTGTTGTCTATGCCAGATCCAAATCCAAACCTGTGCTAGTATGTGCTCACTTAGAAACCATGGATGGGATTCAGCTTAACAAATGTAAGTGTATGTCTGTGTCTGAAATCTTCATATGAGGTAGTCATCCTAAATTCTCCTTGATAATCATTGGAGAGGAATGGGTACTTGTAGGGTTCTATTTGTCTCATCCTAAGGTCCCTGTTTCTCTACACTGACTACAAAAGGAGCCTAGAGTGAGTAGCTGAGATAGAGATATAATTTTTTTTGTAGGTGTGTGAAGACAGGCAAGGTGAATCCCACTCCTTGTGTCAGTGGTACAACGTGGAGCTGCTTGGCAGCAGTTACATGTCAGAGCAAAGTTCCCTTTCTCAGGATCAAGAAGCTGGAAGCAGTTTCTGGATGCCTGTCCTGTGCAGTAGAGAGCTATAGCACAGAAGGAGATCTTGCTCCAGAATCTGTGTTAATGAACACTTAAGGAAAAAATAAAAATACCCCTTAGGGGAACATTTAGTCAGGACTGTGGATACAGAGCTGGCAAAGACTGCCTAGAGTTGAATGTGATGTTACAGTGAAGAGAAACATGAACTATCAATAAATACTCAAAGTAACCAGTGCCTCCTACTAATGGGTCTGTGACTGGGAATTCAGAAGACTCTCCAGTATCTTACTGGGCGACCTTGAAAATATTTTTCTTCTCTCTATAGCTGTAGTTCCCAGTAAGTGTAGTGTGGACAAAGCACTGATTTTCTGCAGAGCTCTTTGTGAGGCCGAATGATGAAGTGCTATGTAAGAGCTGAAGTGTTTTCTCCAGTAACTGGAGTATTTTGGAGCTCCAAAAAGTACTGTAGAGCTGCCATTTAATTTTAATGAATAGGTCTTAATATAAGACAACATTAGCAATACTGTAAGAATAGATGCAGCAGCTTAACCAAATACAAGTAAAAAGTGTATAGATAGTGTATGCCCAGCATAACTTTAATTGTGCCTCTAGGAGATGAGATGACTTGAAGTAGTAATGAATAATCCATGCTTTCAATATGCAGAAGTCCGAAAGCAAGCACTATCACAAACAGAAAATAGACATGCTCATCTTTCATAGGAAAAGATGATTTTATAAAAGTAACATACATCTTGATCCAGATAAAAATAAATACAGCGTAGTGATAACGATGCACAAGTGCTTTCTAAAGAAGAAGGTAGTTTTCTGTTAGTGATAAAATAATAAAAAACCCACATTCCTTTGTAATGGAATCTGTGTTCCTGCTCAGGTTCTTACCTAGCAGAGACCAAGAACCCTTTCTTGATTTTAAGTGATTATGGTAAGATTTCTTCTATTTGCCATCTATGAATTCTGTTTAAAGCATTAAACTTGAGTTTTTAATGTAAACGCTTGTTCTTCTACATTTTATGTTTTTGCATTTTTTAATCTCCACAAGAATGTGATGCATATTAGTGTCACAGATGAATTCTCCATGTCTAGGCTATATTGAAACAGTGTTTTTTACCCTTTCTGTTGCTGTGACCACAGTGTTACAGGGTGTAAGAATGACTTGTCCAAGGTGTTTTCAGGACACTAGATTGCGTTGCCTTGCCAGTGAGATAGAGGGAGGGATGTCTACTCTGAGAATCCTGCTAGAGCTTGGGAGCAGAGGAGCACTGGTAGGGCCTGGTTGATTGCAGTCATTTCAAATGGTAACTGGTCTAAAGCAGCACTGGTGTTTTTTCATTGAGAGAGACTAGGAGCAGTCACATTATCCACAATGATGTCTGGAGAACGTGTCTGGCAGAAATGAATATACTTAGTAGATGCTGAAGTAAACCACTGTGATGAGGTCTGCAAAAAAGTATGTTGTGTCTGCAGTCCTAGTCAAGGCAAGTGAATTATCTAAGACAGTTCTGAGCAGAATGACTGTAAGGAGCAGGACTTCTTTCTTTTCTGTGTCCAAGTGACATGGGTTGTTATAAAAACTGGCAAGAACACCACTGAAGTTCACCATAGCTGCCTTGAATGTAATTACATTTTTGACTTTCGAAACATTCAACTGTAAATGTTTTTCAACAAATTAGATGAAACATGCAGCAAAAAAATAAATAGTTCAATAACAAGTTTTGTTAGCATATGCTTTTCTCAAAGTGTTTTTTTTTAATTGCCAAATTGATTTTAGTTCTCTTTCTTTAACAACAATAAAAGAAACTAAGGTTTTTTCGAATTCATATAACACTTTTTGTCATTCTAATATTAAATTTAATTTATGTGCAGTTTAACTACTCAAAGGATTTGTGCCTAATTTATATATTAATAATATTTCAGATTTTCATTACATTTTTGAAAATATGTGCTAACTTGGGTGTCTAGCCACACAGCTACAGCAATTTAACCTGCATCAAGCTTACACTGATGTGAATCCACACCCACAATATTTGTTACACAAATTTACTTTATATTTTTCCTTTATACATAGAAAAATGAAATCCAATACATGTAGCTAGAGTAGTTTAAAACATTACTTCTCACTAGCTGTTCACTGCTGGCAGAAGGTCACAGTCGGCCACGGAGCTGCCTTAGTGGATTGTAGTTGCTCTCATCTGCTTCAGTACAAAGTCAGCCAGGTTAGCTTGTACCGTGGCTGTTGGTGCATGCGGTTGTACAGTCCCTCACGCAGAACACCTGTAGGAACTTGCTTGTAAACTGTTCTAGCTGTTTCCAATCTACTGTCAACTCTGTAGGGTTCTGGTACAGCTTCATGTGCAGACCAGGGCTTTGAAATGTTGAAAGGACAGCAAGCCATCTTAACAACAGTGAGGAATCTTTCAGAACTGTTTTTTGTCCAAATTGTATGTTGGGAAGAGAGGCAGTTCCTTGCAAAAACAGGACCTCGTATTAATGGATTTATAAGAATAAAACTTGTAAAGTGTATTTGACAGTATTTAGCAGCTGCTGAATCTTCGTCATTTGTTCTATGATTTCATGCTGTCAAATTTGACAACGTGAACTAGTGCCAATCTTCACTTTGGAAGACAATTTCCTTTTTATACAAATTCTAATTATTAAAGCTAAATTTGGATTTCATTAAAAGGAAGTTGTTAGTCTTTTTTATTTGTCAAACAGCTTTCAAAAACTAAGTTGGTTCTACCTTTGACGATTTGTCACAACTGAAAACCATAAATTACATGTTGTTTCCCCCTTCTGCTACCAACGGATGAAATTGGTGTCAGCGGCAAGGAAGACACTGGTATTTTTGGTAGACCTAAAAACCTGTTTGTCAATCGTGTAGAAGCCTGGATTTATTACCCGTTTTCAGACACGCTTAGTTGGGCACGCTTAGACCTCATTTAGCTAGAGATGCTATTGAGTACCCACTACATGCAGAGGAGAGGGTGTTCAGTAGGACTCATTGCTGTGGAGTTAACTTGGATGTTGCCGTAATTTGGGTCCTAACAATACACACCCCTTTTGTTTTTAAAATGATACTGCATTTAATGCCCTTCTTGATTGAATTTTCAGGTAGTATAGCCAAAAGTTTGGAAGTTTGAATCCAATGCTCTGGAAGCAGGCTAGCTCAGCTCAGATGCTGCTGGCCTTCTAAACTGTTCTCCGCTTTCTCAAGTTCCTGCCACTACCCAGAAAGCACAGACCAGTTATCCCACCATTTACCAGAAAATAATGTGCGGAAGAGTTTATTGTTTGGATGCAGCATGCACTTTTATCAACCATAGCAGCAAGCTAGTCTCCTGACCTATTCTGCTGGGACACACCAGGCTCCCGGATGCAGAACTGGAGTAAGTGTGCAATTAGCCAGTAATGAGGAATTTGACCCTTTTTCCCTCTTTCCCCTACAGGAGCTTAGTGTAGAGGCCAGGGCACTTGTACAGTGTAGAGGCTATGATGAGTGTTACAGTAAGTACCTTGCCAAATGAGAGGGAAACTTCAGTGGTGGTGTTCTGGGGCTTCCTGGTTATATTTTCATAAGTATAAGCAATCAAGGCATGACCACTGAAGAACCACTGGTGAAACATGAATTTTCTGCACCATCTGAAGGTACAGCCATGTTCAGCTTCTGGAACAGTTTTCCTGAATGAACAGAGTTCTGAACTTATTGTACTATACTGCTATATTTCTATTCTGATTCTATAAGGAATAATGAAGCCTATACATTAAAAATAAAAAGAAAAATCTTAGTGCAGTCCACACTATTGTGGAACACATACCTACAAGGCACCATGGTGCACACAGACTCACAGCATAGTTAGGATTGGAAGGAACCTCTGGAGATCGTCTTGTCCAACTCCCCTGCTCAAGCAGGATCAGTTAAAGCAGGCTGTGCAGGGCCATGTTCAGTCAGATTTTGGGTATCTCCAAGGACGGAGACTCCACAACCTCTGTGGGCAACCTGTGTTCAATCAGCCTCACAATAAAAAAAAAACAACCTTTTCTTATGTTTAAAAGGAATTTCCTGTATTTCAGCTTGTGTCAATTGGCTCTTGTCCATTCCCTGGATACCACAGAGAAGAGCCTGGCTTCGTCTTCTTTGCACCCTCCCATCAGGTATTTATACACATTGATGAGATCCCTACTGAGCCTTCTCTTCTGCAGGCTAAACAGTCCCAGCTGTCTTGGCCTCCCCTTGCATGACAGACACTCCAGACCCTCAGTTGTCTTTGTGGTCCTTTGCTGAACCCACTCCAGTAGGTCCATGGGTCCTCTCTTGTACTGGGGAGCCCAGAGCTGGACCCAGCACTCCAGGTGTGTCTCATCAGTGCTGAGCAGAGGGGAAGGATCACCTCCCTCCACCCGTTGGCCGGGCCCCGCTCATACAGGTCAGGATGGTGTTGGCCTTCCTTGTGAAGCTCATATGGTCTAGTATTGTGTGGCTGGTTTCACTAGAGAGAAATTAAATTTCAGGAGAAGTCAACTAGCTTGAATTAAATTTTCAAGTGGCAAAATATGGCCTCAGTGAAATGAGCAATGTGTGCTACTAAACTATGGGAGAGAGACTGGCATTCTGGGAATGAGACAACAGCCTGCAGAGGCTGCAAACATCAATGAAAGCAACCTGCAGAGCTGGCAGAGTTGTGTGTATTTCTTGTGAAATCTCTTGGCCTGGGAATAAGCCTTGGGTCGATACTGGGCAAGGGGCTGGGGCATCTGTAGGAGGTCTCTGTATAAGCTCCATTTCTGTGTAATTGTCTTCTTTTTAGAGCTAGTTTCGGTTACGTATCTAAAATGCCCCTGCTGCTGACTTTGCATAAAGACAGGCATAAGGAATACTTAGCGGTGAGTTTTTGTGTTTCCCCCTCCCTGGCTCCCAGTTAATCAGTCATGAGCATATGATCGGGAACTGTTTTGATGTTTTTTCCCACATGCTGGGTGATTAAGGACCTGAGTGCTCAAGACCCACTTTTGCCTTCCTTAAGAGTCATTTTCTCTTCCACCCAATCTGCAATATGTTCTTTAGGCCCTGCTGGAGCTCATAAAACATTTATACCCATGGTTAAGCGGTACAAATATTACATTTTATAGTACTTGTACCCTGGTATTACTGTGTGTCTGTTGCCACCATATCTGACATGCTCTTAACATGAATGATGGGCCTAAATGTTCTGCCTGAAGCCTTGCATGAGAGCAAGTTTTCCTCTGCTTCCTTCCTCACCCAGCATTGTACCTGTTCGTAACTCTAGGTCATCAGAAGTTTATGTCTGGCCTTAGTTAATGCCCTTTCATTTCATGGTGGTCTTATTTCTTGTCCCAGACCTTCAATACTGGTTCTGCACCTGGAGGCCCATTCTGATCTGCTAAAAGCAAAGAAATGAGTATCCATAAACATTGAGGTACTGAACAGAATGGCCACTCCGGTTTCTCGTTCTTCAATATATTGCAGTCTGATTTGAGTTCTAAATTGAAATATTGCTGAAAATGAAAAGGAAACCCTGTAATGTTCATAAAATCTCTCAAATAAGGAGTCTTGTCAGCTAGTTTAAAAAAACATACCGCTTGAAATGTGTTGTCCATGAGCCCCAGTTCCTCCATGGCTGCTGCTGCTGTGAAGGATCTTTTCCTCGTGCAGCATGTTGCTGAAAATTGCTTCAGGTTCCCATCCTCTCACCTTATGCTATAGCAGGGTAACAGTGGTAGAAAAGATACTTACTTTTCTGATTGTGCTGAAGTTCTCAGTTTAGGAGAATGCTGAAAAACAACTCACAAGTTCACCTGTAATGCTCTGGTTAGATGGATTAATTTTCAGACTGTTTTGTGGGTGTTTAACGCAACATCATATCTGAAGGAGAAGGTTTTTGCAGTCCCCCTGCTTGATGGGTAGGGACAGCCCAGGGGAGCAGCGCAGTGGTAGCAGAGCCTCTGTGGAAGGAGCCAGATTGTGTTAGCCTCTGGGGCAGTGGGGATTTATGGCTCCTCCTCATCACTGGGAAGAAGGATGGTCTGGTGAGTTTTCCTTGTTAGTAAAGGCAATTTCAGCCCACAGCCTATGACCGACAGCTTTCTGCAGGTCGGCTGGGAGCCTCAGCCTGGGCAGCCGTCGCTGGGAGGTGTTGTCATGCAGGAGCTCAGGGGGCTGGAGGCGTTTGGGTGGGATGGTGGTCCCACAGAGGGGAGGACAGAGGAGGTGGGGAGTTTCGGTGGCTCCTCAAGTGAAGGTGCCTGGTGGTGCAGGGAGCAGGAGAGTGTCCCCTGGGAGCATGCTGGTGCCTGTGCCGGGCCTCTGTCTACTCACTGAGTGACCCCCTGGGGACCACAGCTGGGCATGTGCCAAGGTCCCAGCTCCGGCTGCTGCTTGTGGATGGCGTTTGCAGTTTGTGGTTTGGTTTCTGGATCTTTGGGGACTTTTTATGGCTGGGAAAGGTCAACTCCTGGTTAGGGTGGATCAAACTAGTGCTGGGGATACAGCTGTGTAACTGCCAGAGTGTGGGAACCAGGGTGCACTTCTTAGAAGCTACAGTTTGCAAAAACGGGACCATAAACCCGCTGAAGGCAGTGTGGGACTCATCAGTTACGGTAATAACGCACTACAGTGCCTGGTCCCCAGCTGCTACTGGAGCAACTACCCCTGGCACAGCAGAGGCCTCTGCTCAGGCAGAGCTCTGGGAGGGATGCTGCTTTCCAGGTGCCAGACTGCAGGCAGTGCCCAGTGCTGGAGCAGCTAGAGGTGGTGGCCATGCCTACTGGAGGCTTGTGCTGGTTGGGGAGTTGTGGCCAAGTTATGCAGCTGCAGGAGGAGATGAGCAGACTATATGGTACCAGGGAAGATGGAAAAGGGATTGATGGGGTCTTCACAGAGGCCCTGTAGAGATGAGAACCTGAATCCCCTGGCTGCAAAATTGGGCAGCCAGAGTCTGTGGACAGTTGTGATATAAGTGGAGACTCTGGTGTTGAGGAAGGCTGGAGGCTTATGATTTCTGTCAACAGATGTCCTTGCAAGGTTGCTGTCTTTTTATCTTCGAGAGGTCCTGGAGATCAGGTGAGTTCTCTGTTGACTGGAGAAAGGCAAATGCTGTACCTATCTTCAAAAAAGCCCAAAATTTAAACTTGGCGAACTACAAGCCAGGCAGCCTTACTTCAGGCCCTGGGAAAATCATGGAATGAGTCCTTTTGGAATATGTTTCTGGGCAAATGGGTGACTGAAACAGTCATAATGGATTTACTGAGGGTAAATCATGCCTGACCAACCTAGTTGCCTGCTATGATGAAATGACTAGCTTTGTGGATGAGAGAGCAGTGTGTGTCATTGACCTTGGCTTTAACAGGAATTTCTATACAGTCTCCCACAGTATTCTCATTTCCAAATTAGGACCTTACTGCCTGGATGGGTTAGCAACAAGATGGGTAAAAACCTGGTTGGATATTTAGGCTCTGAGGGTAGCGATTAATGGTTCGTACTCTCCCTGGGTGCCAGTGGCAAGTGGAGTGCCACAGGGAACTACCACTTAACATCTTTATCAGTGACCTGGAAAAGGCAACAGAATGCACTCTGGTCAAGTTTGCAGATGATGCCATACTGGGGGGACCAGTAGATAGGCTCGAGGACAGGGCTGCCATCCAGAGTGACCCCGATAAACTGAAGGAATTGGTTGACAGGAACCCTATGAAATTCAGTAGGGTAAATGCAAACTTCTGCATTTGGGAAGGAATGTAAAAGTGTGGGCTGGGAACTGACTAACTGGGGGCAGTTCAGCAGAAGAGGACTTGGGCATCCTAGTAGACAGCAAGCTATATATAAGCCAACAGCGTGCCTTGGCAGAAAAGAAGGCCAATAGCACCCAGCACCTGGGAGATCGAGGGGAGGGATTATCCTCCTCTACTCAGCTCTCATTAGGCATCGTCTAGAATATTGCATCTGGTTTTGGACCCCACAGTACAGGAAAGATATTGATGAACTGGAGCGAGTTCAGCAGAAGCCACCAAGATGGTCAGGGATTTGGAGCGCTTGCCCTGGGAGAGGCTGAGATTGACCTGGGATTGTTCAGCCTGGAGAAGAGATGGCTTTGTTAGTGGCCTTTGAGTACCTACGAGGAGTTTATTCAGAAGATGGAGCCAGGCTATTCCAAGCATTGTGTTGGTAGGAGAATGAGAGATACTGGACATAAACTGAAATGAGAGATTCAGACTGGATATAAGGAAAAGCTTTTTCACCATAAGGACAGTCAAGCAGTGAGCAGTTGCCCAGGGAGGTTGTGTAGTCTTCGTCCTTAGCGGTTTCAAGACTGACTGGATAAAGCCCTGAGCAACCTGATTTGGCATCAGAGCTGATCCAGCTTTGAGCAGTGGATTGGACTAGATCGTCTCCAGAGATCCCTTCCAACCTCAGAGATCCTGTGATCCTGTGTGTGTGTAGGAGTATGCAAGTACGGATTAAGTACAGAATGAGTTCTGTGGAGATCATATATGGAATATGTCTTCACAGAAAGATATAGACGCCACAAAAGTGTTTCGCTATTGACAAGTAATATATAGTTGTTTTTTTTTTAACGAGGAATACTTGGATTTCAATGAAGAAAAAGGAAAAAAAAACCCAAACCAGTGTATCATCTGCTTTTCTCCACCTCCCCAATGCTTCAGATCCTATTTTAGTCCAGAACCAGCAAGATCTGCAATGTTAATTGTCACCATATTCATGTCCATATCCCTTGCCTGGATTCATGTTGAACGTATCTCTCTCAAGGATTTAATAAGTGACTTCCTTTTACATCATTTGTGTAGAGAACAGGGCATAAGAAGTGGAAAAAACAGCTTTCAAAATATCAATGTAGCTGTCCTATTTGGAGACAACCCTTCAAATAGCTGAATTATTACATGTCTATTAAAGTGAAGACATGGAGTAAGGGTGATACATGTATTCTAGGTAAACATAACACTGATATTTGACAGTTTGCAAATAATTCATACAATAAATGTCCCCTGCTGAAGTCTAAATGCAGCTCTCAGCTATTTCCAGCTGGGCAGCATAGATGTAATCAAGAATAATTGAAAAGCTGATTTTGTGCTATGTGAACATAACTGTCTGTCTTTCTGAATATGTTATGATGTCTAACATGTTGGCTTTCTCCATGATCATATAACAAAAGTTGTTTGAATTGGATGTAAAAGAATGGTTAGTACTGTTTAGTCATGATCTGTCATAAGAATCTTAAATAGCTCAGAAAAAATCCATAATTATGTCCCTAAGACTGATGGTATTTCAGATCTTGCAGTGATAAAGGTTTTTTGTTCTTGCCTCAGAATTACTTTCAGACAAAGAACTATGCTCTCAGCCTAATCATGTCAGCATCAGAACACCTGCAAAAAATAGATCAAAAGAAAAAGCGGAATTATTGAGATTTTGTTGCTATGAATAGCACTAGTGTGAATGTATTAAACAATCACGTTGACTGTACTGAAAATGCAAAATATCCAGGGGAGCAACTACAAATGTAAACAAATTTGGGGACACGTTGGCTGTTTCAGATAGCAGCTTGGGCTGGTTTCATCCCCTGCCCTTTTGTTTGCTCTTTTCTGTGGTGTAGTGAGTGAAAAACCTGTGTCAACTGGGGATCATCAGACTTGCCTCAAGCTGGAGGATGACCATGAGAGGTGCAAAACTGAGTAATGCTGTTCTTGTGTTGAAAATGTTGGTGTTTTGTTGTGTTAGAAGCAAAAATGCTGGCAGATACTACGTAATGAAAATCTCATATGACTACTACAATCTTAATGGTTGATCTTCTCCCCTGGGTACCTGGCCTAGAAACGAGCCAGTGCAAACTGATCAGCTCTCTCAAAAACTGTGCATGGCAAACAACTAGGTGGAGGACATGATTGTTTACAGATGGACATCAGTGTGGTGGGACGGGAAAGGGAGCAGGGTTAGAGAACTTCAAAGGCTGTGTCTGCCAGTGTCGCCTTCTGCTTTTCTAATGGTAGTTTTGTGGTAGCTTGTGATGGTGTAAAGGTGTAAGTAAGTAAGTAAGGCAAAATTCATAGTAAGAGGTGATTATCTTTTATAAGACTGTCTAATACTGCTGGAGATGGAAAACAAGCTAATTGGGTATGAACATGCTCATCTTGAGGCCTCCTTAACTGCTAGTCCATTGTAGCCATTTGGTCTTGCTTAAGTAGACAGACAATTATGCTGTTTCTTTGTCCCTGTATTTTTCTTTGTTTCGCAAGAAGGCTTAAAAAAAAACCCCAAAACAAAAAAAAAAAAAACAAAACCACAACAAAATAAATTGCTGCTAAGTGTTTGTTTTAATACTCTTTCTCAGGACGCAAAGGAAACATTGGCTCCATCATCCATTTCACACCACTTTACATGTCCTGTGCGTATCAGTATTTGCTGGGAACTGGAGAAGAGGAAACAGTTTGCTTTAGGCCATAGCACCTGAGGAGGAGTTCATTAAAACCTTTTGATACATTTTGTGATGATTTCAAGGGTCTCAGCTGAAGTCAAGCCCTTGACATGAAGACAAAGATGTTGAAATATTTCTGTCACTATATGTATTACTACTTACATTTTTTTCTTCATGCTCAGATGAGCAGAGCATGAATAGGAGCTTCATTTAGCCCAGTTCAATTAGAGAAAGTGTATAGAGAATGGGATTTGCAACCCGTGTACTATTGTCTGGTTATCAACACATTTACATTAAAAATACTTAGTAGCGCATTAAATGGCTTAAATTTGCTGATATTTTAAAGATACAGACAAGATCCCTTTAGGTCCCGTGTCCCTCCCCTTACCAGCCTTTGCCTGTATTATTCATGATCATTATTTAGCAATAATTGTGCTGAAACATGGTGCATAAGTTTCCAGCATGCTATATTACTTCAAGTCTATTCTTGAAACTTGTTAGGCATTAGGACATGAGATTAAGCTTCAGCTGCTTCTGAAAGTGTCTCGTTTTCCATTTTTTACATATAGTCAAAACAATGAATTGTATTCTAGATGGTAATTTATTGTGCTCAGATCTCTTCCATCACTCATTGTTTTAGCTGAATCGAGCTTAAGGCATGCAAAAGACATTGGACGCTGCCTCTTCTGACAACTTTTTCTATGTTTCTGTTCTAGATCCTTTATATTTTTCCTGATTGAATAACGGTCAGTGAAGGCACTCCTGTGTCTGTGCTGCTTTCATATTTCTGAATGTGCTAATTGCAAGCTGTTCAGGTTCACTCTGCTTCGCATGTCCCAAACACCTCCATTTTCCCTTCTAGATAACAGGAGATACAAAGCTCTGTTATTTGCTGTTACAGCTAAACCAAGTGAAGCAAAGCTGAAGACAGGCCAAGGGAAGTTCAGACAAAGCAGGGCTGACAAACCTTGGTCCTGAGGCCTTGCAAACTCGGTGCAAAGCCTGTGGCTTGTTCCTAGCAGTGGCAGTGCTGGGCTGCAGGGTTGCAAGAACGGAAAAGCCATCTTAAGCAGCATGCAATAGAGCATACCTTGCTTTTAATTTTATTTTCAGTTATAACAGAGTAATGTCAGAGCATGCAGCGAGCTGCTTCTGGATTTACATTTGGCCTTAGTAACTAATCTGTAATAGAAATGTTTCTCCTATGTGGGTTTTTTACCCTCTGCTTACAGTCACAAATTTAGATTGATCGGGCTATGATGGTAACTACTGTGGCATTTAACGTTCTTTATAGGCCATTCTCATTGTAATAAACAAGCAAAATAGTACTGATTGTTTTCATGTATCCATTAAATTAAGAAATTAGTGGTATAGAAGTAACTGCTTTCTGGATAGAAAGCATCTTTTATGTTGAAACATTACCAATACAGTATTGCAAAACAACTGACAGATTTTATGTTTTGGCTCCGGATAAATCTCAGTTTGCTGCAAGTAGGTGAGGGCTCTTTAATTCCAGTTTTCCTGTTTGTTGCTGAAGCAGTGAAGCATTCAGAAAAAGACAATTTCACTTTGATTAAATGCCTAAAAAGTTATCTGGTTGGAGGAAAAAAAAAAAAAAAAGAAAAAAGGGTGTTGCATAAGCTTTTAATATTTAATTTCTATACTCTAAGTATCCGGAAGAACATTTAGTTCCTGTTTTGAAAGATGAATGCCATACATTGGAAAGTGCACTGAAGGCTCATTTGCAGTCAGGGAGCTTGTTTGCTTTTCTAGTATGTACGTGCAGGGAAGAGTAGAAAGGGTTGAGTGGGCAGTTGGCAGTCATTCATTGTCAGTGATTGCTAGTCATTCATAAAAACTGCAGAGCTGAGAGGTGGAGCCAGCAGCAGCAGCCGCCTTTCAGGCTCTTGCAGAAGACACGTTTGTGCAATCACAAGTGATTCGAGAAGCTGCTCAAATACGGCGTGATGAATGTAATGAGGAGATGTGTGCTAAATGCATCTAATTAAAGGGAGTTGCTTAGAATAAAGTCAAATGTTTTAATTCTTTTCTCCTCAAGCCCACCACAGTTTGTGAACGTGGAGATCTAACAGTTCTGTGTTCAGCTAAAGGCAATAAATCACTTTCAAGGAGTGCCCTCTAGTTTGTGATGCCATCTGGAGTATGTCTTTTACCTTTAAAACGAGCAGTTTTAGGAAATTAATGGGTCTCAATCCACTGATAAAATGAAATTTTGAGGTGAGTGGGGAATATATTCTTGGAATGCATAATTTTAAGGCATAAACGACAGTGAAATTTTAATTTCAAGAAGAGAGACTGTCAGAAGCAGCAAACCATCCTGTATATTCTCGCTCTTAAAATTGCTGCATTTATATTTTTTCCCCTCATTGCAATGACTTCCAATCTAATAAATGGTCTTGACAAGTTTTTATTTCATCTTTGTGTCCAAAGTGGAGAAGTTACAGCAGGTTGATAGACTTCCATTTTTAATTTATAAATCTGATTTATTTGAAACTGTGTGTGAGTGAATGCTATTGTATCAGCTGTTCTATCTCTTCTAGTTTGGCCTGTGCAGTTCACTGCTTCTCAGAAGGCTACGGAGATGTCACTGCAGGCTGAGCTAGTACTGGCTGGGACATGGCATTTAAGGCCAGGTTTATGTCCAGGCTGCCATTGCATTTAAATTGAAGGACTTCACTTGAAAATGACAGGTTCTTTGTTGTTAAGTCAGGGCTTAGGATGTTAAATTACAAAACAGTATCCCCTTACAGAAACAGAACTGTCCATTGAGAAGTGGAATAACCAGTCTCGAGTTCCCTGTGTTTAACCTGTTTGGAGGTGGACTCCGGAGTCTGATCCCACTCTAAGCACAGCCTGGAAGAACGTAATGCTGGGCTAGATTTCATTTTAATTGAAGGTCTGGAGCACTGTGTGTGTATGGTTTACATAGCACCTCGGACCGAATGTGCTTGTGCCTTATCAGATAGCAGAATTTCAAAGCGACCCTGGTCTCTCTCTAACAAATAGCTAATTAAATTGTACACTGTAGGCTCTTTGAAGCTCTTTCAGAAGCTCTGATTAAAATATATATAAGCCAAACTTCACTATGGCAATGTTCCAATGAAAGTGCATGTATGCTTCATCTCTTTTTCAGGAGGTTTTGTGTTGTAGTTCAGGCAGCTCAAACCATTGCAGTCACTGCTTTCACCAAGAGTGAGTGCGTACCCCTTGGGGCGCTGTTTTCGCTTTGTTCTCAAGAATTTCTTACCGCTCTCATTAGTATTAACAAGTGTATTATATGTACATCAAAGAAAAATACACACTTAAAGAAAGAATATTGTATATGACCTGCTGAGAGATTAGTGCATGTGAGATTGGTCTGGAGGTACGACTTTCCCAGGTGTGTTGCTTTTTCTCTTGGAGCTGGACCATCAGAGTCTCATGTACCAATAAATATCCCTTCCTGCTGTGGACCAATTTCTCTTTTGAGATGAACAAATGACCAGATGCTCAAATCCAGCAGCATGTATGGGGTTTGAAGCCTTGCTTATCCATACGTACATATGCAATTAATTGAGTGTATGCAAGTGAAGTGATTTACAGGTGCCTAGAAAATATCTGTTCATAAGTTACGTGGGTGTTGAATGAGTGTACTTGGTTCCTTGCATTTTGAAAAATCAAGTGCTGTGCAAATACAATTTTTAAAACCATCTCTCTTCCTTTGGAAGACACATTTCACGACAGAAGGAAGAAATCAAATGTATTGAACTTGCTTTCCACCTTAGTGATATTTCATCTTTCAGAAGTTTCAAGTAATGTATTGTCTGTTTATTTTAAGGCCATTCAGCTGGGTGATTTTTGGAGGCTGGCTTGAAGTCCTTGTCTATTACTGGAGAGCAGCTGATATTAGAGATGAGTGGTATAATTTATTGGGTTACACTATATACATAGCTCTAAACATTATATAGGGGAATATGATGCCCTGAAAGCAGACTCAAACCCATGCAGACTAGTCCCAGTTTAGTAACTGAGCATCCATGAAGAGCAGCTGTTAAAGATACCTTTTTAGGTTTCTAACTCTCTCTATTACTACCACAGTCAGAAACTAGAAAAGCAGCAGCAGCAGCAGCAGATTCATCACAGTGCTTTCTGCTGACCTACTACTGATGAGAACATGCATTGCAATATACTGGGCTGCTTTTAATTTCTCTCTGCAGTCAGCACTGCAGGTTTTAGTGTTCTGAAATAGGTAACATTTTACAATGTTAGTTTTTTTTTTCAGGGATTCATCCTTTTAAATAAAATATAAAACAGATAAAAGCCAGCCCATCAGTGAAATGCATCTCACAGCTGTAGTCAGAATGGCAGTTTCTATTTTTAACTTGGCAACTTCCCCATGTAACAGGCTACAGCTTTCAGTGACATTTCAGATGTAGCTAATATCCTCTCAATTTTGTTGGGGGCCCATCTTATTTTGCATCCTCCAAACACCAGCAGTGGGTGCTTGTGGAGAATGAGGGGAAAGGGCTATACAAAGTGGTCCAGCTCATGTGCTCTCCCTATGTAGACTCTTCTACCATCTTTTATTAGAGCCAAAATATAGGACTGGATGGACCACCGGTCCGACCTGGTGGAGTATTTCTTGTGTTCATGTGTTGTTTTTTACACTCCAGTGTTAACAACTATATACAGAAATAGTTTAATTGATCAGAAAAATCATAGTCCCATATTTGATTCTTTGTCTTGGAGCATTTAAAAAACCAAACAACGTACAAGTACCTCTGTGACATAAGTGCCATGGCTGCTGCATGAATGAGTGACGTACCAGCAGAAACATTTCTCCATGCTTTATCTTTACTGGCAATTCACATTCCAGCCAATGCCTTTTCTCAGTGCTGCTTCTTACACATGTTGCTTCTCCCTCCTTTCTGCTTGCTTCTGTGTCAGCAAAAGAAAATGGAAAAGAGCTGATAGTATTGGCTAACTGACTAGTACTCAGCTGCCATTCAGACAACTAAAATAGGACGCATCAGGCTACACATAAACATCTGCAGCATCACTGGCTTCTTCTAGCATAGTTGATTATGAAAAAATTACTAGTTAATTGAAAGGAATAGGCACATCTGTATCTACAGTGCCTATGGCTTAGTCTGAAGTGGATATATAAAACAAATGAGTTGTTCCTAGATGTGCCTGTTTCTCCTGGCTGTGAAAGAAATCTAGGATGACTGGCTCAGATGTGGATGAGTAAAGTTACAGGAGTCAAGTCTGACTCTGTAAAGGAAAGACAGTCTGAGAGACAGAAGTAGTGAAGTTTATTTTCTAACCCAAATTATTTATCTTTTCCATCTTTCAGGTAGCTGTGTGTTCTGTTTTTGCTTGTAGCCTAGATAAAAGGACAAAAGGCTGGACATTGTTTAACGACTTAAAAATGCAGGTAGACTCCTTACTGAAATCTCTCAGGTGCCTGATGACACTTTATCAGCCCACTCAAAAATCTCCCTTCAAGCCTGAACACTTTTGAAAATCATTCCCAAAGGACTAATGTAATGGAAACTTCCAGGAAAAGTGTGTCTAGATGCCTTCAGGAGAACCATAAGGAAATCCTTCACAGTAAGGACTCTTAACTTATTCTGTTGGAACTACTGTGGAATCTAGTTCAGGATCCTTAAACTGACCCTTTCTTCTTGTGTTACAGGAGGGCAGGTAGAGTTTGAGACAACTAGTATCTCCCTGCATGGTTTCATGAAGAAGGGCATTGGAGCCTTTTGCAGTTAGCTAACTAGCTGCTTCTTTTTCATTTGGAGAGCCTTCATCTGGTTGATCCTGGAATGATAGAATCATAGAATCATCAAGGTTGGAAAAGACCCTTAAGATCATCGAGTCCAACCGTCAACCTATCACTGCTAAGTCCATCTATACCATGTCTTCAAGCACCGTTATCTATCCGTTCTTTAAATACCTCCAGGGATGGAGACTCAACCACCTCCCTGGGCAGCCTGTTCCAATGCTTGACCAGCATCTTGGTGAAGAAGTTTTTCCTAATGTCTAACCTAAACCTCCCCTGGTGCAGCTTGAGGCCATTTCCTCTCGTTCTATCACTCGTTACTAGGGAGAAGAGACTGACCCCCACCTCGCTACAACCTCCTTTCAGGTAGTTGTAGAGAGCAATAAGGTCTCCCCTCAGCCTCCTCTTCTCCAGGCTAAACAATCCCAGTTCCCTCAGCAGCTCCTCTTAAGACATGTGCTCTAGACCCTTCACCAGCTTCGTTGCCCTCCTCTGGACACGCTTCAGCACCTCGATGTCCTTCTTGTAGTGAGGGGCCCAAAACTGAACACAGTACTCGAGGTGCAGCCTCACCAGTGCCGAGTACAGGGGCACTATCACCTCCCTCGTCCTGCTGGCCACACTATTCTTGATACAGGCCAGGATGCCACTGGCCCTCTTGGCCACCTGAGCACACTGCTGGCTTACGTTCAGGTGGCTGTCAACCAACACCCCCAGGTCCTTTTCCGCCAGACAGCTCTCCAGCCCCTCTTCCCCCAGCCTGTAGCGTTGCATGGGGTTGTTGTGACCGAAGTGCAGGACCCAGCACTGAGCCTTGTTGAATCCCATGCGGTGGGCCCCCGCCCATTGAGATCCAGCCTGTCCAGGTCCCTCTGTAGGGCCTTCCTACCTTCAGGCAGATCAACACCTCTGCCTAACTTGGTGTCATCTGCAAACTTTCTGAGGGTGCACTTGATCCCCTCCTCCAGATCATCAATGAAGATATTGAGCAGGACTGGCCCCAAGATACTGGAAGATACTGCAGAATTGTATTTCCATGTTTTGAAGACATAATTCAAGCACAGAGGCCATAAGAGCACCTGGTCTCAGTGGAACTGGGGATGGGGAGGAATTTCTGACACACAGGCAAGAGAGCGCCTGAATTTGCTGGCAGAGAGTAGCACTGTATGTGCCATGGCAGCGTTCCCTTCTTCTAGCACCCAGCCATCTCCGATGGTTCAGAGGAAGGAAAGGGCAGATGTTGCCCTCTTTGATATTCAGAAATTAGAGCCTGACCCCACATGCACCCTATAAGCACCTTCTCCATTTTGAGTTCGCATGAAGTAGTGTCAGGCAGACTAAATCTTGCATTCTTTTGAAGTTCCTTCTGTTTATGTTTACTATTGTAATAAGTTCTGACAAGCGTAGACCTTATTCCTTCAAGAGTGTGTGGGTTTTGGGAAACCTATATCTGTTTTTCTGCAAATGTACAGGGCTGGAGAGTGACAGCCAGGCTTTCTTCTTAGTGTGAGTGACATAACCATAAGCCACAGTCCTGTAGGGTGATGAAGGGGAAGATGATAATACTGTCTGAGCCGAGAGAACTTTGATAAACATCAAGTACAAAAATGTCTGTTCTGCTCATATACTCTTCTAAGTCGATGTTGAAGACTAGGCTTGTTATAGCAAGTATTGCAGTCTCAATAGTTCTTCGCTACAGAAAAAAACGGATAACCAAAAGAAAAGCTGATTTAGATGCAAGAAAAACTGTATTTGAAGGCCCAGGGGGCCATGTGAGAAAATGGAAAGAGGATGTAAAGGAAAGGGAGTAGGAAGAATGAAGGCATATACTGTGTGACTGGAAGCGTGCGTGTTTTTTAACTCCTTGAACCATAGGAAACATGGAACTAGAGTTCTTGATTAGGAAGTGTGAATCTAACAATCTGTGAAAAATCTGCAAAAACAGTGTTCAGTTCAGTGTCATGATTAGAAATGGCTGCCTTTTAGTTCTAAACTGTGTGTGTTAGGGAAGGGGAAAGGTGTAATCATTATAAATGCATTTATTATATAATTTTTCTAACAATTTATAGATAAAATATTTTCAAGTTTTGGAGAAAATCATGTTTGCTTTAGATTCCTAGCAGCATAAATCATCTATAAATATGGGACCTTGTGCTTCTGAAAATACTGTCTTGTAATCCTTCTGTCTACTGGGAGTAAAGTGAATTTGCATGAACTTACCAGTTTAGTAACTGAGGCTAAGCCAGTGGGTTCCCCAACCAATGGATTCACCTGTAAGCGAAGGCTCTGTGCATCTGTGGCGCAATTATTTAGTTTGAGACAAATAACCCCTGTGCATTAGTAATCAGTAATTTTAAAGAAAAAGATTAATTTTGTACAGTATTTTTTTTGCAAAACTGGACATATCACAAGAAAATAAAGATGTAGCAGGGGTGTCCTATAATCTTGCATCATAATAAATCGCTTTAAATTTCACTCCCATCTTTACATTTGTCTTTGTGCTTTTATTCATTTTATCCAAATGAAGCTGATTCATTTTATCCAAATGAAGACTCACTTACAGTGTAGGGACGTTTCACAGTTACTGTGAAGTCAGTGGAGAGTCTGCAGCAGAGTGCACATGCGAGCACCGTGCGTATGCAATAAAATAATCTGATGTGACTTGGCACGCGTGCTCTGGCCATCTGAGGCACTTGGACGTGGTGGTCATACCTCATGTGTTGTTTGAGGCAAGCATCTGTATTTCTGCGTGGGATTTTGTAGATAGAAAAGTGAAGCCATTGCTCCTCCACAGGGAGATGAGGAAGGGAAAAGCTCTGCTGTAAAGTCACCCAAAATATATCTGTCATCACTGACACCCAAAACATCCAACAAAAAACCATGGGACTTTCTGAATTTAGTATCAGTGATGTTGCTTCTGTAATGTCTGCACTCGAAAACTGCAGCTGCTTGGTAAAAACCTAGTGTAGCTTTGATCCCAGCCTCTTGGACACAAAATGTCATTTTTTAGATATATGTGTGTGTGTGTGTAAATATATATATATTTGTATAAAACATAATACATATAAAATAAAAGTAAATAATAAAAAAGAATAGTTATGTCTCTTTACTACCTGTGATTGTTGGTTTTATGAGTTAAGTGAAAGTAAAGTGATCGCGGTGTCCTCTTTTTGACAGCTCTTCAATTTTGGAGATATCAGTCACCAATTTATACAACAGATCCTCTTAGAAGAGGGCCCATATCCTAGAGCCTTTTTTTTCTAATGGCTTGTAACAAAATGAATCTGAATATACTAAGTTGTAAAACCTAAGGCCAGGCTAAATTTTGAGCAGTTGAGGCTACCCTAGAGTTCAGATAAAACATGGTGCCTCACAACAAAAGACATTCTCCTGAACAGCCAGTTACTGACCCACTCAGAATTCAGTAGGTTGTTAGCACATTTTTAAAACAAGCTTCTCGTTCTAGCTCTTTCATGGGACAATAAGAGCATCTGCCATCCAGGCAGATTTCTAAATGTATCTCTTCTAAATGCACTGAAATACAGTATTGCAAACAATGGTAGTTTTCTCTTGCTCTTAAATTATTAAGTCTGTCCATGCAGTCTATGCGCAAATCTCTTCTTCTCCTGTCACATTTATCTCCATCTCACTGTCTGTATGGTGAAGGATGTGGTGGGAGGGATTTGTTTTTTAGTTCTTCTATATAATAAACTCTTTTTTCCCTGATTGAAAGTAAATCTTTGGAGTATGCAAGACCTTGAGGAAAAACACTCCTTGCTGTATCCTGCAAACCTTTTTAATCCAGTTCCCCTTTCTAGGTTTGAGGGTATCCCCAGTTCTTGGTGCCTTCCTCATTTCTTTGACTTCACATTTTTTCCAGGATAAATTTATTCAGTATTAAGTTATTAGTACAAAGAAATGAAAATGAAGAGTATTAAGTTATGAGTAAAAACAACAACAAAAAAGGAAGAATAAAGTCTCAAAAAGGACAAATAATACTGAACTAATACTCCACAGTTAAGATTGGTGGGAATCAGGCTTCTGCATCTTTCCAGTTGGGGTATCAGCTGCTTTGCTTTCCGTGGTCTTGCAGTCATTTCCATCACTCATCCTTCAGTCCCCCACGCTTCGTTTTTCGTTCTTTTGCTCACAGCTGTAGTGCACAAGACCTGTCCCAAAGGCCTCTTTATATAAAGCTGTCCAAAACCTACCCTCGTATGTTACGTCAGCTGGTGGGAAATGAGCAGGTGACGTAAGAAGTCATCCAGGCACACGAAGGGAGTGCACTGCCAACGATACACTTAAGGCTCTCGGACCCATCAGGAGCTGGAGTCGATAGATGGCTCCAAGGCGGAGGAGTTGAGAGCACTGCAAGGGCTGATGGTCTGCCAGAGCAAAACAGAGATGTGGATGTGGAAGATTATATTCCACCAAAATGACTGGGAAAATGTCCTCAACTGCTCTTTTTTCTTCCCAGTTTCCATCTCTGTTAATTCTGGCTGGTGTTTTTTTTATTTTTCAATCAGGCCAGGGTGGAGAGACTGGTTTGGGTTCCTCTTCTCACCACATGTAACATTTCTCTGGAGGAAAGACTAGGTCACGCTTTGGTGGGAGCCTCAAGAGGGATGCTCCCCGTCGTGCCTCAGTGGAGGGTGACTTCTGAGTTCCTTCATGTTAGCTAGTGCATGCTTTGAGTCTGGGTTGTGTGGACAGAGTGGCGTGTGAAGGGCTTGGCTGTGGCACTGGAAGGTGGAAAGAGCAGTCAGGCATCTCTGAACGGCAGGTTTGGGTTTTCTCTTGCCTACAGACAGCCGTACCCTTGAGAAGGTTGCATGTGTCCAGCTGACAGATGCCAGGCTAACTTTGATCTCCCTTTTCCAGAGTAAGAGTGCTCTCAAATATGCCATGTTTGGACTCGGTAGAGCCTAGAGAACAAACCAGGGACCAGTCTGGACACACAGGCTGTGTCTGAGATAACACTAATCCACACATGCCCTATTTTTCTGTACTAAGTAGATGTATCTGTTGATTTACAGGATACCAAAAAGCCCGTAGAAAGACCCTACTGAAAACCACCATGATCTGGTAACTGTACAGTCAAATGCAGAGGCTCTGTGTTTGTGAGGACCTGAGACAGGAGAATGGAAAGCTGCTTACAAGCTTTCTGGAGAGCTTCCTTCTGTGTTGAGGATGAAGGATCGTAATTCTGAGGAGGCCCTTCTGTGGACTTCCCTACAGGGATTTACTGTCCTCCATCCCTGATCTGGTGTATGGCATCTACAGAGCGACGTAGGGACAGCTAGCAAGTCTCATACACTTTCTGTAGTATTTGCTTCATAAAGGTATAAAGTTGGAAATTTCTGCAGAAAGGAGCAGACCGTGCACCAAGTGTCATTTCTTCAGGGTTGCCATCAGAAATTGAAGCCTGGCTTCTCATTTACATCCTTCATGCACTAGAAAGCTCCCTCTTTAAGCAGCTTGATTGTCTTTTACAGCAGACTTTTGTGAAACTCTGTGAACATTGCTTATTATGGGACTGCTTCTGCACCTCCCAGATTCTGAAAATAATTCATTTCCTGGAGTAATTTTTTTGGTCATATGAGGCTGGGAAAAGATAGTTTATCTTGACGATTAGCAACAAAAATAAGCCATGCCACATGCTTCTCCAGGATCCAGTTGTCTGATTAAAAGTTTGTCATGCTGAAAGAAAATAAAATAGCAACAATACTAACCTTATGCTCTGGTCTAGAAGAAGAGGTGCTGGCTTATAAGCAATTTATTTTTCTCTTGTTTTTTCAGCTTGGATACCTGTGGAATTAGTGACCCTTCTAGACATGATTTCAAAACCGCTTCAAGGGAGAAAACTGCTTTCACTTGGTCAGACGGTTCTGTCTTAAAACAATGGTGATATGTTAAAATGTCTTGTTACTGGGTTTTAAATTATTTTGCTTTTTAAGACTTTGAAACTCTGCTGCAGGTGATGGTGATGATAACTTGCTTTTTAAATGTACACAACTTGTCCATCTACATGAAGCAGACCTTTAAGATGAGGGGGACAGCAGCACTAAATAAGTGCACAGAAAATCCCCATCCATCAGTTAGAGTAGCTGGGAAGGCACAAATGAGAGACAGTCTTTTGCATAAAATACTGAGGCTATTGTGAATATTTTTAAGTCTTAGTACGCTAGCACCCAAAACTACATTTCTGTTAGTATTTAAAGTGTAGGAATTTGCTGATTTAGAAGATCAATGAAACGAAAAGCTAAGCTGCAGTGAAGTGACAGGCTTGGAACAGTCTGCCAACACTTGTTCCCAGAAAGGGAAAACAACTTAAAATACAAAATTTTACCAAAAGAAATAGTTAACACCAGAAGGTTGGGAAATGTATCTTTTTTTTTTTTTTTTAATTGTAGGAGTATTCAAGTTCTGTGGTATTTGAGCTGCGATGCGTAGAGGACTTCTAAATGTTTTAATTTCAGTAGCAACCATGTTTTTACTTCACGTGTATGTTCAGACAGAATGCATTTTAATTCTGAACTAGAAAGCACTTTAAAATGTACCTTGAGTCTCAGAGTGGATTCTCTTGTGTGCAAGCATCTTGCTAGTGATGAGGTCTGTTACTGTGAAGGTCTTAGGGCTGATGGATGAGAAACAGCCTTCAGATCCCATAGGGATCTGCACAAAGTAAGAACCTAAACAGATAAGCAGACCATTTGTTGGGGGCTATCTGGAATCAAAGCTGTGTTGGGATATGTTGTGTTGTTGTTCTGTAATTTCCTTTCTGTGTGCTTACAAGGCGCTTATCATCATGGCATTTTGCTTAGATTTAAAAACAGTGATAGCAATTTGTGGTTTGTTTTTTATTATTATTTTTGAGAGAATCAGGTTGTTTAGTTCATAGAGGGAGTTATATACAAGAGAGAAGGAGGAAAAAATGGTATGCTGTGTAGGGCAACTCTTAAATCTTTTCTTAAATTTTTTTGGAAAGAATTTTAGATTTCTCAGCCAAGCAAATCTGTTTGTGAATATGATCTGATATTCAGGGATTTTTTTTTTAAAGTTCAACCAAAGAAGATATGGAATGCCCACAAGCCAAACTGTTTCAGAAATCAGGCAAAAGAAATGACTGAGGTTGGCTATGATGCCTTAGACCACGTTTTGCTTTTACATTTGTGTACCTAGAGTCTTTGATGAAGTAAACTCTCTAGGCAGATATATCTGACAGGACTTACCATGGCCAGGAGTACATGTCCATGGTGTACCAGCCCCCTTTAGAAAGATGATGTTGGAAAACATCATGTGGTAACAGAGCTTGAGCTCAGAAGAAGGCTAAGTACTCCCACTACATGTACGTCTGTCGAGAAGGCTGTTCGAGAAGATTCCTCTGTGAATCTTTCCTGCAGGAGGAGGTGTTGCCTTCAGTGAATGAACAGAGGCAACCCGGCTTGATGGAGTGATTTATAGTACAGAAAAATTCTCTCAAGTGTGACTTCACTGCTTCTCCAGCAGAGGAATGATGACCTCTCCTTCTTAATTTCCAGGGCAGTAAAGCAGATTAGAAGGTGTTCTCTGTGTTTGATACTGTCTGCATCTGATAATGTTTTCTAGGACTGCAATATTTTCTTTCTATTATCTGAGAAAGCCAGAAGATCTGTCTAGGTAGTAGAATGGGAGAGAATGCTTCAGTAATTGCTCTGCTTCTTAGCATCTAGGGGATTTTTTTAGGCTGGCTTTATCACCACCTTTCTGCCATATCTTGATGTAATTTCATATTTTTAAATTGTTTTTTAACTTGAACCTTGTGATTTCAAAGTGAGATTTCAGTGAGTTTGCCATGTTGCGATAGCAGCCAGAAGAGATGCTTTTAAAAAAAAAAAAAAAAATCCAGTTAATTTTTTTTCTTAGACTGCAAATACGAAAAATGACTTAATCATATGATTGTCACCTATTGTCTTCAGTGGGCAGAGTTAATGCTATTTTGGGTGCCCTGACTGTGCATTTCAATCCATAACATATAATAAATTATTTTAAAATGTAACCATTATTCCATTGGTTTTTCATGCCAGGAACAGTTAAAGGGAGACTTGCAATGTCACTGAAATGTATTTTTTTATTGTATAATTGAAATGTGCTTAGTTCTGAACTGTTTTAACATAATTTTTGTAGCGGAATTTACACAGCATGTAATTTTATCCTTATACTGCATTATCTATATTCTAGCTACTCACCCAATTAAGAAAAGTAGGAAAGAATACTGAGTCAATTAAATGAGCAAATTGACTGTTCTGGGAGCCTATTTAACAAGCTCTTTTACATCAAAACCTACAGATATTAATCTGACGGAGAATTTCTTTGGTTCTGATAAAAATGACAGCCTGTTACACATCTATGCTGGAAACATACATTGCTTCATCAAAATACTGTTGCAGTCGATCAACAAAATATTCCAGTCCTCTGTGGACAAAAAAGCTAAGATATGTACAAAAATATCTTTATAAGCCACAATTATCTCTTTGGAATGCAAGATAACTATTATTTGATTTGAAGGTTTACATTATTTGAGGGAGAGAACAGTTCAAAAGTGTTAAACCACTTTACCACCACCCTGTGGTAAAGAAAACAGCCGGTGTTTAAGCAAGAAATTGTAGAAGACTAGCATTTGTATTGCATTAAAACCATTATGCAATATTTTATCAGTGTGTGACCAGTATCACAGAAATGCCTCATTGATTAACAGAGTTCTGGATAAGTAAGCACACTTTAAAATTTTGCATCTCAGTGTTAAATGCACATGCAACTTTAAAATATGGTTTTAGTTTAGACCCCTGCCTCCATATTACTAGCACTTAAACCAAAAAACTCATTAGTAATTCTAGTTTATTTATAGATGTGCTAATTACATTCAGTCACAAAATAGAAGTGATTTACCATCTATCATGAGTATAAAGGAATGGAAGGGCAAATAATCATTTAAACAATTATGTCTATTTTTACCCCACTGGTTTTGTAACTTGGTATGGCTTTTATGAGCATCCTGAGTAAACAGTAGGTGGGTAGGAATTAATTTCCTAAAATTCTGTCTTTTCTCATGGAGGTACTAGGAAGTCAATATTTTACAGAGGCAAAGTGGGTCTGTCATAGGTAAGTGTGTACTGTTGCATGGAGGATGTTAAATGTAATTAATTCCAAAGTGGCAGTGTAAATAGTTATTATAAATACATTTATTAATCTAAACTTCAGAAAAATCGAACAGGAAAGATGAAGTCTGTAATAGGCTGTCACTTTGAATCACATGATAAAATAAAGCAAAAGTGAAAATGAATCAGTAAAATAAATCAGTGAAACTAAATATGCCCATTAATGTATAAATATTGTTTTGGAAATGAGATCTGAATCTATGCTTTAAATTAGAAGTAAACCCAGCCTTCATATAGGAAGGGGAAATGCTCTGTAATGAAGTGATCATTTAATAAATTTCATTAAGTACTAAGTCAAATTTTGTGCTTTCAAAGTATTACCTATTAGCGTGTTCCCATACTTGTGCAGTACAAGCATAGAACTCGTGCGGAAGCAAGAGAGCAGATCTTTAAAAGAAGTAAGATGAAGGAGATGTTTGCTATGTAAGGCTTGCAAGTGTCAGTAATTTTGCTTCCAACATGTCTTTGCAATATGTCCTCCTGCATTTCTGTATTGTTATCTAGAAATCTCTTCAAATCATTGTACAAGCAAAAAGTTCAAGCTACGTTTAGTTCAGCTTGCTTTATTGAATTGGAGTATTCACTTCAACAACGAAACACGCCATAAAACATGGCTGGAGAATAAAACCTGCATCATTCCTGCATCCCTTTTAGCAAAGGATGATAATTAAGTTGTTCAGAACAGCTGAAAAGCAAGAATCAAAACATTGCTTGACTACGTCTTGCAGAAGAATGATTACATTACATTACATATTGTGATTTAAAGTGCAAGATTGCTGCTTTCCCTTCGTATGGAAGTTTTTGGTTTGGATTCTGGAGGTTTTGTTCTGGCACGTCTCTGATTTTTCCTGCTTTGGTAATCTTGGATTGATTCCTGTCTTACAGCTAAGAGGAACCAGGTGGGACTTCTGTCAGCATTTGCCTGTGTTACCATAAGCTAGCAGAGGAAGGTGATAGATTAAATATCGACAGTCCTTTCCTTTCTTTAGTACTGTTTCCCTGCATAGGCTGCAATTCAAAGCGTATGTGTGCCATTCACCTCTTTTATTTGGGAACCTGATATTCTGGAGTTGAGGGGAAGCAGTCGTTTTATCACCCTTTTCCTTAGACTGATGTTTCTCAACAGGAGTTGCTAGAATTAACTCTGCAGCTGCTTTGGGACTTCTGCCCAGATGGGGAGATGTGCAGGAATGGCATCTAGCATGTGTGGGGCTGCCTAAAAAGAAGTAGAGAACAGTGTCCTCTTTAGAGATTACAGAGTGAGAAATTACACCATCCATTTTTCTTTTAGAGAGGTAAACTACATACTCATAATCAAACCAATCTGCGATCTCAACCAGCAGATTTTAATGATCTCCTAGAGAGTGGGGTTCTGTAGGTACTCTAAGGCACAGGCAAGCAAGAAGCAAGATTTTCCCTTATTTTACTGTTATACTCTGATCCTGCAAACTTTGTGTTTTCATGATTGCTTCCTCGCTAGATGAAAAATGCTGCTGTACAGAAGAACAGAGTAGTTTCTGTTGGTTCTGAATTTGGCATAGCCTTAACCCAAAGCTATTTCCAATCATACATTGTTAAAAAGTATACCTTTTGAGCTGTTAATTAATATATTTTATTTGAAACTATGAGTGTTTGGGATAAATGCTTTGAGAATTTTGGGCTTTTGCCTGTTATCATTTCAAGAATGTTTTAAAAATGTAAGTTGCAGTAGCAACCTATTGATCTGTACCTCACTCTTTTGCTTATGCACTTCGGAGTGATATACTGTAATAGACATATTTCATAATACTATACCATATAAATAGTCAGAAAAGTAAAGTATTTAAAATTACATAATTAAATTTTAATCTGAAAGTAATATTCCTTTTAAGTCATTGGCATAGCTTTTTGCAAGAAGTGGAGAGCATTGCAGCAGCTAAAACCAGCAACCTACCCTAAGCTTGTTATTTTATCTCTCAGTTTATCAGGTCATGTTGCATTCAACATCAGCTTAGCACTTTGGCTTCCAGTGCCATATGAAGTTTAAACTAATTGTTCTGTCCTTCAGAAATCCACACAACTTTACATTACTGTGCTGTACATTTGATCTGATTTCGTTTTGTGTTTGCTTTTGTCTGCTGTGGTCTTCCAGTGAAGCAAGCAGCAGCATCTCAGAAGAGAGGAAGCGAGTTCCCATTGATGGTGTCCATACATAGAGCACTTTCCCATTTCCTGATGTGATACCAGGCTTTTGAATAACACTGGTCTTCATTCTTTAATTGGCCAGCCATACACACTGAGTTATTTTTATTCCTGTGGACTGTAGCACCCTTATCAATAAAATGGAGATCGTTCTACTTTTTTTTTAATTTAAATAAAGCATGTTGAGGTCTGTTGACTGAAATAAGAGCTATTTGCAATAGTGAATAGCAATAGAAATCCAATAGCAATGACTGTTTGAATAGTCATTCTTTCCTTCCTTCCTTCCTTCCTTCCTTCCTTCCTTCCTTCCTTCCTTCCTTCCTTCCTTCCTTCCTTCCTTCCTTCCTTCTTTCCTTCCTTCCTTCCATCCATCCTTTCTTTTGGATTTCTCAGTATGTTAAATTATCTATAGTTATCTTGTAGTATATGGTCTATCTGAGTCTTTGTCTTGCCTTTGAGCACCTTGATAAATCTTGAAAGGAGTAATTTAAACTCTTTACAGCTGCTGAAATTTTTAATAAGATTACTTGGTCTGGTAATATACTTCTCTCTCCCATTAGAATATATATTTCAGGTAAATTTAATTGCCTCTTTAAGCTATGTGCATCTTGAGAAATTATCTTAAAATAATTTTGATTTATTTTGCACTGCCATAAGTCAAAGGATTTTTTTTTTTTAAGCCTTAAGCATAGTGTGTGGCAAAAAATGACAAGCTTTGGTAGCTTTTTTTTTTTGATGTAGGTAATTTTGAACCTCATGGGCTGATTCTGATGGCAGAAGATTGTGGTTAGAGCAGGATTTTTTTGTTGCTGTTTAAGTTAAAAAACATGAAAAAGATGCTGAATGCAAAACCTATTTTCAATGCAGCAATAATGACAAAATAGAAAAGCAGTAGAAGATAATTTTTTCCTGGACCACTTTCCCACGTCTGTGTCTGTGCGAAGTGGGGACTTGCCAGCTTTCCAGCGTGCTGTGTGCTGCGCAGTGCTGAGCAGTATTTCTCTCCCTTGTTGGTAACCGCATGGTGTATGGTGCATGTTTTTTTTGAGGATGGCATGATGTCTCAGCTGCCAAAGAATGAAAAAGCCTCTCAGATGAATACAGCCAGTCAGATTAAAAGCCTGTTAAGTTAATGCCACGTGGTGTTCGTGGGGTCTCCATCCTTGGAGATATTCAAGACCTGACTGGACATGGCCCCAGGCAACCTGATGTGGGGTGGGGTTGGACTAGGGACCTCAGGTGGTCCTTCCAAAGCTCAGTTATGCTGTAATTCTCTGAAATTTAATTTAGCAGAAAAATGAAATCCAAATTGTTGCACGCCTGTATGTGTTACATTTCATAGGTCTCTGTCCTCTTAAATGAGAAATTCATCATGAATTTATCAAAATAATTTCCTGGATTTTTATTTTGATTCCGTTTGCGTTTTTATACCGTCAGGATAACGATATTTAAGATGTTACAGTTCTGTGTAGATGTTTTGACATCCTCATAATTGTAATGCTTCAGTATCATATATAATGAATGCTTTGTTTCTTGGGAACTTCCATTAGTATCTCTTACAACCATGTTAAATAAGTATTATACTTCGAATTCCCAGACTGGATAATCATTTTACTCAACCAGCTTCACCCTCAGCCAGAAGTTTGTAAACGACTTTACTGTTGACTAGATGTCACAGTCAACAGTGGCAAAAATGACAGACACCACCATCAGCAGTGATGTTGACAGCAAGTAATACTGTTGGCATGGGAAGTGATCATCTCTGTGTCGGGCTGCTTGCCAGTCTGAAGTCATTAATGGTACTTGTACTCAGAGTGGCTACTTTAATGGCCTTTTCTTAGGGTTTGCATTATGGTAAGTCCTATTGCTGTAATTCCAGGCCTCCTACCAGACCTCCTGACTGGCAGAAGTTGGAAAATAGTACAAAGATAAGTTTTGGCTTCAAATGTTAGTTTCTTTTTAAGATAAATGCTTTAATAATGCAAAATGTTTTTACTTTCATTATTACTGTCATAGTTTTTATTAGATGAAACAAGCATATTTTAGGGGGACCTTAACTGCCCTTAGGAGCTTTCATCTTTTTGATGTTACAGCGAATAAAGCATTTATCACTTCTGAAACCACGTGTATAGATAGATCTTTGTTTCTGCTTCAACTCTAACATGACAGGCAATGCAAGGAAAACTGAGCGTGTGAGAAACCTTAACTCTGCAGGTAGTTTGACCTTTTTTCTAGTGAGCACTGTCAAAAGGTGCTTTCAGAGGGCATGTCTACTGAGAAAACATCTGTAGTAAGTTGAATGGTAATCCTTTGTATCTTCTTTTTTTTGCCATTAACTGTTGAGAGACTTTAGGTGACTAGTTCCTTGGTTTTAGAAAACAAAATTATGAAGAACTTAATCCTGATTTCTTCCCCAAACCACAGGGCTGTAAGAGACTTACTCCTGCATATTATAGCATTGATAGCTCCTGTATTTATGTAGCTCCTTCACTCGCTTCTTTATCTCAAGAACTACTGAAAAGATCATTAGAAGTAGGGAGCCTCCACCAGTTGAGTCAACTTGGTCAGAGTTGAGTCTCATTGACTCAACTCAGAGCTGAATCTTTGGGTGGAGGTACCCTACTTCTTTCTTCAAGCTGAACAAACTAGGTGATAGCAGAAACCTCCCAGTAGCTGAATTTATGCTTTACTAGAGCATGCTCAGATAATCTAAACCAAGATAGCTCTGTAACTACGGGAAACTCTGGCCTGCTAGGTGAATCTCATTATTTGAGCCTCTTGAAAAGGAGGAATTGGTCCAACTTCAGAATTTTCCTGAGTCACACAAACTCCATGCAGTTTCTTCTGGTCTCCAGAGCAGTGCTCTTCCTTCCAGTCCGGCAGTGGTTTGCCCTTTCAGTCACCCTGGCAGCTTTTCAAGTTTAGGTTTCTTCAGTGCCCTCCCTTTCTGCCGGTCCATAGCAGGAGCTGCCGGTGCCGAGGAGCTCTGAGGAGCGCAGCAGCCTCTCCTCCTTCCCTGGGGACGTAGTCAGGGCACTGCAATGGAGTAGCCTTCCTCTTCTTCTTCACTTGCATCCTTTCTGGGTTAAACATAGATAAGGTAGGTACACAGTAAACTGAAAACCAACTAAATAATTCTACCATCTGTTACGAGCTATCAAAACAGAAGTAGGATAAAATAAGAATTCATAATAGCTTTAAAAATATAGTGCAATCTGGAGAGAAAACAGGTGAATGTTTATGTAACACAGCTTGCCGTGAAAAATCTAAGTCGTACACTTTTGACATGTTAATGATTTTAAAGCTTCTTAAATATCATCGGTGAAATTTATCCAGATACCATTTCAAAGAGTCACTGTCATCACAGAGCTAGGTAAGCCTCTGTAGGTGCATTTCTTCCTGGATAGATGGACAAATACAACTTATGTAATTTGCAGCATATAGTTATTGCTGCTCTCTTTTCTTTCATAAATTAGTTGTTTTAATTAATCTTTTTGTTTATGGTCGAGTTGCTTCTCTTTTGGCTGACTTCACCCCCTGTAGGAGCCATTCTGTCCAGTGGTGCAGAAAACCATGTCTATGATAAGGAGCTTGATGAATCATGAACAGTCATAATTTATACAGAGGATTGTTCTTGTATTACCCAGTGTATGCAGATGAAATGGCTGTGGGACAAGAATTTCTGTAATAGGACTTAGTACAGTCACCTCTGAGATGAGCATCAAGCCCGTGAACCACAGTGGTGGGGAAATATACCTCTTGGGTTTTTGGTCAAGGGTTTACTTACGATAAGTTTGTTTATCTTTTAGAAGGTTTCAAAGAGACTAAAGATATTTATAAAAAATGTAGGAACCAAAGTGCTGGGTATTCACCAAACTCTTCTACATTCCTTTTTTTTTTTTACAGGACAGTGATTTTTATTTTTCTTTACTTTTTTTTTTCCCGTGGAAAGGCATATTACAGAACTCTGAAGTTCTTTAGATTGCTTCTGATCAAAACACAAATTTTAGCAAAGAACAACTTCTAGAAGGTTTCCTGAGCTAAAGTGTTCCGATAAATAGTATGGATCCAGAGAGAATGACAGAAAACATCTGTGCTTCTGGAGTGAAAGCTGTTCTTCCCAACATAGGAGTTTTCTGTGGCCTTTGCCTTTCATGAGTGAGATTTTTCTGTAATTCAGGCTATAGTTTCACAGTAGGCAAGAACAGGATGAGGAGAATTCTTGATCTTAAGGCATTGCATTAATACAAATTAATGTGGAAATTGGTTCCTTTGTATTACAGCATAATTTCAAAATCAGTAGCTTATGGCATGTACTTACTAAATCATGTCTGTCTAGCTGAATAGATTTAATTGTGCTTCACTGAGAAGGATGTAACACCCTTTGAGGATTTCTTTCTTTTTGATAACGTTTGTATTTAGAAATATACATATGTGCAAAAAAATTTAAAGTAATATCCCCAACTGCTAACCTAAAATTAAGAATATGAATGTGAAAAAAAATATTCATACAGTACATCAGATGGGCTATTTATTTCATTATGATAATGAAGCACATCTTTTTAATGAATTAGAAACTGTTTTGAGAAAAACAGGTGGTGCCTAAAGTTGGGACTGAGTCAAGAGGCATCATACTTGCAAATGAGGCAAGTGGTGATAAGTAACACAATGTGCTGTTGGTAAAAATTGTTGACCCAATCTGCTCTGTGCTGTTCAAATCATCCGCTAGATCTTCAAACAACGGCACGTGTCTCTTATAAAGGATAAACTGTTTCTTGCTTGTTAACTGTCCAGTAATAAAGAATTAAGACTTTCAGTGACAGCAAAGTGATTATAAAAAAAGCCCAGAATTACGCCCTTTCTCATGATTTCAAGGAGAGGCTTTTTTAGTCCACCCAAACTGAAGGAATTTCTTTCTTGTCCTGGGTAGTGATGGTTTGCACTGCATAGGTGGCTTGTCCTGGATAGAGGGGATTACAGATGTGCCAAAGCTGGCCTTCAGTTCTACCAATTTCAGCGGTCGACTGGAAGGACGAACTCGAAGTTTATGCACCCAGGGACATGTGGCAGGGGCATAGCATTTTAGCTGTGCGTAGCCCTCCTTGGTTTTTTGTTGTACATCAGCCTACTTCCTGCTGCAGCGTAGAGCAGAGTTCAGTCTTTTGAGCTTTTTTATAAAGAAAATGCCAGCCTATTACAAAGTTGCATTGCAAAATGCGGTATGGAAAACTGAATGTCAGTCTTAATAAGTGTTGCCTGTCAGCCTCGGCAGTCCTGTACTGTTAATTTTCTAGTAAACAGGTGCTCAACATGAATGATATTTAGATTATTTTTGGATAAGTTATTCAGCAAAACTAGTGAGCAGTTAACCTTATGGTATTTTTCATAAGTCCCTCTCACATATTTACTGTTGCATGTGTTCAGTGCTGTCTTGTAGTGCACCGGAATGAGCTTCATACTGTGATGCACCTTTAGCCACCTATGTAGTTGCTGCATGAGACTTTAATGTGTATGTATGCTCCATGAATTCTTCCGAGTTGGAGGTCAATGGTAACGTCTCATTTCCTTTCTGGGTGCTTCTGATTCTCCTTAACCAACAAATTCACAGATCCTGTCAGGAGGAATTGTAGTGTTGAAATAAAAACAAAATAAAAAGCTCCAAATAAACGTATTTCTGAGAATGGGACATACATAAGTCCATGGGACCTGACGGCATGCACTCACAAGTGCTGAGGGAGCTGGCTGATGTCATTGGAAGGCTACTCTCAATTATCTTTGAAAGATCTCGTCAGTTGGGAGGGGCTCTTGAACACTGGAAGAAAGCAAATGCCACTCCTGTCTTTGAGAATGGCAAGAAGGAAGATCCAGGGAACTACAGGCCAGCCAGCTTCACCTCCAGCCCTGCAAAGGTTAAGGAGCAGTTAATCCTGGAAATGATTTCCAAACAAATGAAGGACAAGAAGGTGATCATGGCTAGCCAGCATGCATTTACAAATGCTTAACCAACCTCATAGCATTCTACAGTGGGGTGACTAGCTTGGTGGATAAGGGGAGAGCAGCGGGTATTGTTTACCACGACTTCAGTAAGGCTTTTCACACTGTCTCCCATAACATCCTCATAGACAAGCTGACAAGGTACAGGTTAGACAAGTGGACAGTGAGGTCAAAACAAACTGGACAACAGGGCGCAGAGGGTGGTGGTCGGTGGCACAAAGTCCAGTTGGAGGCAAGTCACTAGTGGCGTACCCCAGGGATCAATACTGGGTCCCGTACTATTTAACCTCTTCATTAATGAGCTGGACGATGGGACAAAGTGAACCCTCATCAAGTTCACATATGACACAAAACTGGGAGGAGTGGCTGATACACCAGGTAGATGTGCTGCCATTCAGAAGGACCTGGAGTGCTGGAGAACTGGGCAGAGACGAATCTGATGAAGTTGAACAAAAGGATATGTGAAGTCCTGCATCTGGGGAAGAATAACCACAGGAACGAGTACAGGCTAGGGACCGAGCATCTGGAAAGCAGCTTTGTAGAAAAGGACCTCGGGGTCCTGATGGACAACAAGCTGACCATAAGCCAGCAATGCTCTCTAAAGGCAAAGATGGCCAACAACATCCTGGAGCATTAGAACGGAGCATTAGGGGGAGTGTTGCCAGCAGGTTGAGGGAGGTGATCCTTTGCCTCTACTGAGCACTGCTGAGGCCACATCTCTCCAGATGCTGTGTCTAGTTTCTGGGTCCCCCAGTACAAGAGAGATACAAACACAATGGAGAGAGTCCAGTGAAAGACTATAAAGATGATGAAGGGACTGGGGCATCTGTCATGAAAAGAGGCTGAGAGAGCATGGACTGTTCAGTCTGGAGAAGTGAAGGCTCAGGGGGCATCTCATCAATGTGTATAAATACCTGATGACGGCGAACGAAGACAGTGGTGCCCAGTGACAGGAGAAGAGGCAAGGGGCACAAATTAAAAAGAATGAAACTCCTTCTGAACGCAAATAAACACTTTTTTTCTGTGAGGGTGGTGAAACACTGAAACAGGTTGCCCAGGGAGATTGTGGAGTCTTCATCCCTGGAGATATTCCAAACCTGAGTGAACATGGTCCTGGGAAACCTGCTCTAGCTGACCCTGCTTGAGCAGCAAGGCTGGACAAGATGATCTCAAGACGTCCCTAACAACCTAGATGATTCTATCATTCTGTGAAGCAGACTTATTACACATATTATTGAAGCTATACCTTCAAGAGAGAGGGGCATAACAGAGCATGAAAAGGAAGTATTGGAGATTTTCTCTCCATAAGCATTTAAGGTATCCCATTTGGGTGCAGCCACCCTTTGTCTGGAGCTAAGCATCAACTTCTCTTTGGCAGGCAATTTCTTATCTTCTTATGAAATCAGACTTTGGGTTTTGATTGGAATTTCTAGATTTTATTTATTTCTTTTTTTAACATGCTTTTTGATTCTAAACAGCTAAACAAAGTTACTGTAGTAATAAAGTGGAAGGGCCAGTTGTGACTCTCCTGCCCTTCTTGCTCAATGCTTTTTGCCTTCCTTGTCTTGATTCTTTTCCCACTCTGTGATGGGAGGCCTGGCAGGATTAAGGGAAGGTATCTTTGGGGTGATGGAGGGCAGAGCGAAGAAAGTGAGACTGGGCCACAGTGACTTGAAAGACAAATGGACTTAGAAGAAGGAGAAATGAAATTAGTGGACTTTATTAGCAGAATACACAAGAGGGAGACAGGTATGTTGGGCTAGTCACTAGGCTTCGGGGAGATGTAGAAAGGTAGAACTGCGGGATGTTTGTATTTGCATAACATCGGTGTATATAATTTTATGCAAGTTTTCTCTCAGACTTTGCAATGCTTTTCTAAGAGTAGGTGTATCCTGCAGCCCTACTAAGAATAGGTAAGGAATCTTAAGAAAATCATGATTTAAAAAAAAATAGGTGGGAAGGAAAGTGGAAAAAATAAATAGAAAGTGGAAAAGTGTAGTAGAAGAATTGGTAGGGAAGAAATAGCACAACCAAAAATCAAAAGGATAATTAATGAAGGAAGAAGATGGCAGTAGTTGTATAAAATGTGGGAAAGAACTAGAAATATGCATCTGCCATCTCTGTCAGTGAGGGAATAATGTTGAAAACTGCTCAACTATGTGCCAGTTACATGATTGCTGTTCCTCACTGGAGGCACTTTCTGAAAAAAATTTGCCACTCCAAAAGTGGCAAAAAGTTTTAAAAAGTGTTATGGAAGGCTGCTAAGTTTTGGAAAAAGAATTAAAAAAATAGTTCTGATTTATCTCAGCTGACAAAGATTAGTCAGCTTTGCATGTGTAATCTAGGTGTACTTAATACCTGCAAAAATAATCAGTCATTCATAACAAGTTCTTTTTTAGACATTTATTTGCACTACAGTGCACTACCCTTCCACTTGGGTCCTGGAACATGCTGATTTTTGCTGGGGAGAGACTGCCCTAATGAGGTGAGAAAACTGGCCTTTTATATTAAAAAAAAAAAAAAAAAGAATTTAAGTCTGTAAGGCTGTCTTTTTTAACAGTTTTCTGTTTGTAACGATCTCAATAGCAAGAAGATGATGTTTAACCCTTTAATACATGAAGTTACCTGGATAGACTAATGTTGCTTTTCCAAGAGAAACTGCATTTAAGTTCAGTGCACTTTTTCTTTAAAAATGCTCTTAGTAATTGATCATGGATATGCTGATCAATGTGAAGAACTGTGTATTGATGTTAACGTCAAATGAGATCTTTCCTTTTATTTTCCTTGCTTTTAGATGTGACAAATTGCCAAACTGTGTTCTCCTGTGTGTATTGGTGTCATGAATATTTTTCTAGGTTCCACAGGGTTTTGTTAGTGAGCTGATGTAGATCTTTGTTAACAGGAAAACATCTAAATCCTTGAGGAGAATTTAGTCTCTTAAAACAACTGTGTAAGTCTAGTGGATTTCTAGTGACACTGTTGGCATCCACTTGTATTTTCTCATCACCAGTTTATGTCATCATCATGTATTTTCTCATCATTGATACAGTTGATGCACTGTGTGGCTTATAGTAGGGTGCCAAATTCTTCTGTGCAGAGTTGAGAAAAGTGAAAAATGAGCAGAACACTTGCGCTTTTAGCGGGTATTATTGCTGAAAATATTTTGGTGCCTTCAGAGAGAAGATGCTCAAGAAAAGCAGAACATAAGTGGTGTAATATTTATTTCCACTAGCATCACTTTTATTTTTGGAAGCACTGCAGGTCTCATAGAACTCATTTTACAGGGGAAAAATAGATAAATCAGTTCCCCACTTGCCACTGCTTCTCTGTCATTTTTTCATCTCCTCCCATTCTGCCTTTAAAATTAGGCTTCTAAGAAGTCTTTTAAAAAGCAACCACTGTGAGACATGTTCATTAGATCTGCTCTTCTTCTTGCTCATTGAGCCTTAAGTTAGATGATTGAAGTTGGGACAGCAGTTGCAAGCAATTGAATTGATGACTTGGAAGAAAAGCTAGCAGGTGAATTCAGCGGGGGGTCCTTTTTACTATGTAGTTCCTTGATTACGAAGAAAACAGGGTATCACATTTCTGCAGATCACTGATCCAGGTAGTAATACGATCCCCATCTCTAGCCCATCAACAAATAATAAATCCAGAGCTGCAAGCGGATGGGGAGTAGAAGTGGGTGGATGATGCTGTGCTCCTCAGGAGTTTGGTTTACAAGCTAGGAAGGTGATGCAGGAGGTGATGTTCATAGTTTGACTATGTCTCTGGTATTGACTATTTAGTCAGTAGTCTTCAGAAAATTATCAGTTGTATAATACTTGGAAAATAAAATCCAAAAGAAGCTGTTGTCTTCCAGTCTGCTTTTTGACCCATCATCTCACATAAATAATTCTGGATAGAATTAATAATGTAGATGTTTGGTGTTTGACAGCAGATGTATGCTGTGAATGAAAAAATCTTAAGGTAGTTTAGTCAAAATAGGATGTTCACACAGGGAAATTTTTGTTTCTTTTCAGACAAAAGAGGAGTTACTTGTGTTTAATAAATAATAAAAGGTTCTGTTTGCCAGAAATAGTCTTATGTAAGTAGGCATAGCTATTCTCTGTATAGAATCAGATATATTTTTGGTTTTCAAGTTTCACCATTATTAGTAAATGCGACTTCACGTCTTTCCAGTACAGTTCGTGTAGTGTTATAATATAAAACTCTAGGGATTTCTATTTATATATTTTTGCTCTATGCATACTTCTGTAGATCCAATTCTGTTTACACACGCAATGAAATTAAGAAGCGATGGATGTATACAAGTAGCATCAGTGCTGTGATGAAGTGCTCTTAAAATAAGTATGCACAAGTAGAAGTGTCTGGAGATATAAAATATTTAGAGGGTTGAATTAATGACCGGGAAAGATGGCTTGATGTTTTGAAAGGTTTTTTTTTTTTTAAAATTAATCAATTATGGATTAATATAAAGCTGTTTGATTAGCTGGCGGCAGTGGGTGTTGCCTCTGCGATGGTAAGGGAAGGAGTCGGCGTGAGGCAGCTGTAAGGGCAGCTTATCCCAGGGCTGGGGCACAGAGCCTGCATCTCCTCAGGGCGGATGGTCAGTCGGAGACGTAAGGAGGGCATCTCCTGCTGTCCTGCAGCCCAGGGGGCTGTCCTGGGACTGGGGCACAGGCAGCCCTGACATGGCCGGTGCTGGGATTTCTCTGGGTTGACTGCAAGGAGGTGTTTTCCCGCCAGCCTAAAGCTAGTGACGCTGCTGACTCCTCCTTTGCGGTGACTTCTGAAATGCACTGTGCGCGTAAAGATAGAATTGTGTGTTGTGATTTAAAAGTACCTTCTATTAGGCAAATTTTTTTAAAATAGATTTTGGAGGAAGTAAAAACCATTAACTATAAAAAATGATCTGTAATATAAGATGTTCTGATATTTGTTTCAAAATGCTTTTTAAGGACTCTTTCTGCAACTTCATGTGAAACCCCATCTCTCCCCAAGTTCATTCTATAATACTTCCTTAGCTGACAGAAAGTTTCCATGTGTTTCTCAGCATGCGTGTGTATATGTATAGCTAGTTAATGGGCTGTATAAATAAGGATTGTGCTTCTTGTCTAAATGATCCATCTTGTTGATACTGCTGTGGAGCCTATCCGTTGTCATCAGAGCTGAGCTCAGGAGGCTGGATGCTCATTTTGGTGAAATCTCAGCTGCTGCTTTTTTTTTTTTTTTTAATTTTTTCTCCTCGTGGCAGAACTCAAATCACACTTACGGTTTCAGTCAAAAAAATCACAAAGTCAGTGTTAATGTGGGTTTCTTTCACATGAATCTGAAAATGGTTTCCCTTTTCTTTGGTTTCTGTGTTTAAGACCAGTCCCAGAGAACTGTCTAAACATAAGACTAAGGATCACAGAGCTCTGCATTACCAGTGTTACTTAAAGCGCCACTAAAGTTCTCATCTTCCTAGGATGTATATGTAAAATTAAAGGGTGAATTTTCTCGGTAAGGATTTTAAAACTGAAAAGGGATTGTTTCTTTAGTTTTAATTCCCTCCACAGGAGCTGCCATTTTATTGATGCTGTTTAGCAGAGGACCCAGATTACAGCAGAGCGCTGAGAAGTTGTTTGTTAGAGAACACTGGAAGTCAGAACATTTCTAAGTTGTGAAACATCCTGCTAAGTTTATTTTATAATTAAATGTTTAAAGGTTTCTGTATTAACCAAAACAGGTATAGAGTTTACATCACAGGACTTCAGTCTTTCAGCTTTTCAATACGACTGCGCACATGACAGCGTACAGAGACTGTTCAAAGTTAGCAGGGTGGTTTTGATCAACCGCCACTTCAAATCAGTGTTTTTTCGCACTGGCTTTTATATGACATGATAGTATCAGTGAATAATCTGAAGAAATATCTTCAGGGTATATCTGATATCTACTCCTTTTATTTGGGTAGCAGCTACTCAGCCTAGTGAAAAAACACAGGCTTTAAGCCTTGTATTTGTTATCTCTAACACATATTTCTGTGTTAGCTTGGATTTTTTCCTACTGCTGTCCCACAGACGGTGCAGGCACTGCCCAGATGCTTCTCCAGCCTTTTACACCATGGGTGATCAAATCAGATGTTTTCAGCAGTCCCAGCTTAAAACCTTTTGACTCTTTGGTTGATCCGTACCTGTCTGGCGTTTCTTTGTAGTAGAACGCCTGCATCTGCCAGACGTCCAAGGGTACTCAGTTTGTGTCTTCCCAAAACAACTCAGGGAAAGATGCTTTCCTTGAAGTTCTTGCATGCTGTAGTGAAGAGGAAATGTCACTCTAAAGATGCCCCTCAGGTGTGTCTCAGCAACTGACTACAAGTCAACCAAGTCCTAGTGCAGGAGGAACCGTTGCAGTGACCCAAAACCCAACTTTCCTGGTGCAGTGATGGTGCCTGGTGCTCAGGCATGGAGATGTGAAAGAAATAGCAGGAGAACTGCCCCCCCAGCCCCATTTCTCCAGGACTTCTGTCCAGAAGACAGCTGCAGGGCTTCTGCCTCTTCCTTTTCATTTCTCCCTCCTGACAAGTTTCAGCAAGTGGGATCAGAAGACAATAAAGAATCAATGCCAGTTAGTTGTTAGGGCAGTTATGAATCTGAGTTTTAAGCTAAGTAAAAGTAATGCGATTATCAAATAATATATATAATCATTCAGTTGATTGAAATTGTAAAAATCAGGTAGTATGATTTAATATTTTGCTACGTATTTTGACAATAGTGGATAAGGGAAAAAAAAGATGCCTTGTATAATAATCACAATCATGTTACCTGAGCTGTGTCTTGATTCATTTATGTAAAAACATGAATCTCTGCTGAAAAGAAAATGAAGCGTGAAACTTGGCACAAAACAAGAGTGTTGTATGTTTCTTGGTTATTCATTTTTTAGATTCAGTCCGTAGTTCTGATTCAAGAGGGAGATGTGGGGAAAAATGGGATGTAGGGAAATGACAGAGATTTTAGAGGTATCTTCAGGAAATGGACTTTGGGGAGCAATCTCATGATTATTCTCTGAGCTTTTTGACAATTTTTGATTTCTGAAAAATTATGTTATAGGGTGTATAATGCTTTTAGTCAGTCTAGTAAAAATATTTCGTAGTTTGGGAAAGAGAGAGCTCTCTTCAAGTATTGTGTTTCTTTGGCTTATTTCCTAGCTGCTAAATGCTTCTTCTCAGGGTAGAACCTTTCAAAGATCAGCAAAGGAAGTACTAATAAGGCATGAGGCTGTTGCTGCCAGTCTAATGTAATTCCTTTTGTAGTGAAGGTAGAGCAGAAGCAGAAAACTGCAGCCAGTTCCCCATGGGATGGAGAGAATGCCTATATCCTAGCTGCAGTAAAATGGAAAAAAATTATGGTAGAGAATGGAATTAACTCATTATCTGACAAACGTACCATATCTTACTGAAATCCCATTATGTGATAGTACACAGGAACTTGATCACGGTGGAGATACCAGGCATGGAGCATTTTCCCTGAATATGCAAAAGATGTTCACTGCAAGTGGCTAAGTAAGCCAGAACATGCACGTATGGGTGAAGATCATTCTGCACACACAGACATGGATTAACCAGATCTGAGCCACTGGAACAGCGGTAACAGAAAATATCTTTAAAGCCAGCTTAACCAATTCCACAGGGATAGCTTTGGCTTTGGGGAAAACTTGTTTGACAACAAATGTCATTTATCAAACTAGAAAGGATCTTGTTTAGATGAGGGGAAGAATCCTTTTCCTTGCTCCAAGTGGACTTTTCAAACATTGCTTGTAGATCAAATGTTACTCTATATGCTTAATGATAATCAATAGTATTTCACAGGCTCTAATGGCATGTGAAAATGTCAATTGCTGGACCCCAGGTCAGATACAATCTGTGCAACATATGGGCTTGATCTGAAATTTTGTTAGGTATAGAATATATTTCAGAAAGCATCTAAGGAAATTTTTGCAGTGGTTCCTACAAATCTTGGTAGAGATGCATCTAAGGTTGTGGAGGAAGCCTTGAAATGTAACAAGACTGCTTTTTATCACCTTTGAAAGGTCATGGCAATCAGGAATGTTCCCTGATGACTGGAAAAATACAAATGTTGCACCCATCTTGAAGAAGAGCAACACCTACAGCCTTGTTGGTCTCTCCACAGCACCTGGGAAGATTATGGAGTAATTTCTTCTGGAATCCATTTCTGAGCACATGAAAGGCAAGAAGGTGATTGAGAACAGCTAGCATGGCATTACCGATGACAAATCATGCCTGACCAACCTAATTGCCTTCTACAAGTGACTGGCTCTGTAAACAAGAGAAGTGCAGTGAATGTTGCTTGAAATGGACCTCAGCAAGTTCTCCAAAAAATTCTTCAATAGTATCCTGGTAGACAAATTGGGGATTGATAAATGCTGGTTGGATTGCTGCATTCCAAGGTTGGTGATCAGCATCCAAAATGCAATTGGCAGATGGCTAGTTGTGGTGTCCTTCAGGAACTGATGGTGGGGGACAGTGCTGTTTGCTGGGACTTCCCTCATTACTACAGACTTGCTTGGCAATCAGTGGAGTCTTGGCTGAGCTTGGCTACCTGTTCTGCTCTCCACATTTGGTACTCTAGGACTGATTGGCTTGTCAGTGAGGCTGCTGCCGCCTCTGCCGGCCTGGTTATCGTGCTTAGTGGCTGGTTCCTCTTGCTTTGCAGAGGTGCTCTTGCTGCTCCCAGACAGCAGTGCATCTTCGAAAACCATGCTGCTCTGAGCAGGGTTTTGGACTAGTCCGGAGATCCCTTCCAGCCTACATGGTTTTGTTACTCTGTGAAATCTGGCTGTGCTCCAGCTCACTTTGCTTACAGCACTCACGGAGCTTTAAATCATAGTCACTCCCTTGTGAGCCCTTAGTTGTTGGTATTTAGTTACTTTTGTTAAAATAGGTATGGAATCTCAGGCAGACGTTTGTTGAGATAAATGTGATAACGGTGAACTTCATTCTACTTTCTCTCGTTGTGAGATGTAGACAAAGAGAGGGGGCAGATGGCTGAGGCTCTTCAGCAGATTTCAAGGGAAATGTCTCAAGAGGACTGCAGAAGGGACAACCTCCCACTCTTCCAGAGCTGCAAGGACAGAAGTCTGCAAACTATGCTAAGCTGGTGTCTCTGTCATGATTGCTGCTTCTCTGAGTACAGCTTCATTTCCACAACACCCGTCTGCTGGTGTGGCAGAGGAACAAGTGAGGTTTGCTGTACATGGTCTTACACCTTGTGATGTGGTGATGGTTGCGTTCAGGCTGACTCTGTGGCTGTCCTGAGGCAATAACTACACAGCTCAGTGTGTTTCTGTTTGGCTGCTGGCTGTGCTCAGAGTGGGAGAGCGTGAGGCAGAGGGTGTGCTGCCTAACCTGGTTCCAAAAGCTTGGACTCCCTTCCAGGAGCTCAGAGAAAAGGTGCCTGCAGCCAAGTAGGTGTTTCCCGTAATGTCGAATCCATACGTTTGTTTGTGCACCACGCAGCGGGTCTGCTGTTGCTCCTGGAAGCCAGGCGTGCTCACAGACCCAGGGTGGAAGTGACTGTGCCACCTTTGCACTGTGTCAGCTCTGCGGCTGTGGGACTAAGGTGGCACTCTCTGCTTTCTCCTCCTGGAGCACTTCCACTGGCTTGTGCTGGAAGTGAAAGCACATGTGGCAAGGAGAAAATAATCAGACACTTATTAGCTATTTTACTGCTGGCATTAGCCATGCCAGGAAGGACAGAATTGTTCTGCATTTCGCTGTGTTACCTTAACTCCGCTCCTACACAGCGCTAATTATAATCCTGATATGATCTAATTAAAAAACCACGCTCTACACTGCCTGATTGATTCTATAGCCATGAAACAGTGAAAGCTGGGCAGGCTTAGCAACTCAGGAGGATCCCTGCTGCAAGCTCCCGACACACACTTCGTGGATACTGGGGGGAGAATGTCTGTGAATAAATGGGGTTGGTGATTATGGATATTGTCAGTAAAATCTCAATATTAAAAAATACGCTTCCCAGATAATTTGTCTGAATAAGTAGATGTTGTGCATGTGGCGGTCTGTACACAAATAGGCAGCTGTAGGTAGTTTTGGGGGAAGATGACTGTTTGTGCAGCCATTTTTGTATTTGAAACTGTTCCGAGTAAGAAGTCGCTCCATTTGTACTACAATTTCTAATTCTGACTCTGCTGCTAAAACCCAGTGTGATTTTAATGGTTTTTAATCTACATTTGAATATTGCATGCTTATTTGTTTTCACCAGAGATTTGCTATTGATTGAATTCTTAAATGGTGTCCCTGCTGGCAGAATTGCTTCCTACCAGTTAGCATCTGTCTGCTGGATCGGGGCTCTGGGTTCATATCCTTGCTTTCACTGACACAAATAGGATGGCTTAGCACATCTTTCTTTTTTTGTCTCACTCTTTATTTGTAGTTCTCCACCTCCGTAAATCCTTCTGTCTTTTCTCTTTCTTCTTTTCCTCTTAACTTCTCACATAGTGAAGCTAACAGAGGAGGGTGTGTGGGATGAGGAGTAGAAAAGGGGGGGAGAAAGTGAGAGGGAGAGTGAGGGAGACAAAAGGGAGAATGTGAGAGGTGAGGAGGAGGTGGTAATGAAGGTGGAAAATAGAACAAAGAAGGAGGGGGAGCGGGTGAGTGGAAGGGGAGATTAAATAAGGAGGGCATGAGAGGGGGAGAGGCTCTGCTCCTGGAGTCTCAGCTGGAGATACGGCAGTCATTTTATTCCTGCTCACAGGAGGAATAATGAGAGCAAATGTTGGTCCTGAACCTCTTCTGCCAGGCAGTTAATTTTCCAAAGCCATGAATGCATCAGCTTTATTTTATTCTTACCTGTAGATGTATGAATAACCTATAGTTATTAAATGTGTCCAGCAGTCTGCCCACTGGTCAGTGTGGGGAAGTATCTCCAGGGACTTTCATTTTTCCTGTTGATGTATGGGCAATTTTTGGGATGTAAAGATCCAGTTTTGGCAAAATGAATCTAAAGGAGTGTGTGCATTGTAGTTACCTAACTATATATCTGCTCTTATTAGGTGGGATTTAATTTCTGGAGACTCTCTAAATCATTGCCTGCTGGAAGCAAGCTTTGTGGCAGACACAGAATAGCCGGGAACATGACTTCCCTGCTCCTCAACAGTCTCATGTAGTCCGTCTTTCCCTTCTCTTTGTAAGTGTCTCCCACACTATCCCTTTCTCTGGTATGGAAAAGTTGAAGGAAATGAGTGTTTCTCCCACTGATAGACTAGAGATGATGGGTGGCTGTTCACAGACTGCCCTTTCTCTGTTTAAGACCATATCTTTTTGGCCTTTTGGTCAGGAAGGCCTAGCACTGATAGCTGTGGTTGTGCAAAAGGCTAGAGATGGCAAGCAATAATGTGGGGAATGACTCTGCCCATCACTGCTGAGCCATCTTGCATACATTTTCCATTTCTTTGTTTTGTGTTGTGCAGCAACAAGGACATTCAGCTCATCATTTACTGCTGCTGTTCTGTCCATTAATACGGACTGTTGATTTAATTTGCTTATAGTCAGGATTTCTTTGAACACATGCACCAAACCCTCCCGGAGCAACTTTATGGTGCTGAGCAATTACCAATTAAAATGGAAAGTGTGCTTTGGTGTTTCACTTTTCTGTAGTTGCAATGATGTCTGGGGAAATACTGCAATGGAGAAATTCTGTGTTGAGGTAATTCTAGAAACCATGTTCACATTAGAAATCCCCAAACTGTACTTTATTTAAAAATGTTTTAATGAGCTGCCATATTCAGTGCATTAATCTGCCAAAGAGAGGTGCATGAGAGTACATTTCACATCCCAGAGTGGAATTGAGGGAACGTATGAGGGGTGACATGCTCAGCTTCCATGGTAGAAGGTATGAGTTCATTCTCTCATACCTTTCCCAATATTAACTTGTGGTGGGAAGCCATTGCGGACTGTATTGTGGTGTAATAAGAATGAAAGAAAACCTTAAATAAGGGAGTAATTGTGATATTCTTTAGCAATCATAGAAATGTCTTTATTTTATACTCCTTTGGAAGATACTGCAGCAAAAGAGACTCCTGGACAGCCTCTAGTATTTTCCCTTCATGAACAGAAGAACAGGAACTGAGAAACTGAGATTTCCTAGTGAGTTGTGCTTGGCTGAAGATTATATTTTCCTTTGTGAGGAATGTCTGTGGGAACATTTCTGTTGTTATTGTCCCTTGGATTGCTCTAGCATCTAGGAGCTGTAGGCCTGGGGTGGCATCCTCATTGTAACTGTACACAAAGAATGCCACATAAAAGACATTGCAGGAGTTTGTAGTCTAAACAGACAGTAGCACACAAGGAAAGAGTGTGAATATCCTGGTTAGCATAATAGGTGGTGATCTCAAAATTTACACCACAACCATTGTGAGAGAACTTATGGGCATTGTGACACAACAGAATTTGAAGACAGGATTTGAATAAAATGCATGTCCCTCGTTTCACCCATTATGTCTTCAAGCCAACCTAGTCTCATCTTCCTTCCTTTTAATGTTCTTATCCTCTTCGTCACAGACACTTGCCACAGTGATTTTCTGTCCTGTAGTGAATCATAAGTTGTCAACTGCAGGTTCTCTTGGGGTATGGACTTTGCGAGGGTGATGGCATCTTCTTGGTTTCTGATCTTATGTTCCTTGGTAGCAACTTGTAACGTTGAAACCTTGTGCTGTGTTCAGAATTGAATTTCAGTTGCTTTAAAAATATTACGCACTAGACAGTACTGAATAGGTGAAAAGGTCCTCTGTGAATTTTTACAATGAAGGGGAGCAAGACGAAGTATCAAAGATCTCTTTTGAAGTTACAATTTTAGGCAATAATATTAAGGAGAACTAAATTAAGGAAGAAAATGTTAAAAAGCACTGTTAGAGAATGAGCGAAATCCAAATGTTGCTCTTTTAAACTTTGGTTAATTTTAAGTTCCATATTAAAAGGAGTTAGAGAATGGCAGTTTGGGAGAGGCAGAGGATTTGCCTGATCGTGTGGGTCTGATCCTCTAGGTTTGTATGATTCTGGGCAGTATGAAGATAAGAAACAAAAGACAGAGGAAAACAGCAAGACCCCTGAAAAGAGAAAATGAATCCATGCGTAAGAAACATGCAGTCAGGAGCAATAAGATGTTCAAATTCCTTCAGTAAAAGTTCAGCTTTTACTAAGTAGGCATTACTTCACCAAAATTTTAGCCACCTGTTCTTGGAATTCCACCTATATCCATATAGGTGATACATCCACCTAATTCCTCATATAATGAATGGAGAAGAGAATTTCAGAAGATGATCCAGTCTGTCTGATGCTTTCCTCTTTTAATTAACTCTAAAGGAAGGTAAGCATTTTTAGGATTGTATTTTCTTGCATAGTAGAAGAAATAAAATCCCATCATATTTAGTTGAAAAAATCTGAGACAAGTCTATTCATTGTCAGTCTCCAAGTAGAAAGAAGGAACACATTATCTAGAAAATCAAAAGAAAATTAGTGACTTCATAGAAATGACAGATAGAATTGCATTTAATTGATTAATACATCATATAAGAAGAAAGGATAGCTAAGTAGAAAACCCTGAAGATGATGTCCACAGCTTATTTTGATTTTGAATTTAGATTTGTTACACATTTCTGCTAGTATGGTTATGAACTCTGTGTAGTGTGAGATATAATTATCTAAAATAATCATGTAGTTTGTGCTAATAGCGATATGTAGTTGGAAGAAAAAAATTAAAACTTTTCAAAGACTGTTACCAATGTTGTTTAGTTAAACAGGGAAGAAGTTACTTGGCTTTTTTTCTGTGGGGCATTAATATTGCCTGTAATACTGGAGACAAGACAAGCAATTTCTATACCAATGTCTTCTTTTTTTTCCCTCCTTACATTTCTAAGTTTTGGCACCTTGCCTGTTGCATAATTCTGGTCCACTCTGCTGCAGGAGTTACCTGCTTTTAAACTCCATCTAGCCGATCACATGCAGCTTCTTGCCTCATCCTAGGAGAGTCTCCTACATACATTTTTATTTGGGTCAGTCCTTTTTGCCTTTAAATTAGAAAAACATTTTCACTGCGAACTAAGTTTTAGGAAATAAAACCTCACTCATCAACTGTCTTGTGTCCACCTTTTGCCCTCCTCCATCCAGTGCAACAGTCAGTCTTGTAGGTACTTCTTGTTCTTCTTGTACCTACAAGACACAATTTGTATTATGCGTGACTCAGCAGCAAGCTAAAAACCTGCTATTCTTGCCATCCTCCCCTTGACTGTGAACAGACCTGCCACCTCTTCACCTCCAGCTTTTAATATGCTTAGCTGTATTGTTAAGAACAAATATGGTAGCTGTTTGCTAGGCTGTGGATTCCTTGATCCAGGTGTGCCGGAGAAATAGTTAAGAGTGGGGGTAAGACTATCCTTTGTCAAGTGGCATTCTTGGTCTTGGCTGTAGATTCTATGTGAACATGAGGAAATTACTAATTTTAAATCCTCAGCATATGCTACCATAGTGAAAATGCATAGGACAAAAGATCTTGAAGAACAAAATAATTGGGTTTTGTAGTTCAGGAATTTGAGAGATCCCTGTCTTCCTTCTTATCTGAATCAGGTATTTTGTTAGTTTTTACATCTTGACTTATTGTTACTTTTCTGGTATCCCCAAAAGAGAATTTGCTCATCTGCAAAGCATTGGTGTTATGGAGGATGTACATATATGTAAGACCTCAGATGAGGGAACAATAAAGCATTTATACTGGGATGGGACTGTGTAATTGTCTGGTTTGTAAAAATATAGCGATATCTGATCAGAATGGTTTTACTCATTTACCTGATTAAGTGCTTGAAACGTGTTGAACATATGTTCTGTACATACGTTGCATGAAATCTCCACATACAATATCCTAAAAGACACTGTAAGCATATGGAATTTATAAAGTTGAAAGTGGCAGAAATCTTTTCATTTTGTTAACATATTAAACATTAGACTGAAGAATTATTTCAAAATGGATAAAGGACTCTCCTTTATTATTAAAATTTACTATCAAAAGGTTTATTCCTTTCAATTTGAAGGATGGCAAGATATATGATCATTATTAAAGCATAACCAGAAAGATCATATTTAGATTGAGTGTGGTTTTGTGGCTTATAAACGTGAATTCAGGTTATTCCAGAAAAATAGTACAAATTTGATAATGAAGACTGTAATTAGGTTACAACTGCACAAATGTTGTTACTGTGGTTCTTCTTTTCTGAAGTGTAGAAAAGATTTTTTAAAAAGTCCTGATACAGTTTAAGTGTCTAAACATCCTGCCGCACTCTTCCCTTTGAAAAGAGGAGATCTCTCCCTGAAGGCACTTCCATAATATTGTCCATCAGGGCTGGAAATGGAGACATCCTCTAGTTCTGTGGGTTTTCTAGTTTGTTTGGGTTTTCTGTGGTTGGTTGGTTGGTTGGTTGGTTGGTTGGTTGGTTTTGGGGTGTGTGTGTATATGCATGGGAGGGGTGTTTGGTTTTTTTCCCTCCTGAAAAAGTGACTTTCTACAATGGCATGACGGGCTTCTGCCTTGTCTCTCTCATACCAATTAAAATGCTAGAATTGCCATCAGCTCTGTGTTTGAGGTTCCTATAGGAAGCATATGTGATGCTATACTCCAGATCTTACAGGTGAAAAGGAGCACACCATATATATGGAACTAAGAATTTATTGTTAGTCCAATTAATGTTTTAATAACCTAATAGTTCAAATCACTACTCCTGTTATAATAATATGTAGTTATAGTCCAAATTAATGCACAAGAACCTATATAATACAGATAATATTGTTACACAGAAAAAAACAACACAAAACCCCGCCTTTCTCTGTTGCTATGCTCACCCATGTCTGCACTGTCCCACACCACATAGGCAGTTTAATCCACACAGGTTAGCTGCTTATTACTACTATAAACTAGAGCTGAACAAAACAACCTTAAGCAATAGTTATCTTGACTGCTAGACAATTGCTTTCAGAGCTAAAACTAAATCAGCTCAAGCAGAGCCAAGACAAACCCAAGTCCAAATTAATAAATTAAATATTTAAACATGGTCATGTCTGCAGAGCATTCTTTTTAGCTAAATGTTTAGCTTCTTTTTCGAAGTGTTTTAAGGACATTGAAGTAATTGGAATCTTGACTTCTTTCATTCCACATGAAAAGGTCTAAACACATGCTTACTGGACTTTCCTTTATATGCAACTGACAGGTAGAATGAACTATTCTATACTTGTCCTGGTTTTAGATGGAGTTGTGGCTTACCTTTAACATACTATAGTATTTTTTCTAGCTTACAAAAGTGAGTTTTAGTAAATTAACCTTTTCATCCTAGTATTTTCTGAAGTGAGGATGGGAGTTCTGTTATTAATATGGAGAGCTGAGCACATTATCTGTGGCTTTTGGCCATGGAATTTGGGTTTCTTGAAAACATCAATGTTTCTTTCATTCTCCACATCCTATCATTTAAATTCAACACGAGAAGATCAACAGTTTTATTGCCTAGACTCTTATTTTCATTTGCAGAACAGAAGTAAGTTCATATTGGGTAGGGCTTCCCTTGGTGTGTTTAAAATAGATTTCTAAGTTTTGGGTAATAACACGAAAGAAGTTGCTTTGTCAGTGGAATCCAGTTAAGGTCATTACTGAAATGAGCTCTGGAAATCTTTCTCAGTTCCAGTCAGACAATTATCTACTCTGCATATTATAAAAGCTTATCTTTTATCTTACAAACAAGAAACTCCCCGTTTCTTCCCCTTTATGCGATGCCATGTTGAGGCGATTAAACATATGGTGTGATTGAGCCAACTTTTGGAGCATCTCTTCTTCTAGCCCTACAAACTGTTCAGCCACCTGTGCATGCTCTGAAGTTCAAAGGAACCCAAGAAAGCACCAGTCCGAACTTGGGGCAGTAGAGGTGGGGACAGAGATCATCTTGAATCATGTAGGCACCTGAGCTCTTTCTTAGACCCTTCATTAGAATTTTCTAAGTTGTGTCATTCTACTACGGAAGTATTCAAAATTTAGTCACCTATTTATGTGTTAAATATTGTAGAGAAAGTATCAACAGATATGGTCCCACTCCTGCTCTGCAAGTGAAAATAAGAGTCCACGCAATTCAAAAGCTGACTGTTAATGCTGCCCGTTTTAAATGGTGCGCCATTAAGGAACAAGTAATACTTTACAGTTGTCTAGGAGCCAGACCTCCATTAGGTAAGACCACCAATGCAATAGGCCTGCTGTTTCTTTTTAAGTCAATAGCAAAATTTCCATCGACTTCAGTTGAAAGATAACTGGGCCCAAAAGGCTAATTATTAGAAGTGGGTTAATGTGTTAGAGGCACCCCTTAAATAAATTTTATTCTACAGTATCTGGGTCTAATTTAGAAATCTGATTATGAAATGAATTAATTTTTAAATATTTTTTCTGTTATATTTAAAGAATGAACAACTTTATTATCTCAAATAAATAAAAAAAGAAAAGGAAGGAAATGTAGAGCGAATAGGGAGCTATTCAGGCAATCAAAAGCAGATTTCAACTTTAGCATGAGGTAATCATACTATAGACTCCATTGACTGTAACTAGGGCTAGGATTCAGTTGCCTGACTGTGGGCATTTAGTGCATCTATTTGAGATGCTCTTTGGGACTTCTTATTTGGGAACAGCTGTGTGTACGGGGCTCATGGGTTTAAGGTGCAGAGTTAAGCAGGTATTAATTTGTTTGTTTATACAGTCACCAATCTCAAAAAACCTGTTTTAAATGACTGTATCTCTGAAGGATCTAATACATTATAGACTTTGCTGCACTGTCAGATCTAGAAACAGAAAATTTCTTACTTATTAATCCTCTTGACTTAATCATTTCAGCTAATGAATAAGGAAGGAAGTAAACTAAATAGAGCAATATTGGCTTGCCGTAGTGGAAGCCTGCTAATGCATTTAATATTTTCCAAATAGAGAATAAGAAAATTAAACAGTAGAGCAGTATATTTGCAAGATTCTGAAAGTGCTAAAAATGAATACGTGAAAAAAGTTGTCTGACACTGTACTTCAAATTTTTTGCTTTTTTCCTAGAGTGGCATTTGTATTGTCATCTCCTATTCCCTTTTTGTTTTCAGCACCTGCAAAGATTTAAGCTAGAAATTTTATCTTTTGTCTCTCAACTCTTGTCACTCTAAACGTCTCTTGTTGTGTGAATCCATCTTTGCTCTTCTTACAAATAAAATGCAAATCATATCCTTGCCAGAGCTAAACACTTATCTAAGTGAAATCAGAAAAAATACTTGAAGGTTAAAACTGAGATTCACTTTCTATTTGAGAAAATCACAGAATGCTACGTTACTTTTTGGCTCTAAAAATGTATATCAAAATGTCAGAATTTTAGCTCAAAGAAATATCCTTTTTCTGAATTAGGCTTTTTAGATGCTTTTCGTAGTGGTCATTTCAGGTCACAGAAGATGACAAGAATAATTGAACAGCAGATATGCAGGATTTTTTTTTTTTTATGGTAACGTTGGAATTTGTGGGAGTCGAATATTTGTGATTTAAGATGAAAGGTCAAAACCAGTGGTGAACGCCAACAGTGGCAGGGTGAGCTCTGTGAGGCATATGGGAAGTTTGCCGGTGATGTCAATCACGGTAGCAGAGTTGACAAGAGGACGGCGTCCGCGATGCCTCGCCGCTGCTGAAGAGCACGCACAAGGAGAAGTGGGAGAGCTATTCATAGCGTTGGCAGTGATGACACCATGAGCAATAAACAAGAGTGTTCCACTTCAGTCAAGAATTCAAAAGCCTTTTCATGAACTTAATTAAGAAACTTCTCTGACAGCGGGGACATACTAATTGTCTGTTGCATCCTCGAAGAAGGAAATCAAAGGAGCTCTGCTGAAATTAGGATTTGCAAGCAATCAACTTCCCTACCTGCCAACATCTGAAAGCTAAAAATAGGAAGTAGAGTGAAGAAGGGATTTCAGAATTGTTTCTAAGGAATTTCCCCTGATTGAAGACTTTGGGATTTAGCTAAGGGACATTAGTAGAAGAAAATGAGGAGACAACACTCAGAAGCATTTTGCTGCAATTAATGGATTTTTTTTTTTTGGTGTGTATGTGAAAGTAAGATAAGGATTAGTTTTTTAAATTCTACTATGATTCACATTACCTAGAGCTTTTGACAGGAGGGGTGGAGAATAGTTATGTTAGAATAGTGAGAGCCTTCTTTCTTAAGGAGGGACAACTGACTTTTTTTTTTTTTCATGACAAGAAGCTATTTTCTATGAATTTGAAAAGTTTTCATTAGTACAAATGATCAAGAGAAAAGCATACACCTGATTGCTTTTTCTTAACTGATAGCCGTTTTTCATTGTGATTAATATTAAATACTCATGTAGGACTCTTCATCTGTAAATCCTGGGTGTCATAAAAATGCAAGTTAATTTTTGTAATTTCAAAAATTTCAAATATGCTTACTAAGAACTGCAGGAAAGATTTTAAGTAATTCTTTGTAGACACTACAAAGAAGAAAATAGGACAATATTTTTAGTATTTTTCAGAGATGAAAAGACTAATGTAATACTTTGAAACTTTCATTTGCTTACATTCAACAGTATCCTGTCAAGCTTAATATGGTATATGTTCCAGGGAAGGTGCTATTTTAACTGGCTAATCTACCTGGGTAGCATGGGGTTGATACAGCTCCAGTTGCCTTTACTCATCTGTCTTTATTCCTTATAAACACAGATACAAACTGTTTAGAATGAGAAGCTATGAAGTACTGAGGGTTGGTAAGGGATACCAAAGAAATGAGGAAAAAATCCAGATCTGCAGGCAGTAAGAGGTTGTTCAGGAAATGTATTTTAGACAGAAGATAACCTAAGGAAGATACTGGCCCATTTTCAGATGGACATACTAGCCCTGCTAATATGTACAAAAAGTGAGAGCATTAGCTAAAGATTTCTGTTTGTACAGGGAAAAAAATGGAGAAGTATATTTGCATCCTGTGAGGACGAGAAGTCATTTCCCACTTTGATAGTAACCAAAGATAACGTGAGAAAACACCTGCTTTGGATAAATATTTTAAAATAAATAGGCCTTAGTTACTTGTGCAGAAGAAGACTAAAAGACTTGGCTGCAGAAGCCTCTGGTTGACTTATGTTTTTTTTTTCTTTGTTCAATTTGTGAAATTAGGAAAATTCTGTACATTTACGAGACTCCTGATGTAGAGCCGCTATTCAAAAGGGGCACTCAGATGACCAAAGAGGCTGTTGGGCCATTAAGCCTGACGTTCATCCTTGGCATTTGTAATACAACATTTGGAAAATGGGTAAAGGAAAGACACAATTCTTAGGGCATTATGTTTTTAAAGCTTGTTGAAAAGGTCACAAAAGGTTCAGTGAAGAGCTACAGTAATGTTTCAGATGCTGGAGAAACTACTTTGCAGTGGAGGATTTAGAGATCTCAATCTGTTTAGTTTATCACACAGAAGATCAAGAGGTGACTTGATTATAAAATGTAAACACTTTCATACGCACACAGTATCCACCACTAAAAGCTTTTTAATCTAGTGGTGAAAGGCAGAATAAGCACTGAGGGATGGGAGCTGAAGTCACTGTCCTTGGAAGCAGGGCATGCATTTTTAATGGTGAGGGTGATTCACCTAGGAGGTGCTGATCTTCTCTCAGTATTCTCCGAACAAGACTTGCTTCTTATCTTAAAGTTGACGCATTATACAGCTTCAGATCCCATCAACACAATGTTACACCCTTCCTAAACTCCAGGACTTAGATAATTTGTTTTTGCTTTTCTTTTTCATGTCTTCCCCCCCGCCCCCAGGAGGGACAGAAAAGGCCATTTTCAAACCTTCTTACTAGAGCTACAACTGAAGTTTTTGATGCCAACATGTTACAAGGATGTTAATGGGCTCATATTGTACATCTTCCTAGCAGTAGGAAGGAACTAATTGACATGTTTTATTCTGTAGTAAAGACAACTTACCTAGACTTACTGCTTTAATATATTTCATTGTACGTGCTGATGACATTTCCAATATAATGATTGCAACTAGTCTACTGTTTCTCACTCATCAGTCGTACATACCACCAATCATAATTCCCTGGTAATCAACTAGGTACTGCTACAAAGTATGTAAAGCCATGCTTCCACAATCCTCCAGGCTAAAATAGTGATCTTTCCAGTCTCCAAACAATGTAATGGTTTGGCTGAAGAATCTATATGAAACACCAAATTATCCCCCAGGTGACTTGACCTAACAAAATGACATAAAATAGGATACTTAGTGGATTTCAGTTCAAACCTCTTATCTAGGGACCGTATCATTTGAGTTCCTAATACTCTGCTTCCTTCTAATCTTCCTCACATATATTTTGGTCTTCTAATGACCTGTGACATAAATAAATTACAGTAGCAATGGCAGCAAGCACAGGCAGATAATCTAGTACAAAAAAAATCTCCTACATCTCAGTCCTCATCACAGAAGAAAAAAAATCCTGTCTGTCCTTCAGTGTACCATATCCTAAGTCAAGTCCTCCTAAAGTGTTAGAGACAGCATTTCGCACTAGTGCAATCCTAGCAGGATGTTTTCTCTCTGCTGTTTTTTTGAATATACACATAATATTGGACATACCAGGATATTATTTTGATAATCTTGGCAATTTATTGAGAGGAAGAAGACGTGAGAATTGCTGCTACCCAGAGATACTTACTCCTTGTCTGTTTTCAGGTAGGAAAAATACTACCTTTCATCAAGCAAGACAGATTTGTTGTGTGCCATCATTCAACATGACAAATTCGTCTAGCAAATTGTGCCTAACTTCCTACTTTTTGGGAAGCTGGAAGATGCGAGGCCACATCAGTGACATGGTTGGATGATGTCAGTGTTCTGGGCCCAGCTCACCTCTTCGCTGTTCTGGCTTTAGACCAAGGCATGGTGCAAGGCATAGATGGCTTGGTAGGGGATTTTCTTTGAAACATAGAAAAAGTCTCAGTATTTGTACTGTTGGTCAGGTCCAGGAATTTTCCTGAAGCCTCCAGGTTTTCACTTCTACTTCAGAAATGCACTGGTGGCAGTTCAGGTTATAGCTGACGGAAAGAAATTTTTAATTGTTCCACTTGGGTGGAGAGAGCTGATAAGAAATCATCATCTTCTGTTTTGAAGGATCTCACTCTAGGTACCCATACAGCCTCACCCTTCATCGTTCTGTTCAGCCTTTAGAGAATACTGTAGAATGTGCTGGATAAAAATGTCACTTGAGCACTCTTGACACACAGCTTTGGGTTTTACATCATGTACCCCACGTAAAGGGAGGGAGTGCCTTTTAAAGAAACATAGCACAGAACAAGACTACAAAATAACGGTCCCATTCTATGACTGTTCTGTGTGGTTGTGAAAAACCTGTGAATTTGGCAGAAGGACAAGTCAGTGATCATCAAAACCACAAGAACTCTGCTTAGATGAGCAGAGGCTGCTGGCTCAAGCAATAAGAAATCCTGATGTAAAAGAATGATTTTCTTCCTTTACATCTAGCTCCATCTGGAAATCCTTTTTTAGGTTAAGAAAATACTGAGCTATGACAGGAACTAAATCCTTACAGCTTTTGGCTCTCTAAAGGGCTAGCCAAGGGGAATTTCTGCTAGAGAATAGGTAGGAGACTAATGCTATGGTTAGATCCAAGCATTCTGGAATAAATACTGACTTGGTCACTTGAAAAATTATTAGTGCTTTTTCTATGGACACAGCTGCACTGGAATGTCAGATTTGTACCTGGAGCCTTCTGTGGCACTGGACCAAATTTTCTGGAGGGCTGACCTTATTGCACGTGATGGGTCACCAGCCTGTGGACTCCTGTGGCCATCAAAACTGATCAGGGAGCCTGAAGCTCTGCGAGTGCACGTTGCTAATGGGCTGTTGTGAGAATCACTGTAGAATAGTAGAAAAATGTTAACAAGGGGGACCTTTGGAGCAATGCTTCTCTGCCAAATTTATAGGTATTTCACAGTAGCAGGCAGAATCACAGTACAGGTTAGTAGACTTTGTGCAGTATTTCCCAAAGGACACTCACTCCTGTTATTTAAGATATTATTGGTTTAAAACGAACCCTGGGGGGTTTCTGTCAGGATTTAAATGGGAAATGGGTTGGGAGAAGCTTTCCTTCTCTTAAAATTACACCTATGACTAGTATGGCTCCTCAGGAGAGAACTCCAGTGGGTCTGCTAGATGTGATTAACGAGCACGTGGTTACTGAAGCATCCCTCTTGGTGTCCTTCTGCTGTGTTGTCCATATGACAATTTTCCAATACGCGTTATTACAGGAATAAAATCCATATTTTGATATATTAGCAGTACTGAACTGTGTGGACTATATTTCTTTACAGGAATGTCTTTTCAGAAGAGTTTGGGCATAAAGACTAAGCTTGGGAATTAATCAAGCTGTTGATAGGAAACAGGAAGGAAAGGAGAAGAAAATCTAAAATTGGATGTCATGGTTTTCTATAGGCCTTGCTATGGAGGTTCAGATCAAAGGAAAAATAGTTTATACTAATTTGGGGCTTGTACTTTCTACTCAACAACTGCATCAGATAAGAGAGTTTTGCAGAAAAATTCTTTGTTAACACTGATTTAATTCTTAGCTTGTACAGTTTCAGTGAGCATCAAGAAGCAAGGATGCTCCCCACAAAAGAGGCTCAATGTTTCTGTTGAGAATAATTTCAAGCTCAAGACAATTTTCTTAAAACAGTTATGAACAGTGATATTTTGGGGAAAAACAGGTAATAAAAATGTAGAGGACATGCTATGGGTTTTCTTTCACAAATAGTATTCTTGAGAACATTTAACTTCAGTAGAGAGTACATTAAAAGAAGGAATTAAAATAAATCACAAATATAAAAAGCCTTGAAATTTTTAATTTTACTATGCGCCGTGCTTAAAGCATAACATAAAACCAGTTAATGTTCTCCTTTTCTACTTTTCTAATTCACTAAAATGCCATATGCTTTTCATTTGTGTTTACTTTGGCATCCAGAAGAATGAAGAGAATTAAATAATGCTGGAGACAAGCTTAATCATTATCTTGTGTTCAAGCACTTTGATGGTATATTTAAAATAGATGTGTGAGCCTTTTTTGTTCCTTGCAAAATGGATATTATAAAGGAAGGTGAACAGGATGGTAAATTAGAGATGCTCTCAGCGAGGCTGTTAAATTATTTTTAGGTAGAAGACATACTGTACACACTGAGCCTCAGCTGAATATAATTACTTTGAAATGTTATCACTGTTGTGCTTGCAGTCCTATTGTAATTTTTTTTTCAGTTCTGCATCTTGCTGGCTCCTGTCACACCCCTGACTGTGAGATCTTTTCCTGCTTTGCACGTGTCCTGTTTGTTACCACCATATGGTCGTTAGAATTGCAGTAGCTTTGCTCTGTTTACAGACCACTGTGCTTTGTCATATTTTTGCTGCTCACCCTGTATTGCCATCTGATACCTATCATCTGTTTAACACATTGGATGCCAAGAATACTCACATTTTTTTTTTTTCAAACGCATGTGTGAGAAAGACTGTTTCAGAAAGCTGTTTTAATAAACATTGCTCCAAAGTAATTTCCTGTTATGTTGAACCAGTACCCACACCTCTCAACTTTCCAAACTTTTTAACAGGTGCCAGCTGACTGAAGGGATATACTGCAGCGCTGGGGATTTTTTTTTTTTTTTTTGCTTGTGTGCATTGCACTGTTAGTAGCAGACTGTAATGTGGTTAAGCATCTTTTCCCGCTGCGTGATTGTAACAAAACCAATGTTCTCAGAGTATAGCAGGGTCTATTCTTACCCTGGTTGCTAATTGCAACTTTATTAGGGTTGCACTAAGTAACTGTTTTTGAAACTGGTTTGACAGATAAAATACATTATGATTTGCAAGTGTTGGCACTGGTGATGGCTGATGCCATTTTAATCCAGCATTTCAATCTCTCGTGATATTGATACCAAAAAAATCACTTCACCAACTGTCACGACGTAATTAAATTTTGAGGGCAGGGGAACAGATAGTATGGAAAATGATTGTATCACTGAATTAGAGGTAGAGGAGCCTGCGGCAGCATTTGGGGCATTAGACATGATGAATTTTTCATTAAGTAGTATTTTAAGATGCAAAAATCTTGACTTGCCAGGTATTCATAAGCTTAAATTTTAGAAGAGGTGCTCATAAGCCTCTGTTTCCTGTGGCTTCTTGATGGGGACAAAGAACAATGCTAATTCACAGTTGTGTACCCATAGCAAAACCATATAATTCTGTGGTCATCTTCTGCCAGCTTCCCTGGGTATTGCTGTGCATGGGGTTTTCCCAACTGACTTAACAGCTTAAAAGTGCAAGTCCATACAGGACCAACTGCCTATGAATGGCAGCTGTTCTCTTAAGACTGATCTGGGTCCCATTTGATGGGCAGTTGTTCTGCTCTCCACTGACTATGTTGTAGGTAGCTTGGTTGATCAGGACAAATTCTGCCTGGGTTATGTGATTCATCCAGCTGAACTAAGCGATGCTACTAATTAATATGTCTCAGCTGGATAAACGGGCTTCCCTTTTATTTTCTCTCTCTCTCATGCACTGCTTCATTAATATGTCTAGTTGTTAGTAGTTCTGTATTCAGAGTAAGAGAGCTAAATACTGGTACTTGTGTTTGTGATTTTGTGTAGGTGCAAATTTGTGCCTTACTTTTAAAATGTCTTCCTTAAGATTTTCATTCATCTTTTTTTCCCCTCTCCAATTTAAATTGAGCTTTTCTACTGTAAACACCCTCCACCCCCTTTCAGGCTTTTTGGACTTCGTTTTACGTGACTTTCAGTTATTCGCCATTTTATAGCTGGTTGGTTACGATGTGATGACCATCCTTAGGAAAAAAACATGCCCACAATAGCATATTATGTGATTCAATAAATCGATTCAATAAATTAATTCAATACATTGAAGAGAACACCATTTAATTGTCTTTTGCTTCACTCTGAAAACAGATGAGGTTTTGTTTGTTCACAAAAATATGATTTTGGTGAAGATTAGCTTAAATAAATGATATTTGTATTCC